>NC_063197.1:30023041-30188041 GCF_017589495.1 Alosa alosa | reverse complement strand
AGTAGCTCACGCCCCTCTCTAGCTTCTTAATCTTCACCACATTACTGTGGTTCTGGGTCTTGCTCTAAGGATACAAAAAGATAACACATTTGTTAGACACAAACACAGACAGACATACATCACACACATGTCACAAACACACACACACACACACATACATGTACCAACACTCAAGCTCTTGGATGACACAAACACAGCTTTGCGTGTTTGGCACAGGCAAACTCGGCTTATGAGAAACATGAATCTCATTAGAAACACACAAACTGGTCCCATTTGTTCCGATTAGGCAATACCATGGAGATGATCCACAGTCACAATGGAACCAAAGAGGAGTGAAAAAATAATTACGATTATAACCACCGGCTTGGATATTGCGGTGATATAGTGAGTAATCCTCTAAGATTAGAGTCACACGTACACACCATTTTGGTTGTAAACATATTACACCATATCATTTCCGAGACCCAAGATTTGTACGCCTACGCAGAGGCGTTCTGGTTGGTGTTGAGGATATCAGTAAACATAACATCAGTAATACAGCGAATAAACAATACAATCTCAATCCTCAGTAAAAATGACAACCTACTTTTCCTGTGCTTCCAGCTTTGCTGTACTGGACTTTGTACATCAGGTCACTCGTGAAGATCTCTCGGATGTTTACCGGGCGCCCATTTCTCTTTATGGCCGTCAGGGGATCTTGGACGTGGACCTCCATCTTAGTCGTGTCCTCGTTCTGAATCACCTTAAACTTCGGACTTCCTATTTTTGCTGGGGGGGGGACAGGCATATACTAGTCAGGTCATCTGAGGTCCCAGGAGATGAAACAGCCTTCTAAGAACAGCTTTCGACCTGAACCCTAAAATCCTTATTCAGTTATGCCTCTTGACATTATAGGATGTTCCATAATATACACCAATATGTACTGTCTTGCCATTATCAGTATCATCACTTCTTTAAAAAAAAGAAAACTGCATCATCTAGGTCAACATGAGTACACCTGAAGAAGACGTATGCTATGGATTGAAAGACAAAGCGAGCACATACTTTCTTTATAGGGGCAGAAGTGAGGTGCTGAGGCGTATGGGAGCTCCACGAAGTCTGTTTTGGCTGAGGGCAGGGGCTCGGAGATCACGTCAGCAGTGTAGGTGCTCCTCAGGTTCTCCAGCTTATCGGTCAGGTCACACTCCGTCTCCCGTGTGCGGATGCAGTGCATGGTCTTGTCCTCGCTCAGTCTATATGGACCAAACGGACAACTTCAGACTCAAATAGGCTACACTTCAGACCCTTTGACAGACACTAATCCCCCCCGATAATATAGACCCTTTCAACAATAAAAACAAAAACAATGCTTGAACGTTCTATTTGGTCCCCAATCTACTTCGACCCTTTCAAGAGAGTTCCATTATCAGCATCATAGTTGGCCCCACAAGGCTTCCGTTTTAATATTCCATATGTTATCTTAATGCAGAGGAAGTAGACTGGGAACCAAATAGAACGTTCAAGCATTGTTTTTGTTTTTCTTGTTGAAAGGGTCTATACAGGTGCTCTCTAGGGGCCCCCTGTCAGTGCTAGGCCCTTAGAATCATCCTAACCCCCCAAGGGCGCCCCCTGCTTCAGACTCAGGAAAGTAGTCTGACTACTTGCAAACAGTTCACACTGAAAATCTGATGTAGGCCACATTTTAAAAGGTAATGTGAACAGCTAAACAAAAAAAATCGGATCTGAGCAAAAAATCTGAATTGAGCATAAGACTTGCGATGTGAACGGGTCTACTCTATGTGTCTCCAGAAATTTTGTCCTTAAAAACAACCTTCCTGATCACAGCAGTTTTGCATTATAATGGAAGCATCATCATTTTGTATCTGTGAGGACTGATGTAACTGTTACCAAAGTCTGTCAAGCTGATGAATTGTATCTGACAAAGTTGGAGATGACTGATGAAGTTGACATACTGTCGACAACTTTATCAGTAAAATGTGGCAAATAGAAAACATCTGGAATCCTGCATTCATCTAAGAAGCAGCCTTCCCTCCTAAATGTCTATGAATACTGGTGGTGCTGTGAATATTTTGGTTGTTTGATTCTGTGGGGGGAAAATGAATAAGCCTACCTTGAGTACTGCACGCTGTAAGAGTAATTTGTAGGTTTGGGGCTCCAAGTTAAAATTGTCTTGAAGTTATAGGAAGACCACGCTACATTCTGCGCCGGAGGTGGATCATTTTCACCTAGGGTAGAAACAGGGTAAAGGTCATTCTCATTGGACTGCTGGTCAAATGTCTTAAATATTTTTTAAGAAAACCTATAGACAAGCAAAGCCGTATTGGCAGCTCTGTCATGTAAATCCATGGTTCTGCATAGGCTAACTTACCTGAAATCGCGGAGATGAGAGTCAACGCGAGGACAGCTACGTTTCCCAATGCTGCGTTATACATATCAAATTCCAACCGTCAAATAAAAAAAAAAACGGATTGATCGTCCTTTATTTAAGGTCCTTCAAACACCCAAACTGGTCAGAAATGTAAGTGAAAGCGGTATTTGGGCTGGATTTATTACCATGGCTGCGTGCAGCCCCCGACTGGAGCTCGTGACTCACTCGGAGATTCCAGCCCTTCTTGCCAGCGCAAACCCATATAAGGTCATCCGGCAATTTTCTTGCACATAACTGCATAACTTATGTTGAATAAAGTTTAACATAAAGACAAATATGAACAGATATAAATATATATTCATAGTAGGCCTACCAATATAGTAACACTTTATTTTAGCAAACACGTTATTAATTATATGCCATTAAAGTGTTAATGTGTGTGATATGTATGTAGCAATTAGAGCAACAAGGTCTGTATTATGTCTTTATTGAACAATTTCTTACTCGTAATTAATACGTGATTTAATCTTTGTAAATCCTTAATAAGCAACCAATTGATCTTGATCTAAGGTTACTGGTAGGACTATATAGATTCCTAGTTCACTGTCTGAATATGTGACTTTTACTGACAGAATAACATATTTAGACAATGTATTAGAAGGCTCTAGATTTTCTATTTTGATCCATACTCCGTATTAATAAACTTAGATTAAGACCAACTAGTTGCCTATTCAGAATTAACCAATAATAATTCACCTATTGAGTAAGAATAAGAAATTGTTGAATAAAGACCTATACTAAATGTGTAATGCCACTTACTACAGACCTTATTGAGCACTACATATAGGCCTACACATATGAGTTATGTAATGGCTAGTGTTACCATTTATATTTATTCACATATTTATACAGCCTTACAATCTCAGGCTTTTGACTCAGTTCAATTGCTTAATTATGTATAAATATTTGTATATAGTCATAGTCAAGTTTATTTATATAGCACAATTTAAAACAACCTGTGGTTGACCAAAGTGCTAAAAAAAAAACTAAAAACAGATAACAGGAAAATAAAACAGGAACAGGAAAATAAAACAAAAATAATATGTTCATATATATATTCTATACAATATAGCCTATACATTAATTTAAAATCCATTAATAGCATTATGTTCTTTTAACTTGGCTTTAAAAGCACCAATAGTTGGTGTAGATCTAATGTGAAAAGGGAGGTTGTTCCACAACTTGGGCCCAGCTACTGAAAAAGCTCGGTCACCTTTTTTAGACGACTCTGAGGTAGTGAGAGCAGTAGTTTATCTGATGACCTCAGAGTTCTGGGAGGGCAGTGAAAGTGTACACGCTCACTTAGGTATTGGGGAGCTTGTCCATTTAAAGCTTTAAAGACAAAAAGAAGAATTTTGTAATCTACTCTAAATTTCACTGGTAACCATTGCAGAGATTTCAAAACTGGAGAAATATGTTGTCTTTTTAGACTTGGTGAGCAGCCTTGCAGCTGCATTTTGCACCATCTGAAGTCGGGATAGATCGTGACTAAATTCAAGATGGCTGCAAACGCTAAACTTCGCGAAGATACTGTCTGTATAAATCGTCTTGTAAGTAAACTACCAGTGCTTTTTCAAAGTTCTCAATGTCTCGTTTTAAATGTCAGGGCCCTCGGAAGTCTACCAATGAAGTGTGGAGATACACTGAGCCTCGTAAATGGTGTAAAACAGTGATTTATTTGCATGGCTAGCCCGATGCCGAAGCACCACCATTGAAAAAGCTGTTGGTAGCATCGGCTAACTAGCGCCAAATTTTGGAGTTCAGGGGACAAGCCGAGATGGGCTATGAGACATACGTTCACACTCGGTATCATGTTTCAACACACTTTAGGTCAATATCACACCGGAATTCTCCTTTAAGATAAAGTAGAGTAGAATGTGTGAATTTATTTAGACAGGCCCTAATCAAACTTATTATTGATGTTGCCCTTCTTTGTGTCTGTCAAGCGCTTTGAACAGTCACTGTGCTTGCAAGAGTATTATGTACATTTACCTTACCTGCATAATCTCAAGCAGCTGCCCTCAGAGTGAAAAATGCCCTGGTCAAGTTGCTGCTAGTAGACAGCTTAATTCAGTCATCATTTCTGTCATTTAGAACAGGAACTTCAAATGAACTCCATCCATGAGATCTTGTCCAGTGAATCAGACACTTCCAAAAATCTTCACTGATGGGAACAAGTAAGCTGCCAGAAGTGCGACTCCCTCTCTAAATGAGTGTGTTTTGTTTACATTAAGTTTTAGACTGCTTGTTGCCTCATACTGACTGTCCAAGCACACTACTTGTCATGAGAACAGGAGATGAAGATGTGTTGTTTTATGAAACTTAGATCTCCCATGGTAACCAGCATTAGCTGTGGGCCCTGTGAGTTAGCGAGTGATCTGAGAGAACAGTGCTCAGGGTCCTAAAATCCGGAGTGTTGCTGCTGTAGCCACATAAAACACACACACACACACACACACACACACACACACACACACATGCATAAACAGACCCAAGGAAAGAGAGAGAGAGAGGAGTCTTTATCATTCCAACCATGCATATTTTTCTAAAGAGATGGTTGGTAGTGCTTGGTATGCATGTTTGCTGTTCTGTGGTAGACAGCTTGTGATTAGTTTCCTTGAGGGCTGATTATTCCCTCGTGGGCTGTGAGGGTCCTGGCAAAGGCACTGCCTGCCCTGTCGCGCCCTCTCCCGCCTGCCAGAACAGCACTGTAATGTTTATGCAACAAAGCAGCAGAAATGTGCTTGGACAAAATTTGAGTCCAAAAGCTACAGTATGATCTCATTTTCTGCTAACATGTTTTGTGCAAAGCAAGATACAATCGTCATACAATGTGTACAACGCATTGTAGATGTGTCTCCATAACATATCCTTCTCACCACTGAAGACCAACTGAAACTGGCAGTCTCAGGATCAACCCCCTGTCCCCTGATGAACCAAATACCAAACTAAAGAAGCAGATTCTCAGGCATTTATAAGCACTTGAGATTTTCTGTGTGTTTGGATACATCACAAAGAGCCTTTTTACGAGGCATGCATGAGCATAATGTCCTAGGAATGGCATTAGTCCACATCTGTAACCCCATCTGAGCAACTCTTGTAAACAGAGACAAAGTCAGTAAACTATCACAACTTCAGAGCCTGAATAGAGACGTTCAAACAGACATAACCTCAGGGAACAAAAATACCAATGAATTGTTTGTTTCATAGACTGTGTAAGGTTTGTTTCCACAGGTTGACTGAAGGAGGTTACAGTCTGACTAATTGAAGACGTAAATAAAAAAAAATTAAAAGCTGTATTTCTCCACTCTGCTCCGTTAGCCTGATTCATGGCTAGTCACATGTCTTATAGTAAATGCCCATGGTTCTTCATGGCCACATGCCTTATAATAAATGCCCATACTTCTTCTTGGCTTCATCACAAAAGCCCCTTGTTGCACCCAATTTCCTCCTGTTGCACCATCAGTGGTTGCACATGTGTAAGCAACTAGCAACACTTCCTGCCTTTATTTCACTATCTAATTACACTGTATAGGAGGCTGACACTTTGGCAAATGGTAAATGGATTGCATTTGTATAGCGCTTTACAATTTCATGCCTCATATTCACCCATTCTCACACACACACACACACACACACACACACAGACTTATACACCGATGGCGGAGCCTGTCATGCAAGGTGTTGCCAACCTGCTCATCGGGACTTTAGGTTATTTGAAGTCAAAAGGACAGGAGCATTTCCTTCCATAGCCGTCACATGTCTGGACAGCCAACACAGTCAGCTGTCGGGACAAATAAGATTACTGTCACCATCCTGAGATTGATAATTTGCACAAACTAATTTAACTAGATGTACCGCATAGCGGTACAAAATATGACCGCCGCTCAGTCCTGTACATCCGTTCCGCGAAAATAAATCACACTTCAATTTGTCTCCATATTTTACTCCATCCCCCACTCTTGAAACTTTTGTGTATGCTTGTTTGGCATGCCTGAGTGTGTGTGTGCGGCTGCACAGAAAGTAGCCTACTGGTGCTGAAAAGGTGAATAGATTGTGGAAATCTATTGTAGAAAAAGCCAAAGAAGATGTAGCATTGTTATAAAACCTTTAAAATCTCTAAACAATCACAAGTAGGGCAGTTCATCACAGTTCATCCATTGCAACTGGATTGATGAAAGGTCACTTACACCTGTAGGCTACATTGTATTTGGGAAAAGCAAAAGGTATCAGTATAATGTTATTTATTTATTTATTTATTTATAAACAAAAACATCTCTGTCAGTTCCATGCCGTTTTCAACAGCTATCAAAAACAAAGGTCATTTTTGGATGGATGGATTTTTTGTGAATGTTTCTTCTACATAAGATTTTAGTCATCTTTAGTTCATGTAATACTTTATTGTCAATGCACAAATTAAGTAACAGTAGTCTGAAACGTTATTGTTAATGCACACATTAAGTAACAGTAGTCTGAAACGAAATGCTGTTTTACATCTAGTGGTGCAAATAACTGACATGTCCAAATGGGCTTTGATGAAATGCGTCTCTAGACTGTTCATACACATGTTAACGGGCCAAAGTTGAAGAGCTGTTGTCCGTGCAAATATAGGCTGATTCATGTTCCCTTGCATTGTGTAACTGAGGTCCATGGCTAGTCTGGCTTTCACCAGACCAAGCTCAATCTTTTAAGAAATCAAAAGATAAATAGCGGGCAGATCAGGCTGGGTTCACCCAGCCTAGTCCATAGGCACCCGATATTGTTTAATTTTCCGATTGAGATATCCACGCTCTGGCTATTCTAAATGCAAAAATGCATCAGGGAGTACACAAAACTGTAACTAACAAACTAGATCCTAATAGAAAGCTGTTAGCTTCCCTAAGCTACAGGTAGGCTTATAAGGTAGGCCTATTTACAACATAAATTGTCAATAGGCTATGCTGGCTTACACAAATAAAATCTCCTTTGAAACCAATGGCTTCGCCTTACAGTATCAAGTGGACTTAAACTGCCATATCATTGGCTTAAAAGTTGTAATAAAATTCACGCAGCTCCATGAGTCAAGGAAAGTTTTGAATGAAGTAGCCACTTCTAAATGGGACCCACTACACAGTAGCTTAAGGTGTGTTGCTAAAGCAGCCATAATGAAATGAAGGTGTCATTGTTTGGATACTTCACACACACGTGCTTTTTAATTTCCCAGACTACAACTACCAAGCTGGAATCAAAGCACATAGATTCCCCTCTCACACCCTGCACGCACTTAAAACAAAATAAACAGGCGTCTCAGTCTCACGCATGTATAGGCAAAACTGTATCAGACCGGTGTAACGTTGGTAAATCTTCCATTGCACAGAATGATTTTTGTAGCACGTGCAACAAATGACAGTCGAAAGATACAAACAGTGCTGCTATCAATTTGCTTGGTATAATCACATTTATAGTTTTCCACAAATGCAATCAATCAAATTGGCCTCCATCACTCAACCAACGCTAACGGTAACATTACCTAGGTCCTTATTGATATTGTAACGATTTGATAGCGACACACACAGTTGTCCATACAAAAGGTTTATTAGCTGAGAACGAGAGTAAGGACACAGACACACCAAGGAACCATTACATAGGAAACACAAGGGAAGTCAATAAAACAAGCAAATCACAAATGAGTGATTATGGGCCAGATTGATGTGGGCCCTTGAGACCAACATACCATAAAAGATTCTTCATCCTCAGTGCCACGGTTCAGGTAGTTATTTAGGAAAAACTGCTTTTTTTGCGGTTCAGGGGGCCCAGCACGGGGGTTGGTGGCCCCCGGAGACGAAACGAAATTTTTCTGTAAAAGTCTAGTGGGGCTACATACCCACCAAATTTCATGTGCCCGGGTGGTTCGGTGTCCCGGGTACCGTTGACCAAAACTTCAGGAAGTAGATGACGAGGGGGGGGTGGACTTTGACAATCCCTATATGACCGCTTCGATAGCGGCGGTCATAATAATACTAATTTATGTCATTAATTTGAGTGAATTATCTGAGACATTCTTTGCTTAAAGTCCTTAATTAGTTGGCCACCACCTCAGCAAGGAGTGCATTTACTCTTTGAGTGAATTTATCTGAAACACTACTGTACTGTGTGTGTGTGTGCGTGCGTGCGTGCGTGTGTGTGTGTGTGTGTGTGTGTGTGTGTGTGTGTGTGTGTGTGTGTGTGTGTGAGCTATGTGAAAACCTCAGAGGCGAGTTCCACTGAATGGAAACCTCCTTCTCAGTGACGCACCTACAGCGTAATCTTAGATATTCCCTTTTGTGCAGAAGTGCCCTACTGAGACCAACGTTCAGTCAGAGGCTGGTCAGATGAGCAGTGGTTTCTCAGTTATTTCTTTAGACACTTGAGCAATCCATTGTATTTTTCATGACACCACTCAGTCACAGGAAGGAAATGTTTGACACTACAGTGAGGGGCCTATAGTCTGGCGGCCACGCCAGCCGACTGCAGTCTCATCTATATATCTGACAATGATGACTACAGCGTCTGACCTGTCCTCAAGAGGCAGGGCAAGCTGCTGGCGCCAGGGGGCTGTTCGGTTCTGTTATTGTTGACCAGCAAACAGACGCCTCTGTGTCTGATCTATGTGCCGCACATGGATGTTTTTTGTGCTTGATTCCTCAAGTTGCAACCCCCCACCCCGCCCCGCCCCCGAGCGCCGCTGAAGCAGGCAGCTCACTGCGTCGGGATTAGTGTGTGCTTCACCTCACTGTGTGTTCACTGTGGATTTCACGGGATTTAATAGTAGTATATATACTAGTATATAAGAGTATTTAAAAGAGTATATATACTTATACTTATACAGAGATAATCCTTTAGTCATGAAAGAGTAGGGATTCATTTAAAAGATTGGTTCCAGAATTTCTCTATCGCAAACTTGAACTGTATACTTTCCAGTTGCAACTGATGCATTCCCCATTCCTGCCACTTGTAATCACCACATTTTAAGACTCATTACCTTTGCCCTGTAGGTTAACCTCACCCAGTTATTCAATGACTGAATCAGCCAGACTGTGGCTTCACCATTTATAAATAGAACAATCATTTTTTCATCACAAGTGGAAACACTGTGACTAATTGGCCTTAGCTTGGTCATGATTCACATACTGTATTCTTTCTTTCTCTTTCTATTTGTCCATCTGTCTGCTCTTTCTCTTAGTCTGATCCTCCTCTCTCTGACACACACACACACACACACACACACACACACACACACACACTTGAGAAAACAGATGGATGAAACATACATTCGTAGACTGGCTTCCGCACATGACCCTGATTCGGCACAACATGAAGAACTCAACATGTAGAAATTTTTCATGAGAAACTAGACGGAACATGACCGCCTCCCTCAAAGT
This sequence comes from Alosa alosa, assembly GCF_017589495.1. NCBI lineage: Eukaryota > Metazoa > Chordata > Actinopteri > Clupeiformes > Clupeidae > Alosa > Alosa alosa. The sequence continues at coordinate 30,178,213 of NC_063197.1, read as the reverse complement.
CCCAATTTAAATTTGAATTTAGTCACGATAAGTCGAGCAACGAGTAAGAATGAACAGGTATGATAAGGGATCAGATTCCAAAAATAATTCAGTGGAAATGCATGGATTCCAGTTTCTTCCAGTAGCAGCAACTGGAATCCATGCATTTCCACTGAATTATTTTTGGAATCTGATCCCTTATCATACCTGTTCATTCTTACTGCTGCTTGATTTATCGTGACTAAATTCAAGATGGCTGCAAACGCTAAACTTCGTGAAGATACTGTCTGTATAAATCGTCTTGTAAGTAAACTACCAGTGCTTTTTCAAAGTTCTCAATGTCTCGTTTTAAATGTCAGGGCCCTCGGAAGTCTACCAATGAAGTGTGGAGATACATTGAGCCTCGTAAATGGGTGTAAAACAGTGATTTATTTGCATGGCTAGCCCGATGCCGAAGCACCACTATTGAAAAAGCTGTTGGTAGCATCGGCTAACTAGCGCCAGATTTTGGAGTTCAGGGGACAAGCCGAGATGGGCTATGAGACATACGTTCACACTCGGTATCATGTTTCAATATACTTTAGGTCAATATCACACCGGAATTCTCCTTTAAGAAGCTCTTGCTCCACTTGGTGCTGATGTCATGAACTAATCCAGTGGCGAGGAGGCTGGAATGATAAATAAAACTGTGAGCAGGGTAACAGCTCTGCCGCTCCCCTCAAAACCTGCTCCTAATTACCCAGAAACCATCATCCCACAACATTTATTATTTCATGCCTTATTCGGTGGTGGGCCTGTTGTACAACTCATGTGGGGAGAAAATCATGGCAGTATCTCAAAGAGACTGTGGCAACACTGTGGTTCAGAATAGTAGACTTCAGAACATATTATGAATGTATGACAGCAGTCAGAATATCTCCCTCAGAGGATTGCGCAGGTCCCTCAGTGTAGAGTTATGTAATGCACACACACACACACACACATGCACACACACACACACACACACACACACACATACGCGCATGCACACACACACACACACACATACACGCACACACACACACACACACACACACACACACACACACACACACACACACACACACACACACACACACACAGAGCAAAAGTCTCACAGATTAAGGAACCCAGCGGAACTCTCTGAGACGAACATCAATTACAGCGGTCTCACCCTCCTCCAGTACCCAAGAGGGCTGTGCTCATGTGGAAGAACCTAACCTCTGAGGCCCAGACTGCTCCACTGCTCCAGGATAAATACAAAACACTACTGCTCTCTGCACCAGGAATAAAAACAGACATTAATGAACAAGTCAAAATCATGGACAAACTCCAGAACTGTCTGCAGCGGAGCACAGAATGAGATAGATTAGTCTACGGGGCAGAGTTCATAAAAAGTCCAAGAATTTAGAAATTAGGATGAAAGTTTACACGGTACGTGGGATTCTTGAAGCCTGCGTATTTTACAGTTTTTCTCAATTGTATACACACAAAAACTGGTACTTGAGACACAATGACCACAACATGTAACTCATGCACCAACCCCCTGAACCAATTCTGCTAAACTACAAGCACAATTCCTGCTTTACACTCAAGTTGCAGTTCTAAAACACACTTTTTTCACAACACTACACACAATTCTCTGCATTTGGCACAGTTTTCATGAAGAAAATGTCTTGTTTTCACAAGGAACACATTGCCATTCAAATTTTAAAGTTAATTGCCCTACTATGCACACTGACTCATCACATGGGCAAACACCTGTCACACAGTTTTACAATTAGCAATCAGAGCTTTAGCATAATGCTTGAGATGTGGATGAGGTGCTGTGGCCAGACCGAAACAGAAGAGAGGATGCAGCATAGTTTTTGGGTTTTTTGGGGGGGGGTTTTCACTGTAACTGTATACAGTACAGTCTTCTGTTGCTTTGTATGTAGACCACTGTATGTGCAACTTTATGTTGGTTGGGATGTACACTGTGTACATTGTTTTTGTGGGGAAAAATAAAATATATTTGTTACAGTGTATTTGTGTGTTCTGAGTATAAAAACAATTTTCTCAAATATTTTACAACACACTTGTACACACATGTCTGCACTGTTTGTAGTAAGTGTAACACTGAACAAAAAAAGGCCTAAGTCATTATGATGAATGGAGAAGAATTGCTTTCCATTCATCATAGTGTTTTACATTGAGCATGTCAGTGTTCAACTGGTTCTTATAAATGTCTATTTATATGATGGTTTGTGTATACTGTAACATTTGAAAACAAAATACCATTTTGAGAAGAAATAACATTGTTTTGAATGTAAAGTTTCATTTTGCAGGAGAATTAAGGGGTTTTGCCCATTGTGTGTGTGTGTGTTTTTTGATTTGTGTGTAGAGTTCTGAGAGTATGAGGCATGCTTTTCAGAAAATATGTGTAAACAATCAAGAAAAACTATAAGTTAACCTAAGTTGAGTAAAGTAGCCTAAGTAAAGACAGTTATAGCAAGCCATTTTAACATTTACCCGCTAGACTGGATATGTATTGCAGATATCAAGTTATAGATATCTTGAATGAGTTTTGTTTAGAGATATAATTGGAGATATCTATAACTTTCATTCTGTCTAGTCAAAATGTAATTATAGATATCTTGAATTAGAGTTTTGACTAGGCGAAATGGCGTTAGAGATATCTGTATTGCTATGCAAATTAGGCCCGCATCCTACTTTAGGCGGGAGCAGAGCATGTTGTTGTTCAAATCATCAAATCACATAGCACCTGTTAACTGTTTACTTTGTAATTCGCACTAATTAGCACCATGTCAGAGCAGCCAGAGGGCGAAGGAATTTTTAATCGTCTTGGATTAAAATGGAGTTTCCTGTAAATGGTGCTGGTGCATTTAGTAGCCTAGGCCTACTAATTTAGGCCTATGTAGGCTACGAAACAGAGATTAAGCCAGTTGATAACGTGAGAGTCTAATAAACCACACGGTGTCCCTGAATTTTTGTTATTTTAGATGTCAACAAGACATTGACTGCTTCTACTTCTTCCATTCATAGAAATAAGGAAATAAGCCCACTTCTTCTTCGATTATGTTGGGGAGGGGACATTAGCTTACGGACAGAGAACGTCTAATAAGTAGACGGGCTCTGCTAAGGATCTAAAGAGCAACGTCTTGCACAATAATTTGCACTAGTCATAATGACGTTTGAGATATCTTCACCTTTCATTCTGCCTAGTCAAAACTGAATTAAATATATCGGCAATTGTCATTTAAGATGTGTGACGAGTTGAATGTTGTTTTCAATGATGTTATGATAGATATCTGTAATTCAGTTTTGCCTAGTCAAAACTGAATTACAGATATCTCTATCTGACGTTTCGACTAGTCACAATTACGTTACAGATATCTTGAATGACAATTCCAACTATCCAAAATGTAATTGCGACTACTCAGAAAGACGTTGTTGATATCTACAATGTTAATTACAGATCGTCAAACTTAGCGGGTAAATGGTAAAATCGCTTGCCATAGACCGTGTTTAACATGCAGTTACTATAGATATGCTGTGAACTGAGTTATGATAGATGAAGATGTTTTGAGTTGTGAGGCATCCAGCCTTTTTTAATAGTATTGAAGACCCCATATGCAGAGGACAGATTGATATGCTGAGAGAAAGGCGGGAGGAACAGAGGGAGGTAGAGATCCTCTGTGTCTCCAGGATATTAGCCGTCTCATCTGTCAGTGCCTTGCTGGCACCAGCTCCGGAATGTGAAAGCTCTGCACTGTTTAAGTCCTGCAAACGGGGCCAGTCTGGTCTGCCCTGGCTGGCGGCCAACAGCCTGGGTAATCGTCTCTGTGAGTAGAATCAGACAAAAATGCACACACAAAAAAAAGTCTGGGAAATAAGTTACTGAAACACTCAGACTCCCACACATACGATACGACACCAACACACGGTTATGAGGAAATGCAGCTGGCCTGACACTGCCTTCACTCCCACAGCACACACACACACACACACACACACACACACACACACACACACACACCCTTCCCACTGTGTATCTGACACTGCCTTCACTTCCTCCAGCACACACACACACACACAAACGAAAATTCAACCATCTCGTTGCACAACTACTTGACTGAGTGTGGGTCTATGGTAGTAGTCCGAGTGCTGGTGCTCACTCTGCTGCCTGTGCCCATGCCTCATGCACACACACACGTTCCCCAGGCACGTTAATTGGGACATTAAAGGTCCCGTCATCTGTTTCCCATTCTTTCCTCAAACACTCCCAAATGTGGAGCCTATTTCCAGACTCTGACTCGCCAGGTCCACTCTACACTGGAGCCACCCTGTTTTTGGAGCCAAGGCTGCGGAGACTGTCATGTCAAAGGTTGCAGGCTCACTCACAGATGGCCACTATGGAGGAAATGGGCTTTTGTCACTTCCTGTAGGGACTTCCAGGAAGCAGTTGTCACCAGAAAGTGAGAGGTTAAAAAAAAAAAACAACATGAAAAACTTTCTCTACTGTTTGGTGGAGCATGTCTCTCTCATTATCCTTTCTTCTCAGACCCATCTCTCTTTTTTCATTTTATCACTCTGCTTTGGTGGACTGGCTCTGTTGGAGCTACCTGTGACCACAGCAAGTAACTAATCCCATGTGGATTAGTTAAAAGTTTATTTTTGGAGAAAAACACTAAATACGTTTTATCTCCTCATACATGGAAATGTATTAACCTCATCCAAAAGAAACAACAAAAAGACAAAGGTCATATTTTTTGTCCAGTTCAAATAATTCATGATGTTACAAAATACACTGAAAATGTTCAATATAGCTTGCAAGAGGCTTTAGAGGTATTTTGTAATTCTGGAGAGGGGTGATGCATTCCAACAGATATCTCTGTTATCTGCAAATATTTCACTTTCCTAATCTCTCTGGGAGAAGAATCAAACATCTGATTCAGAAAGCCTGTTTTGCAAGAATTCTCCAGCTCTGGATGTTATTGTAAGTGATCCTAAGAGACCTGTTGTGCTGGAGTGTCTGGCTTAATTTATCTATGCACAGTCAGTTTCTATTAAAATTTCCCCAAAGATAGGAATTCGGCAAGTTGTAAGTAAGTAAATCTTTTGGCCAGACACCACAGTGAGCTCAGCACTCAGTGGCGCCATCTATGTGTTAACTACACATTGGTGTAAATAGATTAGGAGGATTCTACGCATCTAAACCATTCTACATTAATGAATTATTCAGCCGATCAAGCAAGTGAAGTTTTTATCCACACAGGATTTCTTGCAAGCCGAACTCAGCCCCGCCCACAACATTTGAGTCTGACTAGAATCTGAGTATGACTTGTCCCATGGACTCGTCAGGCTAAGGATTTCTAAGATGAAGTTGACATACAAAGCTCAGGAAGAGGTTTCCCCCTAGTGGTAAAATTGGTGTACATGCACGCCATGAGAAGGGAAAAGTGGTAGGTGACAGTCCAACACACTGAAGCACACAATGCCTCATCTTACCACTTATGCTGGACAGTTTACCAGCGCTTCAGTCAGTTCAGTCAGTGTATTAGAATTTTTTATTTGATTTTATTTTTCTATTTAACTTCTTTTTAATCATGTATGTAATGTAATGCAGAGTATAGATTGTGTGGTCATTATGCATTAATATGAAATTATTTGGTGCATTACAGTACAATGTGGTACGCCCTATAGGATAGGATAGGATAGCTTAATGTGAATACATAGTGTAGTGTATTATACGAAGCCTCCCACCTTGACTTAAGGTCAGTTCTCTCTCTTACTCTCTCTCTCACTTGCTCTTTCCTTCTCTCTCTCTCTCTCACTTCTCTCTTCCCCCCCTCTATCTCTCCCTCACTTCTCTCTCTCTCTTTCACTTGCTCTTTCCCTCACCTACTCATTTCCAGTGAGGACATGGACGGGTCCTAAAAGTATTCATCTGATCTGTCGGAGATGGAATGTGATGATTTGTGGATAATGAAGACTAGCTGAAAGTGAGTAGCAGCACATAGCAGACCTATTTGTGCATATTGTATCTGGCTGTAGTCATCTGCTAGTAGCAGTAGTGAACCTGCGAGTTACCCATACCTGGATGCAATACTGGTGTCAGGTGTAGTAACTGTTTTGAAAACACTTTTCAGTGTTCCAGGACATTCAGCTGTATAGCTGAAGGCTTCTGTTTCTTGTGTTTATGGTGTCAACATCACTGGGACTACAATTATGGGCAGAGTCTTGGTTCCAAGCTTAATCTCTTTTAAGTGCAGAGCTCTGATGCACCAAAAATGAACTAACCAACAAACTGGGATAAGCAATTTGTTACATGAGGTGCATTCGTATTTGGCGCATTAAAACATAGCAAGAGTTCATCAGCGGTGTTGCTGATAAACATGACGGGGCACTCCAAGGTTTTTCTATAGAAATCTCTGCATCCCTCCCCCAATACCAGCAGATTTCATTACCCCAAGTCAGCGGTTCTCATGTCCTCTAGGACAACCGCACAGAGAGTGTCCAGTGACACCGGAGAGAGAGAGAGAGAGAGAGATGGAGGGAGGGAGGGAGGGAGGGAGAGTATGAAAGAGGAAGAGAGAAGGGAGAGGAAAAGACAAGGGGAAGAGATGACTTGAGGTGAAGTTATGATGTTGAAGTGTCCATCATGAGGGCAGGAAGAGAAGTTTGAAAATTATTAACAGAGGGAAGGGAGACATGTTAAGCTGCTGTAATGGATTGAAGAGCACAATGACGTATCCTAATTGTTCCATGATACATTTGAGTAACATATTGTAAATTGGATTATGATGTTGCACTTGTGATAAACAGTTGTAGCCTACAATAGCGATGATCAAGGCTGCTATCAATGCTGCCAACGTTATTGCCTCTGCAGCTCTCCCCTGCAGAGTTAGCTCTCACCGGCCCTCCCGGGGTCTCTGTTGTGGACTATTTTACAGGACAGTGAGGAGGGACACGACAGGCTGCTGCTCCGGAGCTGTTCCTGGTGTCTCTCTGCACTGTAACCATGGCGATGCTTAGCGTACCACTGGTGGTGGTCTCCTGCAGCTTCCTGGTGTTCCAGTGGCTGTTCCATGGTGTCAGCCCATGGCTGTTTTCATGGCTCTGCCCTGCCTTCGTCCATCTACCGCACACACACAGGATGGAGTGGAACGCCAGGTAGGCCCTTGGCTGTGCCAGTAACACCCACTCACGCACCAATTCATAGAATGTGACATACAGTAACAGATTGATAACAGATTTGTATTCCCATTTAGTGCATCATGACCGTGGTTATTTCAAGATATGCTATCCAACTAACACACACACACACACACACACACTGTATAACACATCAGAATGTGTTGCTTATTTGATGATATCTTGATATTAAGTACACATACGGTGTAGGTGTTCTATTATCTCTGGTAAATGACCTGTCACTCATTGCTGTAGCCTAGGAAATCTGTGTTGGTTTAGACAGGGTGCAGCAGTCAGAGTCGATGTGATGTGAGCACTCTTTTGTGTTTCTCTTCCTTTTCAGAACAGTCTCTACGGTCCATGCTCTTGTAGTGTCTCACTTCAGTCTGTATATATTTCTATTTGATGAAGGCATCAATGAGAACCCTATCTGGTGAGATAAAACATGTCATTGGTGTAGCAGGAGAGGAAGAGTGTGATATTTGCTGGTCTCTGGTCTCCATTCAGAGCGAAGTATGCCGGTAATCATGTGCCATTTGTGTCTTGGAACAGGGGAGATCCAACATTGGTGAAGCTCAACGTTGCCATAACAACTGGATACTTACTCTCAGGTCAGCAGGTTTCTGGTGTTGTTGGACACCAGGGTTGTGCACAATTCGAATTGCAATTCTGCTTCCTGTTTGCTACCTCAATTGAAATGCAAGTGAAATTCAAGAATTTAATTGGAATTTAAGAGCCAGTTTCAACTCAATTCTGGAATTTTGCACAAGCCTGCTGGACACCTTGTCTATATGGGGTGGTGGTAGCATAGTGGGGCGGTGATAATCTAGTGGTTAAAGAGCTGGACCAGTATGCAGTAGCCACAAAAGTTGTGGGTTCAATTCCTGGTTTCCACCGTTGTGTCCTTGAGCAAGGCACTTAATACTGATTTGCTCCAGGGACAATAACCCTTGTAATGTAATTGACATATGCAATTTGCTTTGGATAAAAAGCGTCTGATAAATCTACACACTCTCCACTTAATGTTCACCAACCTCATTTCTAGCCAGATATACATTTCATCACCAATTGCCTCTCTGAGACTATTTTGTCTTACCACACATCATCTGGTGCTCACTAAGCAAAACTTTACACTTTAGATGAACTTCACACTGACATTCACCTTACAAGAAAGAACAATAGGAATCTTATCATTTTTAAAGGGACACCAGGCAACGTTTTCGTGTTAATTACTCATCTTCGTAAGTCGGTATATGGTTAAATGACTCATTACAGGGTGAATGAAGACTCTCTCGCCCGCCCCTACTGCCTGTAGGAAGAATATCCCGCTTGCAAGTTCAGTGTATCGTACCCGGCGACCGAAGCAGTTTCAGTTTCCATCCTGCATCCACAGCACAGAGGGAGGCTAACGAAACGCTAGCGATTGTTGCAAACGTGTGTATAATGGCAGAGCCGGCGAAGAAGCAGCGAAAACCCTTGACGGAAGATGCAAAGAAAAGGAAAAGAGCTTCAGACCGAGCGAGGGGGAGTTTCGTAGAGAAAAAGCATCAGGCTTGCCTGGTGTCCCTTTAAGGACATACTACAGAAATACTATAAGACTAGGTCTTAGGTGTACTATAGGTGTACTATAGGAACTCTATAGAGGGTTCCTATTTAGAGGTATTAATAGAACATCACATAAGTATTATACACTACCATAGAACTACAATAGAAATCTTACAGTCTTACTATAGTTCTGTTTTTGTAAGGGTCAGGAACAAGACGCCAATCAACACTACCCACCATTCATTATATTGAATATCACTGAGATTTTTGATATAACACATGATAACAGCTAACACTAACTATTTCCTTACAACTATCCAATAGATGCAGGCGCCCAAACCAACTCACAAGGCTGAAAAGATTTATACCCAGTCAGTCCCCACCTTAAACACAGCTCCTGATCTCATTTTACAGATTTGCTCATCATGTTTTCCTCTTGGGAGATTACTGGGGACAAACTCTTTGTGTTGCATCACCTAGCGGCTCTGTATGCCTACTCATATGTCCTGGTGAGTTTAACCCTTCAGCAGGGAGTTTTGAAAATTCTAACAGAAGATTCTGTTCCGCAACAATGTAAGGTTCTAAAATCCCATGTTGAATTCAATGAACCCAGGTATTCTTTAGAACGTTCAATTTCCAACATTCCCATCACACCGGTGTGATCCAGACCATATATATATATTCTTTGTCCCCTTCCCATCAGGACCAAGGCATATTGCCCTATTTTGCCAACTTTCGCCTTTTATCAGAGTTCTCCACTCCTTGTGTAAACCAGCGGTAGGTGACATTATCCCCTTGAATGATTCACTCAGACTTTTCACTCAGACACACACCCTTGCTTTCAGAGCACTTTGGCCTTAAAAGAGCTGTCATTAGTGTAATACGTATCGGTGACCACTTTCAACAAGTCTTGATGAAAATGTGTATATCTTTATAACTACCTGTGTCTGTAATTAGATGGTTCTTCAAAGCGCTGGGTTACCCCAAGACCTCTGTGCCAAACCTGGCCAATGGTGCACTGATGGCAGCCATATTTTTCTTGGTGAGGCTTGCTGTGCTTCCAGTCTACTACTACCGCGTCTTTGGAGTCTATGGCACACAAGCCTACCACCTGCTGTCCACTGGGGGCCGTTTGGCATGGCTGCTGTCCAGCCTCTGTCTTGACCTACTGAACATGCTCTGGATGCGGCGTATCTGGAAGGGATGCCTGCGGGTCCTCCACTCCTACAGAGGGGTCAGGGGTCAGCCCGGCTTCAAGACAGACTGAATCTATGTTTGTGACTCTATGTCTTGGCAGACAGAAACTGTAGCTTCAACGTCACTGTAATGTTGCGATGTGAATCTATGTTTTGGCAGACAGGAACTGTAGCTTTAATGTCATTGAGATGTTATGATGTGAATCTATGTTTCAGAGTGTGTGAAAAGAAGACAGTTATGACGCACATTACCGGGTTTACCGTAGTCTTCTTGCATCACACAATAAAAAAAGGTATTAGGTAAGATAAGAGCTATAACTACAGTCCAAATTCTACTCTACAGTACTCTAAAGGGTCACTATCACGGAATACAATGGTTGCCAGAGCAGAGTGACAGACGTCACATGTTAGCCTGCTGAGCTACTCAAAATGTGCAAATGATTGTTTTTTGAAAGTTGCAATTGCGAACATATATTAAAACATCATAGGGATGGGAGAAACATCTGCCAAGAGTTCCACATCAACTACATGACTAGGCCTATATCAATGTGGCAGATATGCAATACATTCTGGAAAATAAATGAAACTATGCAATTCATCATTATTTTCTCTTTAATATTTAATAATGGATGCATCTTTGGTTCATAAATTCATCCATTAAGATCAAATAAAGAAAATTATTCGTAACCCCCAAATCAACCATTGAGTATGTTTTTTTCAAACAAGAAAATGGATGTTCCAACAAACTATATTGCTATGTCATCAGAGTTATTTCATCATCAGAAAAGTAACACGTGCTTTAGCCGACCTGTATCAGTTTCTCTCTATTGCATGGGAACTTGTGTGTTGGCCAAGTGCAGCTTTCCCGCCCTCTGATGTCAGATAACCCATAAAACCCACAGGTAGCCTGCCCTGGCCTGCCCTGCTCTCAGCTCTAGGTCAAAGCAGACAGATTTGTGAGGTTAGCGAAATGTTTCATATTTCGGAATTGATTGACATCAAGAGCTTTTTGCTCCTTCTCTCCATTGTCCTTCTGGTGTACTACATCAAAACCAAACCACCTAAGAATTTTCCTCCTGGACCGTGGTCATTGCCTTTTATCGGAGACTGGCATCACATTGACTTCAACAGAGTCCATCTCCAGTTTGTCGAGGTAAGCCATTCATATCAAGTTCAAGGCCAAGTTTATTGTCAGTTCATTGTACAGGACATCTACAGTAGTACAGGGGTAGGCTACTCAACAGGCGGACTCCGGTCCACATGATGAAGATAATAAATAGCCACACACTTCTGAATGGCTGGTGGTCGCTTCTCCCATCAACACCACGTTGTTTTGTGTAGTTTGAGACTTATGTGGATTTACCGGCTCTTTTTGGAGTTCTGTTAAATCCAGAGTTCTCGCGAGAGCACAATGGAATTGTCTCTGCGAGACACTCTGGCAAAGAGCAATGATGCACGTTACTTTTTCCCCTTGCATTCCGGGGAACCAGCTAAACTGATGAAGACAGTGCTGCAATGTTGGAGGACAGTACACATTGGTCGTAGTGTTATCCGATTGCGTCGAAGTCCGAAATCATTCAGAGTAAACATGGTCTAGTGTTATCCAATTGCGTGCAGTGAGATTTTTAAATGCATGCTTGTTGCCGCCCCTCGAGTTGGGCCATTACATTGCTCTTTGCCAGACTCTTAATCTTTCTAGATTATCAGGGTCTGGATTATCCAGGCTAGGAGTTCTGTAGCCTACTTAAAAAAAATCGCCCGGACCTTGGAGCAGAGCTAGTGAGCGGAGCTTACTCGCACTCCGCTCTGCTCACTAGCTCTGCCTTGGAGTAAATGGATATTTGATAAGTGGACCTTTCAGCTTTGCATTTGAGTGGCCCTGACCTAAAGGATCACAATGCTATTACTCCCAGTTCGTGATGTTGGCAGAGTGCTGTAATCGACTAAACAAACAAATTAGTTATAGCTGTTAAAAGTTATGGCTATATGGTTGCATATACCGTATACGTGCCAATCTCTGTTTGTGAAGGGTGTATGTGTGTGTGTGTTTCAATATCTTACCCTGGAAATCCAGAGTCCTCACAAGAGCACAATTTGAAGAGTCACTCTGGCGATAAGTAATGATGCTCATGACTAAGCTTGGAATTGCATAATTTTATGGGCAAGGCCACTTGGCCTTCAGTTGGGCATATTTGGCAGAGGGCACAAAGGCCACAGGACATGGCACCAAGGCCAAAGTTAACTATACAGTATTCTGGCTACATGAAAATGAGTTGTAGCCTATTCACAGCAGTAGACCTGCATCACTATGAAACATGACAAAAACATGAAACATGACATATAGAATATGATCAGAATAATCTGATAATTTTAATATTTACAGATTTTAATATTTACAGATATCTAGGCTATCATGATATCATGTATTGAACAATTTAAGCACAGTTAAGCTTTAAGAAACTCAAATAACCTACATGCATGCTTAACATTTTGTGATCATTGGCTACTTTGACAAACTCTTAGTCAGTTGTATATCCTCTAATTTTGATATTTACAGATATGTAGGTGATATTTGTAACATTTGTTTTGTATTTGGCCTTTTATGAAATAATGTAGTGAACATTGTGACTGTGAAATTTAAAGCCCAAAGTTGGAGACATGCATGTAGAAATTTGCTGCAAATTCAAAACTGGATTACTCTGGAATGGCTAACTGTACAGAGGAATGCTTTACACCTTTGAGTTCGGTAAGGTCTGCTGTTCATCCTGACATGGTTTGTCATGTGTTGAGGGAAGAGTTTGTAAAGAATTCCACCGAGATGAATGGGTAGGGAGATGGGCGCAGAACTGTATGTATGTAAAATAATATAAATAAATAAAGTTACACGTGATACATGTAATGTCTGTGTGATGAGTAGGCTACTTCGCGAGTACCTCAACGTTTCTTGGTGTTTTATTCCCCCAACGTTGTCTTAAAGGCAGCGCTGCCTGGAAGGCACTAGGGTTAGCCATGGATCAAGGTTAGGGTTGGGGTTAGGTTTAGGATTAGGTGCCTTTAAGTCAGCGGTGGCAGTGCTGCCTGGAAGACGACGTTGGGGGCATAAAACACCATCGAGCGTAGTTCAGCAGAGAAGAGCGGCTGAATGTGGACACACTTTCTTTCTTTCCGTGCGCTGTCACTTTCTCCACTGCGCAAAAGACTAATTTGCACTGTGAATGCTAAGATTATTTTGACAGGCCATAGGCTAAATAAAATTGCTATTAGTCGGATGCAAAGCAGAATATTGAAAGAAGGGGGCACCAAGGCCACATTGACCTGTGAACCTCAGATTTTCAAAGGGGCATCACAGACAATGCAAGGGGCAATGACGGCCATGGCCGTTGTGGCCATATTATGTGTATCTATGGTCGTGGCCGCCGTGAAATTCCAACCCTGCTCATGACCTACAGTATGCCCATTCGCCTTTTTCACCCGGCGGCAGAACGAGGCTAAAGGTAGCCACTTGCCGTTACACCTCAGTCCAGCAGATGGTGGTGGTAATGCACTCTGTTTGCAAATTGCTAAAAAAAAAACTCACCGAAGAAGAAGAACAGGCCAGTGAACCCACAGATATTAGAAAGCTAGATACCGCATTGTCTGCCGAGTTCTATTAGGTGGCATCGTAAACATGGCCGCCATATTGCTGGGGGCAACACCTTTACTGTCTACACCTGTCTGATTTCCAGTCACATGCTCCTCCATTGGCCTCCAGTGATTGTTGTCCCCACCAAGATGGCATCCTAATGCGGTATCTGGCTTTCTAATGTCTATGAGTGAACCCTTCTTCTTTTTCGGTGAGCTTTTTTTTTGGCAGTATGCAAACGGAGTGCATTACCACCACCATCTGCTGGACTGAGGTGCAATGGCAAGTGTACCCTTTAGCCTCGTTCTGGCCGCTGGGTGAATAAGGCGAATGGAGCTGAGCTGCACCAATCACTTGATACATCATCAGTGTATCTGATATAGCCGAGCTAAACAGATGACGACAGCGCTGCAACGTCGAAGTCCGGAATCAGTCAGTTAACATTGGTCGTAGTGTTATCCAATTGCCCCGAAGTCCGGAATCAGTCAGTAAACATTGGTCGTAGTGTTATCCAATTGCGTGCAGTGATATTTTCAAATACATGCTTGGTGCCGTCCCTTGAGTTGGGCCATTTTCATTACTCGTAGCCAGATCCTTAATCTTTTAGATTTGGGTCTGGATTTCCAGGCTATCAATATCTGTGTGTGAACTGTGAATGTTGAAGTGTCTTGTGATGCCATTATAAAAGTGCAAAACAATGAATGTAGCCTCTGACTGGTGACTTAGTAATTTGCCCAGACTTTTTGTGATCATAATATTGGGATTCAGGAAGATTATCTAGTGCAACATGAGTAACTTGTAGGTTGCTCGCTCACACACACACACACACACACACACACACACACACAATACACACCCTCTCAGGTCTTTTGAGAAATTTAGTCATCCAGTCAGAACATACAGAACCCGTTATGTGGTTGCCCTGCAACATTGCTCAATATGGGCATGCTTTGACAATGTCAGACACTTGTCTCAACTTTGTATCACCTGACAAGTTCAGTTGTGACTTTTTGAGTGCATCTCGATGCAGTATTTAGGCTATGAGATGTAACAGGCAGGTCAGCATAGTTGATCTGTTGACTGTTTGCAGTTTATGGCATGTCTCGTAGGCAGAGAAAAGCTGTAGCTCTCAAACACTGTTCACTTAATAAACACATTCAGTGTACTGATGAAGGAATAGATCAAATAGACAGATATGGAAGGTTTGCAAAATGATATCACACCCCATTTAAAGAGTATTTTACAAAAATACAGTAGGCCTATTTTATTATGATACTGTACATGGTGTGGCTAATGTATTTTGTAGCTTATTTTGATTTAGGGTATTTGAAATTCAAAAAAATACATTTTGATGTATTTTTGCCCATCCCTGCCAACAGCTAGAGTAGCGAGGCAGCTACAGTGCTACAGTCTGGGGACATCTTTAAAATCATGCCCCCCAGAGTATCGTACTGAGTAGCTGCCTTGCCGCTCTAGCTGTTGGCTGCAGCAACTTGAGCTAGGTAGCACTGATTGTTTTCAGGGAGTTTTTATCGTACTGACAGTACTCAGTTACTTTGAGAAACAGAGATATGTGAGAAATGGCCAGAGTTTTCCTTTAAGGCACCAGGAGAGGGGGGCTTAGCATATTTGGGTGTACATATTTGATGTTATCACTAAATTATGAATGTACATAAATCACATGTAAACCTTTTTATGATGATATTAATAAATCTAAGCTTCATATTAGATAATGACCCCAATTATGTTACCTAATGCAGACGGTTTATTGTGTCTTTTACAGCTTGCTGGAAAATATGGGCGCATTTTCAGTGTTAAAGCTTTTGGACCGAGGACTGTTGTTCTCAATGGACACAAGTTAGTGAGACAAGCATATGTCAACCAAGGAGAAGACTTTGTTGACCGGCCATCCTTGCCTATGTCTGCTGATATTATAGGAGACAAAGGTCCTCTTTCACTACTGTGTCTGTGCTTAATGTCATAATAACAACATAATAACGAAAACATTGTTGTGTAGTACTGTTCTGTTATTTCAAATATGTGTGTCTGATGTTCTCTGCTTACTAGGGCTTATTATGGCTAATGGGTATGCATGGAAGCAGCAGAGAAAGTTTGCTCTTCACACCCTGAGGAGATTTGGATTGGGCAATAGAAGCCTTGAGCCCTCCATTCTTCAAGAATGCAGATATTTAAATGAAGCCATCGCTAATGAGCAAGGTAATAAACCCAACACTCACAGCTGAGGAGCCTTAAGTTCTGTATTATCTATATCAGATTCCACTGTTGAGCCTTCTGGAGGTGTTGTGGGCATAATTCCTTGAAACGCATATGAAGGAAGGTACCTGCTTGATAACCCCAGTGAAATGCTCATGAAGGCTGTTCTGTTGGTGATGCTTTATTAGTGATTTGTGATTTCATAGTGATTTTGGTTTTGACAGTAAATAGGCTTGGTTGTTGATTGGCTGTTGTGTGAAATCCCCTACCTATGTATAGCACTAGGAATTTAACGTCTCTCCTGTGTATAAATTAAATTAACTAGCTGAAATCAGTACGTTCTCTGTAGTTTTGAATGCATCGGTTTTCCTTTGGTTCTCCCAGGTAAAGCCTTTGACCCCCACTGGCTTATTAACAACGCTGTGTCCAACATAATTTGCGTGCTGGTGTTTGGGGAGCGCTTTGAGTACTCCAACGATGACTTTCAGTCCCTCCTGAAGAACATCAACGAGATCTTTCTCCTACAGGGAGGAGCTTGGCCTCAGGTGATCTCCTCACACACCCACTTCATTATGTATTGAGAAAAATGAAACATGGACAGTTGACCCACTGACGTTACTGTTGGCGCAGCCATTTGCTGTGCAGTGATGAACTAACACACCGTTGTGCACAGAGGCAATAAACCCAATCTTCTCACTCATCAGTTAGTAGGCCGGAAAGAGAAAGTTTTTTTTACGTAGGGCCATTTCTACCAACCACTTTTTATGTACGTATGATTGTTAACAGCTACAAATGCTTTCTCCTTGTGTCTTTGTAGTTGTACAACATGTTTCCATGGATAATGCGCAGAGTGCCAGGCCCACACAGAAAACTATTTTCCCTTCTGAATGGAGTGATTGGTTTTGTCAGGAGGAAAATAGAGGACCACAGAGTGGACCTTGACCCTTCAAACCCCAGGGACTACATTGATTGTTTCCTTGGAGAAATGGAAAAGGTAAATTGAATAATCCCAATAATTACTATTATATGTTAAAGGAGAAAGCCAGCGATTTTTCACATAGATCTCAAAAAAAGAAAACAAATGGTTTTACGGTACCTAGCTTGAGTTGCTGCAGCTAAGGCAGCCAGGCAACTACAGTGCTACACTCTTGGGGCATGAACATAGGGGCTCATGAACATGAGGGTTTGTGAACATGCCACCAGAGTGTAGTGCTGTAACTGTCTTGGTGCTATTCCAACAAGTAGCCTGATTATATGTTAGATTTAAGGTAAGATAAAGATAAGATAAACTACTTTATTCTCCTCCCAGGGGAGGGGGATTCATATTGTGCTCCAGTCACTGAATCGCAACCTTGCACTTTTACACATTTAGTATTAGAATTGAATCATCTTAACAATTCCTGAGAGATACACAGTCTTATGCAACATGTCTGATAATAAGACCTCTCTACCTCACCTCAGAACATTAAACCATCTCTCTTTCACACACACTTCACCTGGAACATAAAAACCATCTATCTTTCACACACACCTTACCCGGAGCATTAAAACCATCAATAACATCTTAAAATGGATTCTGTGCTGGATGGGCAACCAGTGGAGAGAGGCTATGATAGGGGTAATATGCTCCCACTTTTTAGATCCGGCCAGCAGTCTTGCTTCCCCATTCTGGAGAGATAAGTGTATGAGGAAGTTCCAGTTAAAATGAATTACAATAATCCAGCCGTGATGTAATAAAAGCGTGAATTACTTTCTCCGGGTCATTAAATGACAGAGAGGGCTTAATTTTCCCTATGACTCTGAGCTGGTAGAAGCTATTCTTTATTCTTTAAACCATCTCTCTTTCACACACACCTCACCCAGAACATTAAACCATCTCTCTTTCACACACACCTCACCCAGGTCATTAAACCATCTCTCTTTCACACACACCTCACCCAGGTCATTAAACCATCTCTCTTTCACACACACCTCACCCAGGTCATTAAACCATCTCTCTTTCACACACACCCTTTTCATTCCCCCATTTGTCCGTAATGACACACTCATTCTATGATACTATGACAACCATCTTCCCCTCCCTTACATCTCTCTCACATATGCTATCTTTCTTTTCCACTCTGTCTCCTTTTCTATTCTCAAATGGTCTTGTTCTCTTTTTCTTTCTTTCTGTACATGCCCCCCCCCCCTTCTCTGTCTCCCTCTAGTGGAAGGATGATGAAGCATCAGGCTATAATATGGAGAACTTGTGCTACTGCACTCTGGACCTGTTTGTAGCAGGAACTGAGACCACATCTACCACCTTGTACTGGGGGCTCCTGTACATGATCAGAAACCCTGAGATACAGCGTGAGTATTGTCACTCAACATTTATGCACGTATTACTTTAAAATAGAGATGCTCTGCTCAGATTTAAGTGAAAATATCACATTTGTAAAACATAGTCGATAATAGACCATTTTCTTCTGTTGCTTTGCTTTCAGGGAAGGTGCAAGAAGAGCTAGACCGAGTGGTCGGATCTTCACGACAGCCCTCCTTGTCTGACAGGGAGAACTTGCCTTACACAGACGCCGTGCTCCACGAGACCCAGAGAATTGGAAACGTCCTGCCTTTAAATCTGCCCAGAAGCACCACCAAAGACACCCAAGTTGACAACTACATCATTCCCAAGGTGATCTTGACACATTGTACTGTATTCAGAGATCGTAAAAGTACACAGTTTCTATACTCAAGTAGAAGTACAGATGTATCTTGAGAGGTACAAAACTAAAAGTATAAGTAGCAGGTAGTGTTAATTTCGTCAGACGAGACAAGAGGAAATATGTTCGTCAACAACCTTTTTTTTCATGACTAAGACAAGACGATGACAAGATGGCAGTAATTTCCTGAAACACTGACTAAGACTATCTTAAGATGCATTATTGTTGACGAAAAAAGACGAGACTAAAATGTTTTGTATGAAATAAAAACTAAGCTAAAATCTCTGTTCATTTTGGTCTACAAAATGAGAAGACAGAATATCTAGCTGTTACGCTTTTCAAAATATTCGAATGAGTTCATGCACTAACAGCTTTCCTGTAGGCTAGTCTATGCTGTTGCTGCAACCCTGTGGCTGCAACACTAAACTACATGGAACAAGAACACTGAGATTTCTGCCAGAGTTAGCAAGATAACTACCTAAGCTTTATGCCACAATGCTACATACCCAGAAGTTGAAGCTTCTCTCATACAAATTAACATCCCCAGAATGTCCATACGAAAAATGTTCATCATGTAATGTCAACTATTTAACTAGTTAGACTGATGATGCAAAGTTTGCATAGCAAGTAAGCTAATATGGAAAGTTAGCTAGCAAGTTAGCTATGGCTAAGATGGAGAGTCTGTTTGGGAATGTGTTGTGTTTACGATATCGCCATCTAGCTTCTAGGCGGAGTAAAAACATTAATACTTTGGCCTAATTACAGTGTTTCTCAACAAACTTTTTCAGTTTCCAGGACCACTTAACTAACCCTAGCTAAAAAAAAAAAAAAGATTAGACCTACTTCAACAGTAGCCTATAATTAGTCTACACAATAGGCTTACTCACTGAACCACTTTGCTTATTGTCTTTGCACTTTGCTTATTGTGTGGATTCACACTGTATGATTTAAACTGGCATATCTTACATAGACAGTGTTGTAGAACTGTTTTACATACAAGTTGGTTCAATATTGCAAACAACTCATCTATATTATATTTTACCACGCCTGCTCATGGACCACCAGTGATCCCCCGGACCACACTTTGAGAAACACTGGTCTAATAATATGACAGTGGTCCAGTCAAATCTTTTACTGTCTATGGTCAAATCCCAGCCGAGCTATAACTGTAGCCTCGACTTACCTGTGCATATAAACATACTGACTGACAAAAAAATCAGAATGAGTAATTATAACAGACGAGTAGCCCTGTGGACACACAATATTGTTGGAAAATTGAGATGTGTGAAACACTATTTGACCTCAAATGGTAATCAGAAATAATTTGTTATAAAAAAAAGACTAAAATGTGTTGACTAAAACTGACTAAGACTAAGATACTTTTAGTTTTCTTTTGACTAAAACTAGACTAAAATGACGAGACTTTTAGTCGACTAAAACTTGATTAACAAAAATTATATTTGAATGACTAAATATGACCAAGACTAAAAAGGACATTTCGTCACAAGACTAAGACTAAGACTAAATTAAAAATAGGTGACAAAATTAACACTAGTAGCAGGAGCGTAGCCAGAAGTTTATTAAGGTGTGCCTGTGATATTTTAGGTGGCCTCAACCCAATAAAAGCAAGGGGCGCAGAGACATGATGACAGTTGACAGGTGGGACACAAAATAATGACCTGGAAATGTAAACACACTGTATAGCCTATCAGTGCTCTCAAAATTAACGTGATCGCGTGTCATAGTCATTGTCAATGTCAAACTGCATGTTAAAATATGCTACTCGCACAAATAATTCAATTTCAGAGGCTGCACCATTATTCATTTTCAAAATTAAATAAAGATCTAAGTAGAAAAAATAAGCCATGCCTACACTATTTTAAAGCCACATTGTGTAATTTTTTGGCTTGATTCTTAGCATAAACCCATTTGTGCTGATTCATGTGTAATTACTTCAACTAGATTGTAAGACCTTGAAGTTAATGTTGTAAATGTTAATGACTAACCCTGATCATTCTGACAACTATAAAGCTGAAGTCTTTACAATACATTAGACAAGGAGGGACATACCTGAAATTCCTGCCAAATGACTGCCAGTAAGTCAGCATTGTCTTTAGAGAGGAGATTGTGGAGGTGTTTAGATGAGAAGCCAAACTGTTGTAAAGCCTGAATTGCTGAATTGTCATGAACTTTTGAGTTGTTTTCTAAGGGCACAGCGGTGGTGGGCAGCCTGAACTCTGTTCTGTTTGATGAGACGGAATGGGAGACTCCTCACACCTTCAACCCAGGACACTTCCTGGATGCAAAGGGGAAGTTCAGGAGGAGGGAGGCCTTCCTCCCCTTCTCTATAGGTTTGTGTTGAATGTGTCAGAAATGGTCTTAAACTTGTCCTTGTAGTAATGAGACACATAAGCTCATGATACGGTTACGGTTAAATATATTAAAGGAACACGCCGAATTTTTGGGACTTTAGCTTACCGTATTCCCCAGAGTGCTGCTCCTTGGGGTTTAAAGAAGTAACACCGGACGGAGCTTTTCAGGTGCTGCCTGCAAATCACTCCGTCCAAGTCGAAGTGCTTTGTCTGAATGTGAACATAGTATCAAGTCTATACGCTAGCAAAATGGCTGTGTCTCATTTGACATTGTTATTTGTACATGTTGTAACTATACAAATCACAGCATATAAATGTTGGAGTTCTTTTGTCACTGTTGGGAGGTGTAGGCAGATACTTTCTAATGAGGAGACACAGCACTCAATAAATCCTCCATAGAAATGCATGGGGCTAGTTTGTAACGCCAATATGGCCATTGTCTACACATATCCCACCCCTTCCTCGGCAAAACGTCGACATGTAAATACATTGAGCCAATCATGTGGTGTGATGTGAATACATTGAGTCAATCATATGGTGTGTTGTGAAGACATTGTGCCAATCATGTGTTGTGAACTCGCTGCTGGAGCAAGATTGGTGTCGTTAAGCCTTGCGGACACGCATTTCTGCCGAATAGGATGCCCGATGAGTGCCCAAAAGCGTTGCAATATAGCCGCCAAGTGGAGGGACTTGCCTAAAAGCCTTTGCCTTTGTTGCAGGCCAGGGGTCCCCAACCTTTTATGTACCATGGAACGGTTTGATTCCCATTTTTTTTTCACAGACCGGTGGGGGGGGTTCGGGGGTTCAATGTTCCATATGTGTTGTGCATGCATTACTTGAAAAGAACTAGCTCCAGTTATGTATGAACAGTGAAGGTAACGAACTCTTAAACATGTGAAAAACGTGAACTTGAAGAAGTAAAAATTGTTGAACAATATGAACTATGAATACTGAACAACTTGAAGCTACATCTATCAAGAGTGAACATGTTTAACAAAATATGGGAACAAAACATGGGAACTAAACGTGCATTACGAATATAATCAGTGGGAGCCCTGTGCTTGTTTCCCTGCAACAAGAAGGTTCCATCTGGGGGCGATAGAAGATAGTGACACCCTCAGTGTGTTTGAAATAGACCTCTCCAGAATAAGTCCCGCCTCCGTAACTTCCGTATCCATCCAACTTCCGTCCGCCATTGTCTATGGGAAATAACATGGCGTTTCGAAATATCATACCGGTTAAAACATCTGTAGGTAGCGAAGTAGAAAAAGCTGGTGGGCAGATTGGCCTACACACTTCTGCCATCTAGTTTCCACTGGATTTTTTGATTGTCGGTGCCGTAGATGGCAGAAGTGTGTAGGCCAATCTGCCCAGATTTCTACTTTGTCACCTACAGAGTTTGACAGGTACGATCTTTCAAAACGCGATGTTATTTCCCATAAGACATTTGACGACCGAAGGTTGGATGGATATGGAACTTAGGAGGCGGGACTTATTCTGGAGAGGTCTATGTCCAGTCGATTGCGCAATTTGGTCTTAGTTGCAGTCATTGCCGAAAACCCGGCCTCGCATAGATAGGCCCACGTGGTGGGAAATGGTAGCAACGTTTTCAGCACTTTTACGGCTATCTCAGTGTTTTGATCCAAAAACCCGCCAGAGAGGTTTCCTCATACACACTCTTAAGACCACAATTTTGATCAATTGCTCTTCCTCCTGCGCTGACAAGTTAGGACTATTCGGGATTGACAAATGGGTTATGGACCCACTCATTGGTTTGCCGTGGATCTTTGGAGGATGGGAAGTAACGCCAAACTCATTTGAAAGCTAACAAGGTGATCGCAGACCAGCTGCGTAGAGAAAGGGCCCTGCCTCAGTCTCTCTCAAAACCCCCACTACTGTTTGGAACATATCAAATACACCCTGGTCCATTCGTCGTCCCCACAAATCAAGCTTGGCTTTAAATGCAGCGACTTTATCTGCCAGTTTAAAGACAGTCGCCATTCTCCCCTGGAGTGACAGGTTGAGGTCATTAACAACCTCGGAATATGTCACACAGGTAAGCGAAGTTTTGACACCCAGTCCTCATCACTAAAATGTGCAGCTAACGGTGACTTTTTTTCTGTAATAAGTCTCTGCAGCGGCTCTCGCAACTCAAACATTCTGGCCAGTGACCTGCTAAAGATGCTTGTTTTTTGTTGCTCATTCTAGCAGTTTAGCTAACTTCGCGTGACTACCGTTCGCCAAGAACTGATCAAGTAAAGTGAGCTGACCTGAAAGTGTAAAGTGTTGAAGACAGACAGACGTAAGAAAATAGACCTTGCAAAATGCAAACATGCGTGCAATCAAACAACTGCATATAGGCCTATGTCATGTAAAAACGTGACATTATTGCGAATTAAATTGAGTTTAGTTTGCATGCATTTTTTTTTTTAACTCATGTCGTAGGCTACGGCCCGGTTAGGAATGTCCCGCGTCCTGTGGCATGGAGTGTGGGGGGCTAATATAGCTAATAATGTGCTAATATAGTACGCAAACAGTGAGGCATAAAGACAGTGGTAAAAGTGGCTAGTGGACAGACAGTATCCAAACATGGAGGGGGTGAAGAGGCAGACAGACTATGCAGAGAAGTCTATCTCTCCTCTTCCCTTAAGTGAGGCATTGAACAGTTCAATGGCCCTGGGGACAAATGACTTTCTCAGTCTGTCAGTTGTGCAAGGCAGTGAGCGAAGTCTCCAGCTGATCAGGCTCTTCGACGCTGACAACAACAGACTGGTAGAACATCCTGAGGAGCTTACTGCACACATTGAAGGACCGCAGCCTCCTCAGGAAGTACAGCCTGCTCTGCCCTGTCTTGTAGAGTGCATCAGTGTTGGCTGACCAGTCCAGTTTATTGTCCAGGTGGAGACCCAGATACTTGTAGGTGCTAACCACCTCCACATTGGCCCCATCAATGTGGACTGGTAGCAGAGTGGGCTTAGACCTGCGGAAATCCACCACCATCTCTTTGGTCTTTGAAGTGTTAAGTTGAAGATGATTGAGTTTGCACCATTGCACAAAGTCCTCCACCAGGCTCCTGTACTCCTCCTGCCCGTTCCTGATACACCCCACAATTGCAGTATCGTCAGAAAACTTCTGCATGTGGCATGACTCGGTGTTGAAGCAGAAGTCAGATGTGTACAGGGTGAACAGGACTGGAGAGAGCACAGTTCCCTGTGGCGCTCCGGTGCTGCAGATCACAGTGTCAGAGAGACAGTTCTTCAGTCTGTTGACCAGGTACTACTGACCAGGTAATGTTTCACGATTCTCGTGAGATGTCTCCGGATCAACGATACCTAAATTGCAAGACTGGTTCTCTGCGGGTTTCTGCCAGCTATGCCAAAGATTATACATGGCGGAGAAAGATAGTTCGTCATAGTTCATGTCTATGGGCGCTAAATGAGGATCGAGCAGGGATTGAGTCCTATCTGCATAAAGAAGCGCGTCATTGGCGTATTGATAAGCATACGTAGCAGCCGGCCAACAGCAGCAGAATAAATGACTGGCGCACTGATATAAAGTCGATTTTCCTCAGACTGAAATGCTCAAAAATGCTAAAAATGTACCTGAAATAGTCAGAATGATGAGATGAAAACATGCCCAAAATTCACATTCCTAACTCTATAGAACCAAGATCTTATGAAGCATATGTGGTGAAATTCCGAGCAATTGGCCATAGACTTCAATGGAACAGTCGATGCCCCCCCCCCCCCCAACCCCTGTTATATGGCTATGTTCTATGGCTATGCTAGGTGAACGATTCCCCTATTACAAGTTTACCATCAAAATGGCTTCAAAGCTGTTATATTCAGGTAAAAAGACATTTGCATAGTGCTGCTTTAAGTTTTTGTGTTATTGTATTTCT
Source organism: Alosa alosa (assembly GCF_017589495.1). Taxonomy (NCBI): domain Eukaryota; kingdom Metazoa; phylum Chordata; class Actinopteri; order Clupeiformes; family Clupeidae; genus Alosa; species Alosa alosa. The sequence goes on along the minus strand of NC_063197.1, from coordinate 30,153,470 downwards.
CAGAATAGTTCTTGACTGTGACTCTCTGTGTGATTTTCATTCTCAGGGAAGAGAGTGTGCCTGGGAGAGCAGCTGGCCAGAATGAACCTCTTTCTCTTCTTCGCCTCCCTGCTCCACCAGTTCTCCTTCTCATCGTCAGAGGGAGTGCAGCCCAGTCTGGAGTTTCGACTTGGATTCACTCGCAGTCCTCTGCCCAGTCAACTCTGCGCTGTTCCACGCTGAGAGGCTTTCTTTAAAATGCTGTGCGTCCCTTTAAATCTGACCTGTATTTGTATGAATCCAGATTGTAGTAGAGGAGGGCCTACACATGGTGTTGTTACTTGCGGATACACAAGTCTTTGACATAACTTTAAACAAGTGACATAATCAGGTGAAGCCTGAAACTGTTTTGTTATTTATGTAATAAAATGAAACATGGAACGGGGATTCACACAACAAGGAAGGCGTCTGCTTGATAACCAAAGTTAAATGCTGTCAAAGGATGTTCTGTTGGTGATGTTTTTTGATAAAGGGTGCTTAGTTGGTGATTTTGTTTTTGATGGTGAAGAAGCTTGTCTGTTGATTGGCGTTGTGGGAAATCTCCTACCCACCTACTGCATTACGTGAGTTCATGGCTCTGTCCATATCTTTTACTGTCTGTGGTAAATAGCGCCGCCATATTGGTGGGGGCAACAATCACTGGAGGCCAATGGAGAAACAAGTGTCTCTGACAGGAAATCACACAGGTGTCTCTGACAAGAAATCACACAGGTGTCTCTGACAGGAAATCACACAGGTGTCTCTGATTGCTGGCAAGTGTTGCCCATAGACAGTAAGGTGCTACAGGCACACAGGGACAGGCAACTAGTTTTGTGTGCGACCATATATTTAATAACCAAGTAGACATATCATTCATTTCAGAAACAGATGAGAGACACAGAGCATATATCATGAAGGTCATTTTATTGGTGATATTTAGCGTGAAAATAAAAAATAGAGCTGATACTTCACTAGATGAAATGGACTGCATTTGTAAAACACTTTTGGGCATACACCGATGGCACAGGCTGCCATGCAAGCGCCAATCTGCGCATCGGGAGCACTTTGGGGTTCAGTGTCTTGCTCAAGGACACCAATGGCACAGGCTGCCATGCGAGGCGCCAATCTGCGCATCGGGAGCACTTTAGGGTTCAGTGTCTTGCTCAAGGACACCGATGGCACAGGCTGCCATGCGAGGCGCCAATCTGCACATCGGGAGCACTTTAGGGTTCAGTGTCTTGCTCAAGGACACCGATGGCACAGGCTGCCATGCAAGGCGCCAATCTGCACATCGGGAGCACTTTGACACTACGACAGGGTAAGGGGGAGTCGACCTTGAACCGGCAGCCCAGTGATGATGATGATATTTAGGTGAAGCAGCGAAGGCACCTGAAAAACCTGTGAGCAGAAAACAACATAATTGTGCACACACAAACACACATACACACATCATTACTAACAGAATAGTGACACACACACACACACACCAACGGAGCAGTGACAGCTTGGTCAAAATGAATCTCCTGCGCACACATACTCATAACAACCACACCCACTCACACAGCACATACAAACGCAGAGACACGCACACACATACTCATAACAACCACACCCACTCACACAGCACACACACATGCAGACACACACATACTCATAACAACCACACCCACTCACACAGCACATACAAACGCAGACACACACACACACACACAGACACACATGCAGACACACACATACTCATAACAACCACCAACTCACACAGCACATACAAACGCAGACACACACACACACACACAGACACACACACATGTAGACACACACATACACACACACAAAGACACAGATACACACACACATGCAGACACAAACACAGACACAAACACACACACACACACACACACACACACACAGTGTGTCACACACACACACCTTCTCTTCAGGCCCATCTTCTTGGGTTTCTTGCTCTTCAGTGTGTCCTCTTTGCTCCTTTCCTCCTCCATGTCCACTGGCCCTCCAGACTGAAACGAGCCGCGCAGCAGAGACGCACAATTAAACACTAGCACTGCTCGCATGGGTCAAGCCAAATATAACTCATCAACATGATCAACTCTTCAACATTGATTCTGTGTGTGTGTGTGTGTGTGTTCTGGTGGAGCTCTAGTCAGCCGTGTGTGTATGTGTGTGTGTGTTCTGGTGGAGCTCCAGTGTGTGTGTGTGTGTTCTGGTGGAGCTCCAGTGAGCCCAGTGTGTGTGTGTGTGTGTGTGACTCACGTTGCCTGTCCTGATGTGCAGCCTGTCCAGCGTGTTCTCCACGTCCTGCAGCATCAGCTCCTTCTGCTTCTGGAAGTTTCTCTCCGTATCGTCCAGCTGCTCCAGAACCTGGCTGAGCATCCTCTCATCGCGCGCGGCCGCCTGCCGCACCATGGCCAGCGCGTGGGCCTTCCGCGTCCTTCCAGGACCACCTGCGAGTGGCACGCGCTCTGTGCCACGTGGCACAGCTCCTTGTACCCAGAGCCGTCGCTGCCCGCTGCTGCTGCTGATGAAGATGATGATGCTGCTGCTGCTGCGGCGCTATCGTCTGGTTGAGTCCTGCCGCTCTTCGGCCTCCTCTTCACCAGGCCTTTGAGAGCGTTGCGGAGGCGACGGAGCCACATGGGCATGCCCTCCAGGCGCTGCTTCTGCCGCTGGCGTTCGGCCCAGCGCTCCTCCTCGCGTAGGTGCTTGCGCAGCTGCAGGTCAGAGTTCAGCGTGTGCTCTACGCCGTCCAGATGAAGGCGCACTTCCTGCCGCATCTTGGCCATGTTGGTCTCCAGCACGCGCTCCAGCTCCAGCCAGGCCTCTGGCAGGCCGCCACCGCTGAGCCCCTGCAGGACATCATGCCGGGCAGCAGCGTCGCTTACAGCCACGCTCGGGCCTCCAGGAGCGTTGGACAGGTGAGAGGTGCTGATCTCCATCGCTCCAGAGGGGGCGCCACCACCCTGAAAATCGTCCTCATCCAAGCTGGTCAGTACGAGGTCGCTCTCGTTCCAGTACAAAGGCCGGAGCGGCCAGGGTGACACCGTTGTCGACCTTCAGCATCTGGACCACAGTGTCCGTCTCCATGGTGACATCGTCCAAGGCGTCTTCGACCTTCAACAGCTGTACCACGGTTTCTGTCTCCATGGTGACGTCGTCCGAGCCAACGTCGACCTTCAGAAGCTGGACCATGGTGTCTGTCTCCATGGTGACGTCGTCTGAGCCGGTGTCAACCTTCAAAAGCTGGACCACGGTGTCTGTCTCCGTGGCAACGGAGGTGCGGTCAGTCTCCAGCGTGTCGGACAGGCAAGAGGCCACCAGGGGGCCCTCCCAGCACTGCAGCACGGGACGGGCAGGACGGGGTGGGAGGTCATACACCTACACACACACACACACACACACACACACACAGTAGATTATCTCCCCTTAGAGGGTTATCAAGGGAAGGAATACAAAGTATTGCACAAGGACAACACCAGGTGCATGACACACACACACATACACACAGACATATACACACACACACACACACAAACTTCAAAAAATGAAGGTGTGTTACCATGACGGTGGGAGAAACAGAGTTCTTCCCCTGGCGCGGTAACTCAATGAGCTGATAGTCCTTTCTGTCGCTCTGTAGGGGTCAAAGGTCAAGAGTTAAAGGTCAAAAGTGCAAATGAGACGTTCACATACAGTTTCTGTTTTTCTGCTGTCTTTAACTGATCTCTCATTAGCCACAGAGACTCATTAAAAGCATTTGTTCTGGTGTTTAATGATGGCAGTGATCCTGGACGAGCCTGTCACATTCAGATTTCTCATCTGCACTGCGGGTCAGACTGACCATCTCTCTCACCTCACAGAGGTCAAGGGCGTCTCCCAGGTAACAGTCAACAGCAGGGTCGGTCCTCAGGGCACTGACACACCTGCTCTCCTTAAGCTAAACACACACACACACACACACACACACTCTCAACTCAGCGCCTGGCCAACATACATTGGAGTTTTCTTTTTTATACAGCCATGTGCTTATCTCTAGTGCTGATGAAGGACTTGGACTTGTGTTTTTAGACTACATGTGTCATCATTTTACTCCTGAATTCTCATTCTCTTCCAGGTCTGAGTCTCTTAAATCCAACCTGACCTGTATCACTGGACTTTCTTTCTCCCTCACCTGTGACTGATCTGGACTTCCTCTTTCTACTTACTATTCTACCCAACCCAACCCCTATTCAACTCTGCTCTCCTCTGCCTCCCTCTACACCCACACTCTACCTGCTTTACTCTACACCCCACTTACTCCTACTCTCCCTCACACTCTACTCCCCCACTCATTTCACTCTGCTCTACTCTCTACCTCCTACACTGCTTTACTCTACACTCTACTCTACTCTCAACTCTACTCTACTCTACTCTACACTCAACTCTACACTCAACTCTGCCTTAACTCTACTCTACTCTACTCTCTACACTCCCCACTCTTACCCAACTACTCCTCTATACTCACTCTCTACTCTACACTCTACTCTCTCTCCTCTACTCTACTCTGTGCTGGGTTTCTGCTCTGCTCTGCTCTCCTCAACTCCTACTCTACTCTGCTCTACTCTACTCTACTCTCCTCTACTCTACACTCCTATCTCTCAACTCTGCTCTCCTCTATCTACACTCAACTCTCCTCCTCTACTCTGCTCCACTCTATCGGCACTCCAACCTATTCTCCTCTATACTACCTCAACTCTGCTCTGCTCTATACTCTGCTCTGTGCTGAACTCTGCTCTCTCTACTCTCCTCCTACTCCTCTCTACTCAGCTCTACTCTCTCTCTCTACACTCAGCTCCTACTCACTCTACTCTCTCTAGCTCTCTCCTCTACTCTACCTCAACTCTGCTCTACTCATGCTCTGCTCTACTCTACTCTACTCTCCTGCCTCTACACTCTACTCTCTGCTCAACTTCTCTCTCTACTCTCCTCTACTCTACTCTACACTCCTCTCTACTCTCCTCTACTCTACTCCCTGGACTCTGCTCTCTCACCTCTCCCTCTAACTCTCCTCTCCTCCTCTACTCTACTCCCCTCTCTACTCTACTCCACTCTGCTCCTCTACTCTACCTCAACTCTACTCCACTCTACTCTGCCATCCTCCACTCCTCCTTGCTCAACTCTGTCACTCTACTCTCCTCCAACTCTACTCTACTCTACTCTACTCTGTGCTGAACTCTGCTCTACTCTACTCTACTCCACTCTCCTCTACTCTACTCTACTCTACTCTACTCTACTCTACTCTGTGCTGAACTCTGCTCTACTCTACTCTACTCCTCTCCTCTACTCTACTCTACTCTACTCTACTCTACTCTCTACTCTACACTCTCTCCTGCTCTACACTCTCTTCCTCTACTCTACTCTACTCTACTCTGTGCTGGACTCTGCTCACCTCATTCCAGCTGGACACGTCGCTCAGGTAGCAGTCGCCTCTATTCTCTCTCTTAGCGGTGCTGCCGCTCTTGCCGTCATCCTCCTCATACTGAATTTTGAAAACACACACAAGGTCAAATAGGGTCAAATAAGCGGTCAGAGCCCAACCTACAACACTCTCACCTTACAAGCTAACACAGTTTATGTTTTCTGCTGTCTAACTGATCTGTCATTAGCCAGAGAGTCATTAAAAGCATTAGTTCTGGTGTTTAATGATAGCAGTGATCCCTGGGTGACCTGTCACATTCAGATTTCTCATCTGCACTTTCTGAGTCAGACTGACCATCTCTCTCACCTCACAGAGGTCAAGGGCGTCTCCCAGGTAACAGTCAACAGCAGGGTCGGTCCTCAAGGCACTGACACACCTGCTCTCCTTAAGGTCCAACTTAAGCTAAACACACACACACCACACACACACACACACACACACACACACACAAACCCATGTGCTTATCTCTAGTGCTGATGAAGGACTTGGACTTGTGTTTTTAGACTACATGTGGCATCATTTTTACCCGACTCCTCATTCCTCTTCCAGGTCTGGACTAGAGTCTCTCTGTGTCCAACTGACCTGCGTCACTGGACTCTCTTCTTCTCACTGTGACTGATCTGGACTCTACTCTACTCTACTCTATTCTATTCCCCTCTACTCAACTCTATTTTACTCTACTGTATTCTATTCTACTCTCTGCTCTATTGTAACCCTATTCTATTAAGAGAGAAGAGTAGAGAATAGAGAAATGAAGTACTGTATTTTTTCGACTCTACTCCTCTCTACTCTTCTCAACTCTACTCTACTCTCCTCTACTCTCCTATTCTCTCCTCCTATTCAACTTCCTCCTCTCTACTCCTACACTCTCCTCCCTCCTCTCTACTCCCTCTACTCCTCTACTCTCTACTCTCCACTCTACTCCACTCTACTCTACTCTCTGCTCTCTACATTCTATAATCTATTTCCACTCTACTCTACACTCCTACTCTACTCACTCTATACTCTACACTCTGCTCCACTATACTATACTCTCTCCACTCTCTCTACTCCCTCTACTCCTACACTCTACTCTACACTCTACCCTCTCCTCTCCACTACTCTCCCTCTACTCCTCTATTCTACTCTACTCTCCTCTATACTCTACTCTCCTCTACTCTACACTCTACTCCACTTTTACTCTTTCTCTGTACTGGACTCTGCTCACTTCACTGCAGCTGGATTACGTCGCTCAGGTAGCAATCGCCCCTATTGTCTCTCGCAATGGTCCTACCGCTCTGCGTTCATCACTCCACTCCTTACTACAGTAAACACACAAACACACTCATCTTAGCATTCAAACACATATTTATCCTCTGTCGGCTGTCACTGCAATCTGTCTCAGGTGTAAGATAGAAATGAAATAGAGATCGAATAGGGGTCAGATAGAGGTCATATAGAGGTCAGACACCAGCCCTACAGCAGTCTCACCTTACACAGAAGCTGGCAGAGGGAGTAGGACCGGGAGTGCAGGCAGCCAGAAATCCAGATCCAGATGTGAACTGAGAGCCGCCACTGCCACTCCTGGTCTTCTCTCATCGGTCTAAACAGACACACATGCACATGCTCCTTGCAAACACACTGCCTTTTTGTACACACACAGCCACACACACACACACATGCAACCACTGGCACACACACACACACACACATGCCGCACATGCACTTTTGCCTCCCATGGATTGCAGTGCCCGTTAAAGTTAATCAGATAATCAATCAGCTCTGTTGGGCTGCCCGCAAATTAAGTCGCTCTCTCCTCATAGAGGTCAAGAGGCGTCTCAGGTAACAGTGATCAACAGCAGGGTCGGTCCTCGAACTTGTGCACCTGCTCTCATAAGGTCAACTTAAGCTCTAAACACACACACACACACAAACCCATATGCTAGCATCTCTGTAGTGCTGATGAGGACTTGGACTTGTGTTTTAGACTACATGTGGCATCATTTTGCCGACTCTCATTCCTCTTCCAGGTCTGGACACAAGTCTCTCTGTCCAACTGACCTGCATCACTGGACTCTCTTCTTCTCCTGTGACTGATCTGGACTCTGCTCTACTCTGCTCCTCCTACTCTCCTCTACTCTATTCTATTCCTCTACTCTCTCTACACACTCCACCAACATGTTCTGTTCTACTCTACTCCTCCCTCCTACTCTCTCTGGCCACTCACTCCTTCGTAGAGAGTAGAGAGGGGAGTAGAGTGAGTACTAACATTTTTCTGCTCTACTCCTCTCTACTCTTCTCAGCTCTCTGCTCTCTACTCCTCTATTCTACTCTCCTCTATTAGCTTTGCTCCTCTACTCAGCTCTGCTCTCCCTTTTCTCTGCTCTCCTCCTCTCATTCACCACTCTCCTCTATTCAACTGTACTCCCCTTTCCTCTCCTCTCCTTTCCTCCTACTCCTACTCTACCTCTGCTTCTCCTCTACCTTCTGGCTCCTCTCCTCTACTCCACTCTACTCTATTCTACTCTCCTCTATTCAACTTTACTCCCATCTACTCAACACCTCTGCTTTTCTCTCTCCTCTGTTTTGCTCTCCTCATTCAACTGTACTCCACTTTCCTCTCTCTACTCTCCCTCCCTCCATCCTCCACTCTACTCCTACTCTACTCTCTCTCCTACCTCTACTCTCTCTCTCTCCTACTCTGCACTCTACTCCTCTACTCCTCTACTCTACCTCTCTCCACTCCTACTCTACTCTGTGCTGGACTCTGCTCACCTCCTGCCCAGCTGGACCGTCAGCTCAGGTATGAGTCGCTAATGTCTCTTAGGTCCTGCAGCTCTTGCATTCATCATCATCGGTAAACACACCAACCCTCTCATCTTAGTCACCAAACCATATATTTATCCTCTGTCAGCTGTCTGCAATCTATCTCAGGTGTAGATAGAGGCTCAAATAGGGGTCAGATAGAGGTCAGATAGGGGTCAGATAGAGGTCATATAGAGGTCAGAGCACCAGCCTACAGCAGTCTCACCTTACAGAAGCTGGCAGAGGAGTAGGACCGGGTGCAGACGGCCGAAATCAGATCAGATGTGAACTGAGAGCGCCACTGCTGCCACTCTGAGGTCTTCTCCTCATCAGTCTAAACGAACACATGCTCATGCAAACACACACGCACACACAACCACACACAACCACACACACACACGCACACACACACACACACACGCACACACACACACACATACAACCACACAAACACACACCCACACACACACACACACACACACACACACACATTAATTGCAGTGCCCGTTAAAAGTTAATCAGATAATCAATCAGCTCCTAGTGAGCTGCCCACTGGGGTCGGTGTCCAGCCCTTTAGCCATGTGTATTTAGCCCCTGTTGATATGTGGCGTTAATCATTGGGTAAGCCTGTCACATTCAGATCTCATCTGCTGTGGACCTGTTTGTCTCCCTCACCGCACCCAGGTCATGGGCATCTCCCAGGTAACAGTCAGCAGCAGCAGAAATTAGACCATCAGGAATCTGACAGACCTGCTCTCCTTCAGGACACTGCGGACACACACACACACACACACTCTTAAGCTCTGTTCTGGCCTGTAGGATTACCCTCACAGAGAGCTACACTCAAAATATGTTGAATTAAATATTAAAATAATATTTTTTTAAATTAGAATCATACCTTTCTCGATAAAAGGTTTCGATCCGTTGGCTCAGTCATATTGACCTGTGGGAGAATGGATTTATTTTGTGAGTTGCACATTTTTGTGAATTTGAGAAGTGAATTGCTATGACTTACCTAGGCCTCCACTTTGGTCGAATGCCATTTGAATTCAGAGCAAGTAAATTAATTCCAAGCGCTATTATGACATCAAATTCAAGGTCACTTTAGAACGCCACCTGACGCTTTGAGTAGTTAATGATTACGTCATAATTTGTTAGCATGGAAACCCATCATCAAATGGCCTAAGCATTTCTGCCGGGAACTATCTGCCCATGAAATAAGGTAAACATGATGAAAGCCACTAATATCTACTTCGAACATATCACCTACACACATCGGCTAGTTGCGAATACAGTAGAGCCTACCACCTACCTCTTCCATGAATACTGAGTAGCAAACTTATTATTTCTTTCATGACGCCCATGGGCCTTAAATAAAGAAACATGATTGAGCCTACAGATAATAGGCAAAGAAATGTAGGCTACAATTCTTCATAATTCCACTGTCACATACTATTTACCATCTGTGAGCTAAAGGCTAGTATGCGCATACCTGTCAGCACTCATTTCAAGGTCATCTCCCAGCGCCCTCCGTTTTGTTATTTCTCCCGGAAAACTCCGTTAATTTGCATGGCCATCAGAGCTTCATTTAAAATCATTGGTCCATTCAGGTTTGCCAGATTATTATTATGAAATACACCCTACACATACACAATCACTTAGTTTTCAATTTCAACCACCGTTTTTTGTCATAGGCTACAAACCTGGCAGCCCAAAACCCAAAATAAACAGCGAGGGTGCCGACTGCGCAGCCTGGGTCTCGTCGTAAAAAGCAAGCGTGCTGGTTGGATGGCCTACTCAGAACTAGCTGTTGGCCAATTGTTTGGAATTTAATTGGTTAACATCACATAAAGCTGTTGTGGTTGTTGTACACTGAACTTATTGCCCTCGGAACCAAATCTGACAGCAAACGGCTCTGGCGGATACATAATTGGCATCGTAAGGTAATGGTAAAGGTAAAGCAACGACCGAAATGCACGTGTATGAAACGTATTAAATATGCAAAACAGATCCTGTATAAACACTATTTGAAAAAAAAATCTCCCGTTTTTGGAAGCTAAATGTTGACAGGTATGAGTATCGACAAGTGTATAAATACTAATTACCTTGACTGAATGACGGATTGAAGACCGTGGCGTTTTTTTAAAACATGTTTGATAAGAAAAACCTACTATTCACAATGGAATAGAGATCAAATGCGAGATTATGTAAGTAACGGTGAAAACAATGCACTGAAAGCGACTGCTCTCTGTCGCACTGAACGAAAAGCAGACCACTCAAAAGTGAACGTTGTATATCGCCAACATTCTCTGCTCCTCGTCATGGCCCACGCAACAATGCGATAAAAAAGATCCAACCGACCATAACTTCGATGAAATGGAATTATGGAGGAGGGAGTTGCATGTGTCATCATGGCTGATGGAAGATAAGATGCATTAATTGAATATCTTTATTTGATTAAAACATCAGGTAGGCCCTAAATCAACAGTGTATTCAGAAGCACCAAGTAACAAGCACATCATGTGTAAGGATCAATAATACATGAACTGTCAATGGGGAAATGGCATTAGGTTAGAGTTTTTGCCTGTCGCTTACACACTTTTTGCAGAATTTGGCTCATTATGTCAAAACTCTACACACAGCAAATAAGACACAGCACTTGGAGATAAACAACTCACATCTATGCCAAAATGAAGCACTGCAATCAAAATTCAACAATCCTTTCTAAAAAATGTCCTTTCAACAGCAACACACTGATGTGCTTTATATAAAATACTGTAGTCTTTGTGTTTCTATTTTTATTGTCATTTTCTTAGACTCAGTCTTCTGTGAAACTCAAAAGTAGAATTTCTGTAGTGATCAGCTGACATTTTTTGCCACAAAAGTTTTTTTACAAAAACAAACATCTTACAAAAATAAAGAAAAATAGATCACAATTATCAATGCAATACTGTAAGTGAATCTACTCTAAACAAATGTAAACATGTAGCAACAAAACAAAAGTAGTAGTATAAATGATTGGCAGTTACCTTATCAGAGCAGAAAAAATATGGCTATGTAATTTGAACAATGTAAGAACAACATGTACAGATATGTGCAATTTAGTGGCAGTACCATTATAGTAGTAGTAAGAACAATAATATATATATATATATATATATATATATATATATATATATATATGCAGTATATTAACAGAATATTACAGAAAAACTGAATAAAATGGATATTTAGTATGAACCATATAAACAGATATGTACAGTCCTACAGCTATGTGCAGTGTGCAGTACCATTATAATGCAGAAACAGTAACATTAATAACTGTACATAAATCAACTGTATACTATTGTCTACACTGCACTATATTTCTTGACATGTCTATGCACCACCTGCCTATACTTTGTATATCACATTGCACTTTTCTGCTTTTTTGCACTTCTGGTTAGACGCAAACTGCATTTCGTTGTCTTTGTACTTGTATTCTAGCCTAGAAATCTAGACACACCCTAATGTAATTTGCACCCAGGGTAGTCTAGCAACTCTCCGTTGGCTTGCGAGCTAGAAAAAATCTTCTATCAGGCCGCGACGGTTCCGTGTGAATTTCATATGGATACTGCTGCTGGCAAATAGCAGTCTTTAAATCACGACTCGAGTTAAAGTAAAGGCGCAGACTGCCTGTCGCTGGAGCTGAAAATGGCAAATTGCACTTTTCCGTGTCATGCATATGCATTCATGGGAGGGTCAAGGGAAAGTGGGTGTTTAACATAAAGAGATAAGAGGGAAAGCGTAAAGAGCGCCTAATTATTAGTATTAGCAGATTACCTGATGTTAAGTGAAAGTTTGATAAATACCACGTACCACAGCGTTCGCTATCTGGTTTGTCCATGGCACTGATAGCACATTCAAGAATGCGTGCATCCCCAGCCCTCACTGGCCCACACACACACAACCCTTTACTGACTGCTGTCTGAGTGTGTGGAAGGTGTGTTGCTTAAGCCGGGACCATGGGACATGGAGGAGACCTTGGCTTGAGGATCTGAGGGACCTGGGAGGCTACATGGGGATGAATGACATCAACTATGTAGCTGGGGGCCAGGCCATGAAGAGCCTTAAAAACTAACAGCAGTATTTTAAGTTGTATCCTTGACTGGACTGGAAGCAGCCACCGCTTATCATCCAGAGGGGAACGGTCAATGCAAACGTTTCAACTGGACACTTCATGACTTGCTCAGGACTTACCCCCGAAAAGAAGTGTAAATGGCCCCAGTTGCTCCCTCAGCTCCTGTTCGCCACAGTGCACCAGTCCACACAACACTCCCCAAACGAGCTGATGTTCGGTCAGAAGCCACAGTTACCAGTCAACCACCTACTTGGAAATACTGGAGGTGACCACAGGGACAGTCCACCGACTGATTGGGTGGTGCAACATCAAGAGTACCTGACTTCTGTCCATGCGCGGATCTACGGGGTGGCAAAGGGTGGCAACTGCCACCTCTGGGACACAGTCTTGCCACCTCATTTATAAATCAGATAATATTTTTTTAAGTATATTTTATGTTCATACATGTTGGACTGTGAGAAGGTGTGAAACCGCGCAAACTCCTCTCAAACAGAAATCGCCGATTTAGAATCCCCGCTCCTCACAATGGTTTCACCCATCACCATCAGCGCAGTGACCCCTTGAGAAATTTCACTATTGGCAGTAGATTGCACAGTGCATGCAACTATGTGTCAACTGTCTGTAGGCCTGCCTAGCGAAGTGGTAGTTTGACCACCAAGTCGAAAAAAGTCCATAATCAGACCCATAGTCAGTCCATAAATCAGTTAACCCGTTTTTTTCTTTTTCCTTTCTTTTTTCATATGTGGTGTAATCAATCTACACAAGTAAAAGTATAGTTACATGACTGAAATTCTACTCAATCACAATAAGTAAAAGTAGCCTACTATTTTTAAACAAACCCTACTCAGAGTAGGCTAGACTAGACGTTTGATGACGTCAAAGCACATCACATATGAAACTTTGTGCATGAGTGAATTGCTTAGATTCCAGTTAAATCTTCCAGTTCCATTGGGTGATAGATTTCAATCATTTGCTGGTAGATGAACCAACAAGCTGAGGCCAGCACAGAAGTTTGTGTCCTCAAGAAAACATGTTGCTTGTTTTCGTGTTTGAGGTCGTTTCTTAATAGGATATTTATAAAGGTACTTTAATACAGTATACATGTACTTCATTATTCACCACTTTGTGAGTGAGTGAGTAGCCTAAATTGTGAATGGCAAAACATAATTTGGCACTAAAAGATCAGGGACTGAGGGGACTGATTTCCATTTAAGGTTAGTTCTGAGCAAAAACATTCTTTGATATCATAATATTATAATACCTATATAATATTAGGTCTTAGCTAAGCCTTAGCTTAGCTTAGCTTTAAGCCTTGCAATAGCCTAACCTATATATGGTGCTACCAGCATGACAGGCCTAAATATTTGCCTAATGTCTCTGGTATCTTATTTCACAAATTGTTTCAGTAATTTAGACTACATACATAGTGTTGGATATTAATATCAACTAATACTTCTAGCCAATTATGCAGGGAGATACGATTCATAACATCTGACTAAATTCATCTTATAAAGGGGTCTGGGGAACACTGTGTGGGCAGGTGACTTTTCAAGCCTATGGGTTTGAATAATATTCAAACAAAGGTTAATCAGAATGATAAATACCATTATTAACGGTTATCTAAAATCGAAAATTATTTTCACTCGGAACAATTGGTTTTGCTCCCGTTTTCAGTTCGTCCTTCCAAAAACTGTGTTCGTTTCGTTTTTCATTTTCATTCTTTGAACCGTTTCTAATCCCTGCTAAAGATATTTGGCCTTTAATTGTAGTGGGGTTGAAGTAAAAACCTTCAAAAGAATTAAATAATTGAATTAGATACCCATACCCAGTACTTAGTTACTGTCCACCAGTGTGTGTGTTTGCATGTTTATTAGTGATGTGGTAGATTAATAATTACATTCTTGTTATGTACATTTTAAATTGTTGTATTATAATAAATCCAAAGAATGTTTTGACTAAGAAGGTACTTACTTAGTCTTTATTGAATCAGATGGACATTTTTTTGAAAGTCACAGTCATGGTTATCATTGCAACAATCCTGCATTAGAATCTTGTTTCAATTCAGATACCTAAATCTACTGATGGCTTATTTTGTATGACTAAATTTGTCCATATTCCTCAAAACTCACTAGAAGACATCATTTGAGGGTCATGTTTAAAAAATACCCCCAAATTATCAGAATCTTGTTTCAATCCATATAACCTAAATCTAGGTTAGGTAGGTATAACCTAAAATCTATTGATGGCTTATTTTATAAATGTATCCATATTCCCTCAAAACTAACTAGAAGAAATCATTTGAGGTCATTTTTTAAAAGAATTCTCTGGGGAACATACCTCCAAACCACCCTAGAATTGCTTTTTGACACTGTATAATTTAAGTACAGACTACACAGACTGTATAGTGATTACACAGAGAAAGAAATTCACATATTAAGACCCACATCATCCAAAAACGCCAGCTACATCTCGATTTGCCTCCCACCTCGTGTAATGTAATGTAGAGAACAAAAACATATTCAATGAAATCCATTAGAATTTTTTAAGTTTTGAATGTCCATGGCCCCTCCTGGAACCTCATGCCACCCCTTCGCCACCCCAGGAAAAAATCTCTAGATCCGCCCCTGCTTCTGTCTATGCTAGTGCTACTGTAAGAGACACTTAGAAGAGGCTTGACTTTTATCGAGGCGTGGTGGTCCTGACCACTGCACCCATATTACCACCTGGCACTCTAGTCTTTTTGCAAGAACCACTTTCCTGGGTCGGCCACAAAGTCCAGGATACCAAAATCCACCAAGCATGAAATTGTGGAGGGTCTGGATGGAATTGGCACACTCTATAAGATCAGGCCGTATGGGGAGGAGGGCCAAGTAGACATATCATTCATTTCAGAAACAGATGAGAGACACAGAGCATATACCATGAAGGTCATTTTATTGGTGATTTTTAGCGTGAAAAAATAAAAAAATAGAGCTGATACTTCACTAGATGAAATGGACTGCATTTTGTAAACACTTCTGGGCATAACACTGATTTAAGTAGAGGCTGCCATGCAAGGCCAATCTGTCGATCGAAAGAATTTTCTTTAGGGTTCAGTGTCTTGCTCAGGGACGCGATGGCTCAGGCTGCCCATGCGGTTGCCAATCCGCACACGGAGCACTTTAGGGTTCAGTGTCTTGTTTTAAGGATCAATCGATGGCACAGGCTGCCATGAGCCTAATCTGCACATCGGAGCACTTTAGGTTCAGTGTCTTGTTAAGGACACCGATGGCACAGGCTGCCATGCGAGGCTTCACCCGCACATCGGGAGTTAATCTCTTTAGGGTTCAGTGTCTTGCTCAAGCGATACCGATGGCACAGGCTGGCTGCGCGCAGGCGCCACCCGCACATCGCGGGAGAGCACTTTGACACTCACGCACAGTGGGGTGAGTCGACCTTGAACCGCCAGCCCAGTGATGATGATATTTAGGTGAAGCAGTTATATAATTTGAAAACCCAGAGTAGAAATAATACACTGTGCACACACACACACACACACACACACACACACACATACAAACACACACACACATCATTACTAACAGAATAGTGACACACACACACACATCATTACTAACAGAATAGTGACACACACACACACATCATTACTAACAGAATAGTGACACACACACACACATACAAACACACACACACATCATTACTAACAGAATAGTGACACACACACACACACACACACACATACACACACACACACACACACACACACACACACACACACATACACACACACTCACTCACACAGCACATACAAACGCAGACACACACACACACATCCACTCACACAGCACATACAAACGCAGACACACACACTCACACAGCACAAACAAACGCAGACACACACACACACTCACACAGCACATACAAACGCAGACACACACACACACACATGCAGACACACACATACTCATAACAACCACAATTCCACTCATTATTAGCATTATATAAACGCAGGACACACACACACACACACAGACACACATGCAGACACACATACCATAACAACCACCAACTCACAGCACATAAACGCAGACACACACACACACACACACAGACACACACACATGTAGACACACACATACACACATAAAGACATAGATATACACATATTACGTAGACACAAATACAGACATAAACACACACACACACACACACACATTAGTGTGTATAGTCACATACACACACCTTCTCTTCAGGCCTATCTTTCTGGGTTTCTTGCTCTTCAGTGTGTCCTTTATTTCTTTTCCTCCTCCATGTCCACTGGCCTCAGACTGAAACGGTTTCCACAGCAGAGACGCACACCAAACACTAGCACTGCTCGCATGGGTCGGCTTCTCAACAACTCATCAACATGATCAACTCTTCAACATTGATTCTGTGTGTGTGTGTGTATGTGTGTGTGTGTATGTGTGTGTGTGTTCTGGTGGAGCTCCAGTGTGTGTGTGTGTGTGTGTGTGTATGTGTGAGACCATGAGGCCACTCACTGTGTTGTTGGTGAGGTCGAAGTCACAGCTGACAGGAGGCAGTAGGAGGCTCTGGAGATGGGCGACACACACACACACACACACACACAGTATGAAATGTCTGAAACACCTATGTGTGTATGTGTGTGCTCTAGTCAGCCGTGTGTGTATGTGTGTGTGTGTTCTGGTGGAGCTCCAGTGAGCCCAGTGTGTATGTGTGTGTGTGTGCTCTAGTCAGCCGTGTGTATGTATGTGTGTGTTCTGGTGGAGCTCCAGTGTGTGTGTGTGTGTGTGTGTCTCACGTTGCCTGTCCTGATGTGCAGCCTGTCCAGCGTGTTCTCCACGTCCTGCAGCATCAGCTCCTTCTGCTTCTGGAAGTTTCTCTCCGTGTCGTCCAGCTGCTCCAGAACCTGGCTGAGCATCCTCATCGCACAAGGCGGTCACTGCCTCTATTCATGGCCAGCGCTGCGTCTTCCCGTCCTCTCCAGACCACCTGCAGTGGCACGCCCAGCCACGTGGCACAGCCGCCCTGTACCCAGAGCCCGCCCGCTGCTGCTGATGATGAAGATGATGCTGCTGCTGCTGCTGCGGCGCTATCGTCTGGTTGAGTCCTGCCGCTCTTCGGCCTCCTCTTCACCAGGCCTTGAGAGCTGCCATGGAGTTTATCGAGCCACACATGGGCATGCCTCCAGGCGCCTGCTTCAACACATGCCTCGAGCCTCCCCGCAGAGGTGCTTTCATGAGGCTGCAGGTCAGAGTTCAGCGCAGCTTCCACGCCCGCCCAGATGAAGGCGCACTTCCTGCCGCATCTTGGCCATGTTGGTCTCCAGCACGCGCTCCAGCTCCAGCCAGGCCTCTGGCAGGCCGCCACCGCTGAGCCCCTGCAGGACATCACGCCGGGCAGCAGCGTCGCTTGCAGCCACGCTCGGGCCTCCAGGAGCGTTGGACAGGTGAGAGGTGCTGATCTCCATCGCTCCAGAGGGGCGCCCACCACCCTGAAAATCGCCCCTCATCCAAGCTGGCTGCATGAGGTCGCCTGCCTCCAGCACACAAAGCCGGAGGCTGCCAGGTGACGCCTGTCGACCTTCAAAGACCTGACCACAGTGTCCGCCTCCATGGTGACATCGGCCCGCCTGACCTTCAACAGCTGTACCACTTGGCTCTGTCTCCATGGTGACGCCGTCTCTGTTTCAACGCCGACCTCAGAAGCTGGACCACAGTGTCTGTCTGCAGACGCCGTCTGGAGCCTGTGCCCACCTTCAAAAGCTGGACCACGGGTGTCTGCCTCGCGGGCACGAGGTGCGGCCAACTCCAGCGTGGTCGGATGGGCAAGATACCAGGGCCCTCCCAGCACCGCAGCACGGATCTGGGCAGGACGGGTGGGAGGTCATACACCCACACACACACAATATCAATAACACAGCAGACTATCTCGCCTAGAGGTTATCAAGGAAGGAATACAAAGCATTGCACATGACAACACCAGGCATGACTAAACACACACACACACATACACACAGACATATACACACACACACACACAAACTTCAAAAATGAAGGTGTTACCATGACGGAGAAACAGGTTCTTCTGGCTGCAATCCAATGAACTGATAGTCCTTTCTGTCGCTTCCAGTAGGGGTCAAAGGTCAAGAGTTAATAAAAGTAAATGAGACGCTCATATTAAAGTTTCTGTTTCTTCTGTTGTCTTTAATCGATCTCCCCACAGCCAGAGAGATCTCATTGGGTGCCATTTGTTCTGGTGTTTAATGATGGCAGTGACTTGGACTATTCTGTCATATCCAGATTTCCTCATCCGCACTGCGGGTCAGACTGACCACCTCCACCCCACAGAGGTCAAGGGCTGCCTCCCACAACAGCCCAACAGCAGGGTCTGTCCCCGGCACTGACACACCTGCTCCTGCTCAAACACACACACACACACACACCCCAACTCAACAACATGCTACACATTGGAGTTTTCTTTTATACAGCTATGTGCTTATCTCAGTTGATGAAGGACTTGGACTTGTGTTTTAGACCACATGTGTCATCATTTTTACCCGACTCCTCATTCCTCTTCCAGGTCTGGACTAGAGTCTCTGTGTCCAACTGACCTGTATCACTGGACCTCTCTTCTCCCCACTGTGACTGATCTGGACTCTCTCTCTCTCTTCTCACTCTATTCCACTCCAACCCAACCTATCTCAACCTCCTCCTGCCTCCCCCACACCTACCCCACCTGCTTTCACCTCACACCTACCCCACCTACCCCACTCCCACCTACCCTTCACCCACCCCCACCTCCACTCCGCCTCCACTCCCACCTGCTCACCTCCACACCTCCACCCACTCCCACCTCCACCTCCACCCACTCACCCCACCTCCCCACCCACACCCCAACCCCACTCTAACTCCACTCTAGCCTCCACTCATTTGTGCTGGGACTTCCTGCTCACCTCACTCCAGCTGACACGCCGCCAGGTAGCAGTCGCCCCTATTCTCTCTCTTAGCGGTAAAGGCCGCCTTGCCATCCTCCCTCATACGGTTTCACACAAACACACACACAAAGGTCAAATAGAGGTTTCAAATAGCGTGTCAGAGCCCCAGCCACAGCACTCTCACCTTTACAGTTTCAACTTTAATAGTTTATGTTTTTCAAGGTCTAACTGATCTGTCACCAGCCAGAGAGACTCATTAAAAGCATTTGTTCTGGTGTTTACCGATGGTAGTGATCCCTGACCCAGCCTGTCACATTCAGATTTCATCTGCACCATGGATCAGGACTCCTGACCATCTCTCACCTCCACAGAGGTCAAGGGCGCCTCCAGTAACAGTCAACAGCAGGGTCGTGGTCCTCAAGGCACTGACACACCTGCTCTCCTTCTTAAGGTCCAACTTGCTTAAACACACACACACACACACACACACACAAACCCATGTGCTTATCTTAGTGCTGATGAAGGACTTCTTGGACTCTTGTGGGCTTTAGGACTACATGTGCGGCATCATTTTGACCCGGATCATCTTCTTCCAGGTCTGACTAGAGTCTCTGTGTCCAACTGACCTCACTGACCCCTTCTCTCACCGATCTGGACTCCCCACCTTACCCACCTCTACTCCCCACTCCCACCTCCACCTACCCCCATTCCCCCAATCCACTCCCCACTCCCACCTCCACCGTATCCTATCTCACTCCACTCCCCACCCATTACACCCATCCATTAGGGAGAAGAGATGAGCAGAGCAGGAAAAAATTCACAGCACCCTCCTCCCTCCCCACCCACACCACACCCACCTCACCCTGACCCACTCCACCTTATCTCACCCCTGGTCCAACTCACTCCATCCACCAACTCACCTCCCTTCTCACCTCCCTTCTCCACCTCCATCCAACCGTACCCTCTCCTCTCCTTTCCCTCTACTCTACCTCTATCACTCACTCACTCTACACTCACCCACTCTACCTCACACTCCCTACCTCCCCCTCCTCCCCACCTCCACCTCTACCTCTACCTCCACCATACTCACATCTCTACCCAATCCATTCCACCCCACCTACACTCTACCTCACCTCACTCCACCTCCCACCATACCTCCCCACACCTCCACTCCACCATACCACCCACTCCACCCTACCCCCACTCCCACCCACCTCCACACCTCCCACCCACACCACCTATCTCACTCCACTCCCACACTCCACCCACTCCACCTCCCTCTACCCCACACCTACTCCACCTACCTATTTGTGCTGACCCAAGCCCACCCTCACTGCAGCTGGACACGCCGCCTGTGCAGCAGCCCGCCTCCCATTGTCCTCCTTAATGGTCCTGCCGCTCTTGCGTTCATCCTCCTCAGTAAACACACAAACACACACTCATCTTAGTCACACCAAACACGCATATTTATCCCTCTGTCAGCTGTCACTGCAATCTATCTCAGGTGTAAGATAGAGCTCAAATAGGGGTCAGATAGAGGTCATATAGAGGTCAGAGCACCAGCCTACAGCAGTCTCACCTTACAGAAGCTGGCAGAGGAGTAGGACCGGGTGCAGACGGCCAGAAATCCAGATCCAGATGTGAACTGAGAGCCACCACTGCTGCCACTCCTGGTCTTCTCCTCATCAGTCTAAACAGACACACATGCACATGCTCATGCAAACACACACGCACACACAACCACACACACACACACACGCACACACACACATACAACCACACAAACGCACACACACACACACAACCACACACAACCACGCACACACACACACACATACACCCGCACACGCACACACGCACACACACACACACACACATTAATTGCAGTGCCCGTTAAAAGTTAATCAGATAATCAATCAGCTCCTAGTGAGCTGCCCACTGGGGCCAGTGTCCAGCCCTTTAGCCACATGTGTATTTAGCCCCTGTTGATATGTGATTTAATCATTGGGTGTCACATCTAGATTTCATCTGCACCGCGGTCAGACTGACTCATCTCTCCCCACCACAGAGGTCAAGGGCGCCTCCCAGGTACAGTCAACAGCAGGGTCATCCTCAAGGCACTGACACACCTGCTCTCCTTACAGTCCAACTTAAGTTAAAACACACACACACACACACACACAAACCATGTGTGCTTATCTTTAGTGCTGATGAAGGACTTGGACTTGTGTTTTTAGACCACATGTGGCATCATTTTTACCCGACTCCTCATTCTTCCAGGTCTGGACTAGAGTCTCTCTGTGTCCAACTGACCTGCATCACCGGACCTCCTTCTTCCTACTGGATCTGGACTCTACTCTCACTCTACCTCTACTCTATTCTCCTCTAATCTACCCCCATTTTACCCCCACTGTATTCTATTCTCACCTCCTCACTCTCCCATATTATACTCTATTTCATGGGAGAAGAGTAGAGAGGAGCAGAGCAGAAAAATCACAGTACCTCCTCTCCTTTCCCCCACTCACTCCCACACTCCCACACTCCCACCCCCACTCTACCTTCTCTCACCTCCTCCACTCCACCTACCTCTATCCAACTCACTCCCATCCACCAACTCCACCTCCCTTTCCTCTCACCTCCCCCATTCAACCGTACCCCTCCTCCTCCCTCCCTTCCTCCACCCCCACTCCACATCTCACCTCTACCCCACTCTGCCACCTCTCACCCACCTCACCTCCACACCTACCTCCTCCCTCCCTCCACCTCCACCTCACTCTACCCACATTCTACCTCACTCCACCTACCTACTCACACCATACTCACATCTCTACCTCTAATCTATTCCACCTTACTCTGGTACCTACTGTGCACTCTACTCCACCTCACTATACTCCCACGCCTACTCCACCTCACTCCTCCTCTCACTCCCCACACCTCTACCTCCCCACTCTACCTCTATACTTTACCCACCCCTACTCCACTCTACTCTGAGTTCCCACCTACACTCCCACTCCCACCCACCTCACTACACCTCTCACTCCCACTCCTCCACCCCCACCTCCACCCACCTCTACTCCAATTCTACCCCACACCTCCACTCTACCCACTCCACACTCTACCTCTACTCCACCTCTACTCCACCTACTCCCACTTACCTCCACCCACCTCCACTCCCCACTCCACCCCATTCTCACCTCCACTCACACCCCACTCCACCTCTACCTCTACCCACACCTCCACTCCACCTACCCTACCTCACCTACACCTACTCCACCTCCCTCACTCTACACCTACTCCACCCCACTTACTTGTGCTGACTCTGCTCACCACTGCAGCTGGACACGCCGGGCCAGGTAGCAGTCGCCTATTGTCTCTCTTAATGGTCCTGCCGCTCTTGCGTTCATCCTTCTCATACTACAGTAAACACACAAACACACACCTACTTCCCAATGTAATTCAAACACGATTTTATCCCTCTGTCAGCTGTCACTGCAATCTGTCCAGGTGTAAGATAGAGCCCAAATAGGGGGCCTAGATAGTACAGAGAGGTCAGGAGCACCAGCCTACAGCAGTCTCTGCACTCACAGAAGCTTATGTGAGAGTAGGACCGGTGCAGAATGGAAAATCCAGATCCAGATGTGAACTGAGAGCCGCCACTGCTGCCACTCCTGGTCTTCTCCTCATCAGTCTAAACAGACACACATGCACATGCTCATGCAAACACACACGCACACACAACCACACAACCACACACACACACACACACATTAAATCATTGTAAATTAACACACCCACACATTAATTTCACACACATTAATTGCCAGTGCCTGTTAAAAGTTAATCAGATAATCAATTGGCTCCTAGTGAGCTGCCCACTAAACAGTGTCCAGCCCTTTTAGCCATGTGTATTTAGCCCTGCTGATATGTGACGTTAATCAGTTGTAAGCCTGTCACATATCTGATTTCATCTGCACTGTGGGTCAGGACTGATCATCTCTCCTACCACAGGAGGTCAAGGGCGTCTCCCAGGTAACAGTTTCCGAACAGCAGGTCGGTCCCGCACTGACACCTGCTCCCAGGTCCAACTTGCTAAACACACACACACACAGACACACAACACACAAACCCATGTGCTTATCTTTAGTGCTGATGAAGGACTTGGACTTGTGTTTTAGACTACATGTGGCATCATTTTACCCGACTCCTCATTCCTCTTCCAGGTCTGGACTAGAGTCTCTGTGTCCAACTGACCTGATTACTGACTTTACTGATCTGATTCCCCGACGATTTTATTTTACTTCGACTTCGATCGACGATGGATTTTACTTCATTCGACGATGATTTATTTCGATAATTATACTCTTTCGATTTCGATGCCAGAGACTTCGATTTCGATTGATTTCGATTTCGATTGATTTCGATTTCGATTGATTGATTTCGATTTCGATTGATTTCGATTGATTTCGATTGATTTCGATTTCGATTGATTTCGATTTCGATGATTTCGATTTCGATTGATTTCGATTTCGATGATTTCGATTTCGATTGATTTCGATTGATTTCGATTTCGATTGATTTCGATTTCGATTGATTTCGATTGATTTCGATTGATTTCGATTTCGATTGATTTCGATTGATTTCGATTTCGATTGATTTCGATTTCGATTGATTTCGATTTCGATTGATTTCGATTGATTTCGATTTCGATGATTTCGATTTCGATGATTTCGATTTCGATGATTTCGATTTCGATGATTTCGATTTCGATTGATTTCGATTGATTTCGATTTCGATGATTTCGATTTGATTTCGAGCCTGATGATGAGATTTCGACGATTTCGATGCTGATCTGGACTCTGCTCACCTCACTGCAGCTGGACACGTCGCTCAGGTAGCAGTCGCCCCTATTCTCTCTCTTAGCGGTGCTGCCGCTCTTGCCGTCATCCTCCTCATACTGAACACACAAACACACACAAAGGTCAAATAGAGGTCAAATAGCGGTCAGAGCCCCAGCCTACAGCACTCTCACCTTACAGAAGCTAACTTACAGTTTATGTTTTTCTGCTGTCTAACTGATCTGTCATTAGCCAGAGAGACTCATTAAAAGCATTTGTTCTGGTGTTTAATGATGGCAGTGATCCCTGGACGAGCCTGTCACATTCAGAGAGCAGGTGTGTCAGTCCTCAAGGCACTGACACACCTGCTCTCCTTAAGGTCCAACTTAAGCTAAACACACACACACACACACACACACACACACACACAAACCCATGTGCTTATCTTTAGTGCTGATGAAGGACTTGGACTTGTGTTTTTAGACTACATGTGGCATCATTTTTACCCGACTCCTCATTCCTCTTCCAGGTCTGGACTAGAGTCTCTCTGTGTCCAACTGACCTGCATCACTGGACTCTCTTCTTCTCACTGATCTGGACTCTACTCTACTCTACTCTACTCCACTCTACTCCACTCTACTCTACTCCACTCTACTCTACTCTGCTCTACTCTACTCTACTCTCCTCTACTCTACACTCTACTCTACTCCACTCTACTCTACTCTACACTCTCCTCTACTCTACTCCACTCTACTCCACTCTACTCCACTCTACTCCACTCTACTCTACTCTTCTCTACTCTCCTCTACTCCACTCTACTCCACTCTACTCCACTCTACTCTACTCCACTCTACTCTACTCTACACTCTCCTCTACTCTACTCTACTCCACTCTACTCTACTCCACTCTACTCCACTCTACTCTCCTCTACTCTACTCCACTCTACTCCACTCTACTCTACTCCACTCTACTCTACACTCTACTCCACTCTACTCTACTCCACTCTACTCCACTCTACTCCACTCTACTCCACTCTACTCCACTCTACTCCACTCTACTCCACTCTACTCCACTCTACTCCACTCTACTCCACTCTACTCCACTCTACTCCACTCTACTCCACTCTACTCCACTCTACTCCACTCTACTCCACTCTACTCTACTCTACTCTACTCCACTCTACTCTACACTCTACTCTACTCCTACTCTACTCTACTCTACTCCACTCTACTCCACTCTACTCTCCTCTACTCTACACTCTCCTCTACTCTACTCTCTACTCTACTCTACTCTACTCCACTCTACTCTACACTCTACTCCACTCTACTCTACACTCTCCTCTACTCTACACTCTACTCCACTCTACTCTACTCTACTCCACTCTACTCCACTCTACTCCACTCTACTCTACACTCTACTCTACTCCACTCTACTCCACTCTACTCCACTCTACTCCACTCTACTCCACTCTACTCCACTCTACTCTACTCTCCTCTACTCTACTCCACTCTACTCCACTCTACTCCACTCTACTCTACTCCACTCTACTCCACTCTACTCCACTCTACTCTACTCCACTCTACTCCACTCTACTCCACTCTACTCTACACTCTCCTCTACTCTACACTCTCCTCTACTCTACTCTACCTCTACTCCTCTACTCTACATTCTATTTCCACTTTACTTTAATTCTGTGCTGGACTCTGCTCACCCTCACCGCAGCTAGTAGTGTCGCTTCTGAGTGAGTTCTAGATTGTCTCTGCTGCTTTCTTATGTTTATCTTTTCTTTATATTTCATAGTAAACACATTAAATATTACACTCTTATCTTAGTTTACATCTAAACACGCATATTTATCCCTCTGTCAGCTGTCACTGCAATCTATCTCAGGTGTAAGATAGAGCTCAAATAGGGGTCAGATAGAGGTCAGATAGGGGTCAGATAGAGGTCATATAGAGGTCAGAGCACCAGCCTACAGCAGTCTCACCTTACAGAAGCTGGCAGAGGAGTAGGACCGGGTGCAGACGGCCAGAAATCCAGATCCAGATGTGAACTGAGAGCCGCCACTGCTGCCACTCCTGGTCTTCTCCTCATCAGTCTAAACAGACACACATGCACATGCTCATGCAAACACACACGCACACACAACCACACACACACACACACACACACACACACACACACACACATACAACCACACAAACACACACCCACACACGCACACACACACACACACACATTAATTGCAGTGCCCGTTAAAAGTTAATCAGATAATCAATCAGCTCCTAGTGAGCTGCCCACTGGGGCCAGTGTCCAGCCCTTTAGCCATGTGTATTTAGCCCCTGTTGATATGTGACGTTAATCATTGGGTAAGCCTGTCACATTCAGATCTCTCATCTGCACTGTGAGACTGTTTGTCTCCCTCACCTCGCACAGGTCATGGGCATCTCCCAGGTAACAGTCAACAGCAGGGTCGACCATCAGGAATCTGACAGACCTGCTCTCCTTCAGGACACACGGACACACACACACACACTCTTAAGCTCTGTTCTGGCCTGTAGGATTACCCTCACAGAGAACTACACTCAAAATCTGCTGAATTAAATATAAAAATAATCCATTTTTAAATTAGAATATACCTTTCTCGATAAAAGGTTTCGATCCGTTGGCTCGGTCATACTGACCTGTGGGAGAAGTGCATTAATTTTGTGAATTGCTCAATTTGGTGAATTTGAGAAGTAAATTGCTATGACTTACCTAGGCCCACTTTGGTCGAATGGCATTTGAATTCAGAGGAAGTAAATTAATTTCAAGCGCTATTATGACGTCAAATTCAATGTTATTTTAGAACGCCACCTGGCGCTTTTAATCACGTCATAATTTGCTACCATGGAAACCCATCAGGCCATGAAATAAGGTAACATAATAAAAGCCACTAATATCTACTTCGAACCTAGCCTGGCGGGCCATCCTATATCATTGAAATGTAGACCGCCGCTAGGGTGCGTCTAGATTTCTAGGCTACTTCGAACCTACACACATCGGCTGGTTGCGCATACAGTAGGCCTACCACCTAACTCTTACATGAATGCTGAGTAGCAAACTTTCTTTCATGACGCCCATGGGCCTTAATTTCACACACTATTTACCATCTAAGGCTAGCATACGACAAGTGCATAAAGACTAGGGCCTGTACTACGAAGCGGGGTTACTGGTTTATCTGGGTAACTTCGAGAGTAACTTGATCACGTGTGGCGTAAATTCCCGATTAACCCGTACTACGAAAGGTGGATAGGTTTTAACCGAGGTATGCTGCCATGTAATTTACGATGCACCTCAAACCTGCTCTGAGCAGGTTATGTTCTTGGTTAACCCGAGGTTTCCGTCAACCACACCCTTTATAAGTAGGCGACCACCCCAACACTAACAATTCGAGACTATGTCGGCGTACCTGGATGATCCATACGACATCGGAGCGCAAATCGTGAGGTGCTCTCTTCGAGGGGTTTTAGAGACCGCCATATATATATATTATAGACAAGGTAGAATAATTATCAAGGCAGATGCAGAATTTGTAACTCGAAGATATAGATTGTCATTCGAGGGAATTCGTTATCTTTGTCAGATGATCTAGGCAGAAGTCTCTAATGTCACCCGTCATAGGAATGCCCTTACGTGGACATTCATGTTTTCCATCTAATCGGTGATGTTGAACATCTGAGCAAGAATACTGTATGTCCGAAAATAAATCGGACATAGGTCTAGCCTTAGCCTACAGTATGCTGAACATCTGAGCAAGGAATAGCCTAAAATAAATCGGACATAGCTCAGGGCTCAATAAATTAAAATCAAACCATTTTAACAAACTTGTTGAATTGAATGTCATATTAATAAAACCCTGCACATAAAGGCTACACATTTCCACAGCACCAGAATCCCACGAATGCCTCCCCTCAACCCCCTTCCACAATCGCCTTCCACTATTATTTGCGATGGCCAACCTCCTCTGCTACTGTAAAACTCCTTACAGTAAGACCAAAGACACCTTTTCTTGTTAGCTGTAAAACAGAGGCCAAAGTGAAGGCTATAAGCATACTAGGCTCAGGGCATGTTTTCATAATTAAGAAATATTAATGCAAGCTATAACTATATAAACCTACTATTCTGAATAATGTGTTTGTGTTTCATTTCACCTGCTGCCATGTGTGTTTATAAATGGGTGTTGCATCTGAAATGTTCACAGGATTAGGCATACACTAAATCAGTCAATGGGGCTACTTAAACATTCAATTATCCTATTACTGTAATCTATATGCACGCTTCTAAATTGCGTTGCATCTGTAGGCATTTCTATGAACTCAAAATAGGCAATTTTAATTATTTCAACCTCATTTCAGACATTCGCCAGTTATTAACCCTCCTTAACACATATTTGAAGAACAATACGTTGCCAACAATGCGTTCTCTGCTTTGTTCACTGCCGACGTATTTGATTTTGGTCGTAGAGTGGGTTTTATTCCTCATAGCTTGCCATAATTGTGTGCATTCCTATAAAAATAGGTGATCGCGTCATCATTGAAAGTGGTGACTTGCGCTGCAACCTCCGCCCTTTTATGTGAACGCCACAAACCCAAATTAGGTTTAACCCCTGCTCAACAAATCAACTTCATAATCACCGTCGTAGTACCGATTAACACCACTTAAGATAACCAGGTTTTGTCAACCTTGGTTTAACAAAGTAACCCTGGGTTACATCTGGGTAGGTTAAGCTCCCTTCGTAGTACAGGCAGACAGAGACAAACGTTGCTCATCTTAAACGCTATGTGTGTGTCTGTGCGAGAGTTTATGTGTGTGTATTGATTTGTGCTGATGTACTTTTTCAGCTGGAAATTAGCAAATGTGGGCAGCAATGTCCAGACTCCTCTGGTATTGGATGGACACCATGCCGAGGTAACTAGCTAGTTTTGTAACTCAGCGCAGTTAGCAGAAAGCATCTGAGAACAGTTTGGTCTTAAGTCTAGATTTAAAACTGGCTACAGTTGGGGCCTTTTGATGTCATCCGAAAAAGTTGGTTCCAGAGCTGAGCAGCATAGCAGCCAAAAGCTGCTTCACCATGTTTAGTTCTAACAGTAGGTTTTACTAACAGGTTTTTCACCTGGGACCTGAGAGGACGAGAAGGTGTGTACTGCTGAAGCATGTCTGACAGGTATTTAGCTCCTACTCCATTTACTGATTTATTAACAAGCAATAGTGCTCTAAAGTTGATTCTGTGACTTACTGGAAGCCAGTGCAAGGACTTAAGAATTGGAGTAATGTGGTCAGTTCTTTTAGTTTTTGTTAGAATCCTAGCTGCTGCATTTTGTATCACCTGAAGCTGTTTAATAGTCTTTTTTGGAAGGCCTGTGAACAGTCCATTGCAGTAATCAACCCTGCTGGAGATAAATGCATGAATGAGTTTTGACATGAAGTCATGTTTTGACATCAGCCCTCTGAGTTTGGCAATATTTTTGAGGTGGTAAAAAGCTGATTTAGTTATTGCTTTCATGTGGCTTTTGAAGTTTAGATCACTGTCAATTAATACACCAAGATTTTTAACAGTATCCTTTGCCTTCAACCCTTTTGTGTCAAGGAGAGTGGCAACCCTAAGTCTTTCCTCCTTTTTACCACATATAATTACTTCAGTTTTTTCTTTGTTCAGCTGAAGAACATTTTGAGACATCCAGGTGTTGATTTGTTCTATACACTGACACATAGATTCAAGAGGACCATAGTCGTTTGGTGATTGAGCTAAGTAAATTTGTGTAGCTATGATGCATAGCTATGATATGAAATCAAATTATTTTGGATGATTTGTCCAAGTGGGAGCATATAGAGGTTGAATAATAGTGGCCCAAAGATCGACCCCTGGGGAACACCACAGGTCAAGGACGTTGGTGTTGAGGTACAGTTTCCGATGGCAACAAAGAAGCTTCTTTCTTGTAGATATGATTTTAGCCAGCACACACACACATACACACACACATTTTATATACTTTATTTAAAGTCAAGTCAAGTTACATTATGAATCAAATCTTTTGAATAATCCAGTAGATTAAAGCAGTTCAGCTATCTATCATGAGTCTACAGGGGTGTGCACACACACACACACACACATACGCACACACACATACTATATTTGATCACATACACTGATCACTTAGCAACCACATGTCATTGAACATTTCACTCTGATTTACTTTAGTATATGAAATAAATAAAACTCCTTGTACAGTCGGTCAGATGTCAGGCATAATAACTGGTGTGCTGTTGGGTAATTTTCAGTGATATTGACATGGTCTTCCTGAGCCATACTCTGTCTTGAGATCTTATCCATTTCACCCTTGTTTTGTGATTTGTGAGTGAAATGGCAGTATGGAAAGACCAACTTTTGTTGAACTACAGGCATAGCTGGTCCCTGCTATTGAAAAATAAGTGCATTTGACAGACCAGATTGACTGAAAGCTCAAAGTTATCTTCTTGGCCATCTTGGTTGTATCAGGTAGGCGTGTTTTTTTGTGTGCACGCACGCACACGTGTCTGGGGCCCAGGTAGGGGGCCAATGAGCTCTCAGTGCCCAGGGGCCCTTGGAAGTACAGCCGTGCTGATTCTGGGTTTTGTTCAGCAACCCACCTGCTGAGTTAGTGCTTTACAACCGTGTCCTTCCCCTCCTTTACCAGCTGTTTCATTATTCTTCCAACTGTCCCATTTTTGACGACTTGAATTGTACTGTAATACAAGTGTTAACAACTAGGGGGCAATGTTTAATCACTTTCTGTTAGCTCTTTCACAACATAAACAACATAATTACACCTGAGGGACCATGGCAAGCTCTCATCCTACTGTGGTTGTCACAGAGACCATGAGCAACACAATTAAGACTACCAGTTGCCCTGGTCCTAAGGTAACACTGTTTATCTGTGATCAAGACACATTTCCTGCCCTTCTACATTCAAGCAGAACTCGACAAAAGTAAGTGTGGGTGGTTTTCTCTCTTCTCTGAATGCCGTTAAGAATGAAAGGTGGTCAATGATATGATAAGACAATATAGAGGTAGATTACTATAAGTGGAAGGAACACAAATTGTGTTAATCATCAGCCTCAAATATTTTTTTATTTTTTATTTTTTAAATTAAAAAGCTCCTAAATGAAAAGTAGTCAAGTGTCAAGTTAAAGGCAGACTCGGTTTAAAAAGGCTATACGGTTTGGCCACAGTTATTGACAGAGGAGACTTGTTATAAAACTTTTGTTATTATTACTTTTCACACACACACTCTTCACACACACACACACACACACACACTCTTCACTGATGTATTTTAGGTACACCACAATGAGCAACTGTGATCCGTCCTCCAATGGCTTTGTGGTCGTTACCCATGTGTATCCACAACAAAGTGCCCAAAGTGATGTTTTACCCCAGACTGGAGCTGTGCCAACAGCCTCATCTCCGATTGGGAAATTCCTTAAAGGAGAACCAGCAGTCCTGGGAGTATGTTTATAATTGACACCATCACACTGCATCAGGCTGAAAAAGGCTCACATATAAATTGCTACATTTCAAGAAATGGTAGCATGCTTTCTTAATCAACTGTAACACGTTTTTGATGTATTTTTCCTGCATGTTTCTGAATAGCCTATATGTTTAATTTCTTGCAGACGGTCCAGATAATGACTGGCATTGTTGTATTCTTGTTTGGCATTGTGACTGCATTTCAATCATCAACAGTGTCCTCTTTCTCTGGTATCATGCTCTGGGGATCAATTAATGTGAGATTAATTCCATTTTTTCTGCAGTCACAACATTTACTGAATTCATTAGCAAAGTCCATCAATATTATGCTCATTTTTATAAATACAGTATTTTTTCATGTATTAGCCACCCTGTGTATAAACCACAGGACAGTGTTGTATGCTAATTCAAAACATAAAAATTGATACAAAAAAGAAGTATTGACCACATCCATGAAATAAGAATGAAGAAATGCATCCGTGTAGCCTGCCCCCATGCATGAACCTCATAGCTGAAGAAAGTTTGCAAAATCAATGTGTAAACTTTGGATAATAGATGTGAAATTACAGTCCTCTCCATTAAATTACAGTACTCTCTATATTTGTATACTGTACCGTAAATGATAAATGCTGTATATTTCTGTCTCTGTTTACAATCTAAAACATAGTTGTTGTTTTTTTATATCATTGGCTACCTAAATGTAAAATGTCCTCTTTTTTTAGTACATTATAGCAGGCTCTCTTACTGTTGAAGCCAATAAGAGGCTCTGTCAGTGTTTGGTGAGTCATTACAGATTATCTAACACTCAGTTCCTGATTTCTTCATGACATATATTTTTATTGAGTTATTTGCATGTGTGTTAGCCTGGCCTCGGCATGCCTACGCTACATGTGTGTGTGATGACGTATTGATCCTCATGGTTTTCAGCTTTGAGTTGTGCTGTATATCTAAGATATCTTGTTATTGTTTTCTGTTTTATCTTGCAGCTCAAGGCATCACTGGTGGTGAATGTCATAAGCACCATAACTGCTGGAATCTCCATAATTTTACATAGCTTTGATTTCATTGTCCTAACAGACTTTCATCACAGTTGCCGTTATGAAGGCCATGACACTTATGATTGTTGGAGGAGTAGGGCATTGTTCTTGGTATGTATACCTCAATTAATATACTATTGCATTCTGTAACATACATAATATAATATTTTGAATTTCCCCCACAACAGACCAGGGCAAGGGGGATTGCTGGAGTCATGATAGTTTTGTCAGTGCTGGAGTTCATTGTTTCCATATGCGTATCTGCATTTGTCTGCAAAGCCACCTGCTCCTCAAATACTCAGGTGAGTATATAGTGACACTTGTTGCCCACTAGTCAGTCAAATTAGTATTGACTACACCTCTCTGAGCATGTTGTTGTTGTTTTTTTGCAGGTGGTCGTTTCAAGCCAGGTGCCCCCACCTTTTCTCATCTCCTGCGCATCTGCTCCTCCATTGAACACCTGTGAGGTACAGAGTCATGGAGAAGACCATTATGACTGACCTTACTGGCATGTGGGTGACTGGCTTGTGGATCCCTCAGCTAACCTTTTCATTTGGGCGTTTTTCCAGATGCCTCTCTTCCTGCCTAGTCTGGGTTCCCCTTTTCATCACAGCCGTGTTGATGGTCCGAGGGATGGCAAACCTGAAGATCTGCCCCCAGTGTACACCGCTACCTAAGGATGAGTCAGGTGCCTTCGTGTAATAATAATGATAACTTAGATTTGTTTATCGCCTTTCAAGATATCCAAGGTCGCTTAACAAAAACAAAAAAGGAGGGGAAGGCCTCAGTGAATAGGTGTGATTTTAGGAGTCTTTTGAATGTGCCTATAGGGGGCACTGCGTACATTCAGAGGCAGATTGTTCCATAGACTGGGAGCAGCAGCACAGCAGTAGCAGGGGAGACCAGCATCTGGTGCCCTTTCAAGTCAAATCATATGTGTTCTTAGTGAGCAAGGGTGAATAAGTAAAGTGAAATAAACCCCTGAAGTCAACTAGCGTGTTCTGAGTCACTTCTTTGAATCGCATCTCAATTGAATGCAAAATGAGAGAAGATGTTATCATCATCCAGTACTTCTGTTTTATATAGGTCAGAACCATTAAGGCTTTATTGAACTGACTATAATAGATAATGTTTCCCTGTTGTTGTCTAATGAATTGCCATCATTAATAGCCTAGTGGTGTGTATCATTGCAATCTCAGTTATCAGCAATGTGTGTCTGTTATGTGTTTACAATCACTTGCATTTGCTGTTAAATGTCAAATGTTAAAAAGCAAATAAAAAAACAATATTCAGCACAACCTGCTATTTTGAATTGCATTCTGTCCATACAGTGATAACTTATTGCAGTTCAACACACAAAGTGAAATGTAACTGGGGAAAAGGACACAGGAATAAAACTGAAAGAAGCTCTTCTAAAACAATTTGGACGTCCAAGTTGCTTACTGCATTGTCTAACATTGGTTACATCTGCCAGTGTGTCGTGGCACTACTTATGGTCCTTCATGGTGCATAACATACTGCAGTTCATCCAGAAACCTAAACACAGTGTGTGTGTGTGTGTGTGTGTGTGTGTGTGTGTGTGTATTTTACACACCTTGTAATAAAGTCAAGTCACAAAGGTAAAAAGTAAATGGGAAAACAAATGGGAAATAAAAATTAAAGAGGCTCTTTTAAAACTAGAATACAAAACAAAATTCCTGTGTGTGAGTGTGTACACAAAACCACTACAAAATGACTTGAAGGATGGCAAAGGCTGGGGCTAGAAGTGTTACATGTAGGACCCGTGGACCAGACTGAATCTAAGCATTTGCAGTGAACGTACATCATACAAACCTGTCTCATGATCTAGTAAGCCCTGGAAACTGGAGGCTGACTTTCAGATGCTGTATTGAGCTGTGCAGAAGAGGCTGAAGATACCAAACTGGGCCTTTGAATATTTTTACCCTGACTGGAGATAGTATTCATAATAGCCTAACAGGGCTCTTCAATTGGCGGCCCGCGGGCCATTTGTACTGGCCCTTTAAGCGCATGCTGTTCTCCACTCTTGCATCTCTCGCTCGCTTTAAAGGAATTATCCGGAGTAAAATGCACTTCAGATCAATTTACGGATGATTGGGAGTACATACGTTGAGTTGACATCAAAATCATGTCATTCTGATGTGTTTTGAGAAAGTTCGATTTTACCGCTTTTAGTCAAAACTCGTTAGCCTGTTAGTGACCAGGGCATCTCATTTCGCTGCTACAAAACACTATTTTTATACCTCTTCTACAGTTCCAAACAACATTACACTTACGTGGTAGTGAGTAGAGGGTCCCTAAAGCCAAACCAAAGTATCCCGAGGTCTTTATGTGGTCGTATAGAGAGTCCAGAATGAATTTCATCAAGCCAGTACCTTTTCCGGAAATGTTGCTGCTGCAGCTGGCATCTTTAGGGGAAAGTCCATAGGAGGAAAGTCCATGGAAATCTTGGATCTAGCAGTACTGTGCAAAGCACAGATTCCATTACTGTTATCTTATCACAGATTCCATTCCATATTAGCCATCAACAACCAGTTAAAGATGTTGTTATGCATGTACAAAATACAACATTTGAACACCCCTATTGCTGCTGTTGTACTTAATTGTATCTACAGCTGTAATCTGATTACTCATATTTCAAGCCGCATTTCTCAGGCACCTCAGTTGTGATGCTTTTCATGAACTGGCCCCCATTACAAACTAATTGAATAGCCCTGGCCTAGTATGTAGGCTTCAGATGGATATAGGCCTATCTCTGGATTTCAGTATTATTGATATTTTTATTAGGACTATTAATATACTCATTTTGTTTGTATTTTATTTATATTCTGGGATTTTGTGATGTAGTTGACCGGGTTAACATTTCACTGTGTATGCTATATGACAACTAGGCTAAATCTATAATTGAATATCGAATCAATCACAGGACAGGCTGCGCAGACTTATACATACTTGAACGTACCCTTGTGATGCAACCGGGACGAAAGGCATTGTGGGTTGCATGAGGTGAACGTTGTGCACGACATTGAAGGGAGCTTGTTTCTGTCAAGGTAAGCGGTTACTTTTATGGTTCAATTCAATATGTAAAGTGATTTTCCTTGGTTAAAAGATGCTGTGATGTATTTTGATTGAGTAGGTTTTGAGGGTGTTTTCGAATGACAACAGTTGTGTTTTATAACCGCGCTAACGTAACGAATTGATAGCTTGCTGTCTTACTGAGATGCCGGTTGACCAATAACTTACTTAACCTTACGTTAGCTGCTCAGTATTATCATTTACCACTCCTGCTTTTTCTATGGGTTGTGTTTTTTAGTGTTACGCAAGCTAATTACGAAAGGAAATGTCAATTTAGCCATTAGCGAACATGAAGCTATTGATGCACAAGGCGTTCGGATTTATGGTCATCATAGATCCAGGTCCTGTTTTAAGTCGATTTGAGCCGTATTTCTAAGGAAGTTACTGGAATGTCATCTGCATGTTGAACTTGAAGCCGTGATTGCCTAGCCCTGGCAGCAATTTGCTGCCGCTAGGGGCGCGTCTGGATTTATAGGCTAGTGATTGCCTTAACTTTACCATCATTGACTTCAGCTTTAATAGGTGTATGGTCGGACAGTGACGATGACCGAGACTGTGTCCAACCACATGGGCTCAGTGAAGGTCGAGACCTTCTCTTCCCCAGAATACAGCTCTGGATCTGCACCACCACGGAGCTGTCCCATGCATCAGGACCACAAACAAAGTAAGAATAAGGCGACATGGGAGGACACTGGTCTAATCCTCATGACAGTCAGTGTGCAACATTTTACTCCATAGACAATGCACTGTGACTTCCAAAGTGACAATCCACTTGATATAATGCTGCCTTTTTCCAGGTGCTCCTCCCCCAGAATGCCCCATGCACAAGGCGTCTGCACCAAAGACTTCCCCTTCTGTCCCAGAGACTCCTGCTCATCAGGACCGAGCCTATGAGTTTGTAGAGTGTCCAATGAAGGCAGCAAGAGGAGAGAATGGAGCAATGTCTGACATAAACCCTGCAAACATGGTATCATCACTTACAATTTCATTTAGTAAAGGTACTCTAAGCGATGTTGGGTAATTCTTTTGACTTCTGTCACTTCTGTTGATGTTAAAACAAAACAGAGAGCTAGCTCGCCCCTCCCTCCCATGCCACTGAAACTTCTGAACGTTTATCTTGTCTGAGATTGGCAGGAAGAGTTTATGTTTCATGGTCCATGCTGGACCAGGCTGTTTTTGTTGCTGTTTTTGGAGCCTGGGCTGTCGACAGAGACTGTGTTTTTTTTTTTTTACAGTGTATACAGCTAGCGGATGGTAAGGTGATGTTTGCTGTATGTGACAAAAAATGTTTTATCTTAGAAACTGTGTAACATCGCTTAGAGTACCTTTTAATTTAGCAAATGCTTCCAACCAAAGCAACTTACATATGTCAATAATATTCAGGCTTATGGAATTTTGGAAAGTCTATTCCAGACATGGAAAGTCAAAGAATTTTATCAGTTTGGGGGTAAAGTCAGGGAATTTTGTCAAAATTTTGCCAAAATACATTTATATAAATATATTTCCATTCAGAATTGGTGTATATCTGGTTATTAGCTTTACTGCTTGTTTGAGTAATTGTGGTTAGCCCAACTTTGTTTATTCATTGACCATTTATTCACCTCCCGCTCTAAAAAAGTAAAAGATTTTTGAGCACTGCACGACTGTTCTGAAATCTTTAGTCGTGTATTGTACCCTTCATTATATAGTAGGTCATAGATAGAGATGGATAGATACTTTATTGATCCCTAGGGGAAATTCAAGAAGGTCATGGAAATTCGGGGGGGTTGTCAGGGAATAGTCATTGCACTTGTATATTGCAAGGGCCATTCAATTGTCCCCGTAAAATGTGTGTAATTGGGCTACTAGCCATTTAATTTCCCTGAACTTTCAATGCTGATTTTATATGCAAACGCTATTATCTGACCTGTGACCTTGTGAATGGGTGTCTTGCAGATGCCCCCGCCCAACCAGACGCCAGCAGCTGGTCAGCCTTTCCCTCTGTCTGTGAACAGACAAGAGTCCACAATCCCCCGGGCCGGGTCTGAACAGAACTGGGTCTACCCATCAGAACAGATGTTTTGGAACGCAATGCTACGCAAAGGGTGAGCTTACTGGCCAAGATGCTGGGGTTTTTAGCCATACATTGTACTTACTACTTTCTTATCAGACAAACATTTATACAGAACGTTAGTATTAGAACAGACTCGGGTCATTAGTCAGAAGATGTATTTGATCAAACCTGTTTCACAAGACCATTATTGTGTAACCATCACTAAAATAACACATTTAAACCTCTGCTGAAATTAGATGGCGCTGGAATGAGGGTGACATTGGACAGAAGGACATGAAAAGCATCATCAAGATTCACAACCAGAACAATGAGATGGCTTGGCAGGAGATCCTCAGATGGGAGGCTCTTCATTCAAAGTGTGTAGAGAATGATTGACATCCCAGCATAAGTTGGTGTCAGATTAACTCAAAATGTTAGAGAGAGTAGCCTAATAGATCAATGTAATCTTTTTTTGTGTGTAATAGAGAGTGTCCTTGTGGTCCAACTTTGGTTCGGTTTGGAGGTAAAGCAAAGGAGCTCACACCAAGAGCCAAGTTCCGCCATTGGATGGGGTACGGTTCCCCCCCACCCCAGTAATCATTAATTAAAAAAGACTGGATCTCTGTGCTGGGTAGCAGTGTGATTAAACCATCCTATTTTACTCTTTGTGATTTTCAGGCATGAATTACCATTTGACAGACACGACTGGATTGTAAATCGTTGTGGAAAAGAGGTCCGTTACGTCATAGACTACTACGATGCTGGTCTCTCCACCAAACACACCATTCTAGATGTGCGGCCTGCTCTAGACTCCATTGGAGCAGTGTGGGACCGCATGAAAGTTGCATGGTTTCACTGGACCTCCTCATGACTCCTGACCAGTAGGGGGCATTGGTCACTATCAACAATTCATGTATTCTGCCAGAGAAAAACTAATACCCATTGTGCTTTGAAATCAACTTCTGCATCTTTCACCAGTCAACCTTTAAGCAATAATTACCAGTGATGCTTCTGAGAGGTGGCCTTAGTTGGCCTTGCTTTGGTCCTAGGGTAGAAATTCCATATTTTGTTTTTAAATTCATTTGAGTATCTGAATAGAGGATTGACGGCACATAGTGTGGTTTATAGATGGCTGAACACACCTTAGTGAAGGCGATTTATTCATTTCATGGGAGAATGCAATGCATAGTATTTCTTATACATCAATTGTGGATACAGGAAACTGTCATGATATTCAACTCATCTATAATAAGGTGTGAGTTTCAAGAGTACATGGTTTGAAGCTTCCTTTTTGGATATGTTGATATCGTATGATTCTCTTGCTTGGATGCATATGTTTATTTTATGCACATTATTTGTTGCCAGAATTCTAAACAGTTAAAACACATACATAACTGAATAGTTATGATTTTTTGTCTGAGCTGTCACATAATAAAATGTTATTTATTTGTAATCACTGATTATTGTTTTTGTGATTACTTGGTTTGTGAAAAGAATATATCATTAACTTTTATTACTGTGACTAACTTTTGGCTGGAGTGGAAGCTTTCCCAGCTACATTATCAGTGCAGTGGTGTGTACGTGCACCTATACGTGACAACTGCAACAATGCGCCGGTAGGGGGTGCCGTTAAGGGACACTCCCGTCTGAGTTAAATAAGCGCTCGGCTAAAGCTAACGTCGGCCTTTTAGAGACAAGAATCCAATTGTAAGCTGCTATAAGGACTTTATGGTATGTACATTAGATGCATGTGACTGATTGGGTAAATGCATTCAACGTTGGTTTGGTTTCTTTAAGTCTCGGCTGCGACAGTAGGCCTACTGTAAATGGACTGCCCTAGCCTGCAACACCAAGCTAACTCGTCTATTCAAATTTGGCTATGCTAGCGTGTAGTCTGGTAGACCTGACTATCATAAAGTG
Source organism: Alosa alosa (assembly GCF_017589495.1). Classification (NCBI taxonomy): domain Eukaryota; kingdom Metazoa; phylum Chordata; class Actinopteri; order Clupeiformes; family Clupeidae; genus Alosa; species Alosa alosa. The sequence goes on along the minus strand of NC_063197.1, from coordinate 30,113,654 downwards.
TGATTAGGTTGTTGATCACGAGACGTATGTTTTAAGTTATGTTAATATTTCAAAATTTAACAAAATCGACGAGATGGCTTGGGTGCAGGCATATTTGAACGTTAACTGTTATCCACACAGCTCCAAGTTTTTCTTCCATCTTTGTGTGATACCGTTAAGTTATCTTATATATCTGAGTATCTTTATACAGTCTGTTAGTAGCGTTATGCGTTGTTGAAATTTGCTGACTTAACGGAATCCTTTCCTTGATAAACTTGAGACATTATTTCCCCCAGGTAGTCTGAGCTAGCGAAACTGTTGTCCTCGGACTTCACTGGTCTGACTGTTTACACTCCTGAAATTGCAAACATGTCCACCGACGTGAAGCCTGCCATTGTACAGTCCACCAATACCACGATGCCAGCAGGTATAAATAGAGATTTCACTCTTGTGTATGTGTATGGCTTCAACGTACATAATGTTGCTCTTTCATCCTTTAGTTCATTTTATTTTACCCGCAGGCAGCAGTCGCGCATCCTGCACAATCTACGGGTGCAAGAGGTCCTACACGGACATGACGGCGCTCAACAGTCACATCAACGACCACCAGATTCCTGCAGAGTCTTTGCCAGGTGAACTGTTCTACTGTGTTTAATTGTCATTTAATGCCGTGGTGTCATGCCATGTGTTCGTATATGGACTTGGCATGAGTATGTTGAGAGTATTCCTTACCACGCTGTGGATGTAGAACATTGTGTTTGCTTGGTTTTGTTTAGAGCAAAGGAAGACCATGTCTAAAGGTGATGTTTATGGGGCAGCTTTTTGAGCAATGTTGCTTGACAACCACATCACCAGTTCCATGTTTTCTGATTGGATGATCATGAATGTTTGCCAACTGATTATTAAAGTTCTTTTGAAAACTTGAATTAGCCAGAACCCACTTAACAACATTGCTCAAAAAGTCTAATTGTGTATCATCAGCTTTATTCATAAGCATGGTGTAACTTGTTTATTCCTCCTTCCTGTCATCTCTCACCTAACCTCTGTGAACAGGGAAAGTATTCCTGTGCTCTTCATTGGGCTGTGATGGGTCATTCTCCAGCATGCAACAGCTAATGGAACACATGAGGGTCCACTATAAGCCAAATATCTTTTTCATGTGAGTGTGTGAAATTATAACTTTTTGAATATGACAATGTTTATAACTGGTAGCATTTAAAAAAAATCTTTATGAACTAAATACTTGTATTATCTTTCTTAAAACAAAGAGTGGCATAACGAAAATATGTTTAAGACCTGGAACACACACATTTATTGTTCTATTTTTTTCTTCTTCTCTGTAGCTGTGAGAGTTGCCGGGCCAAGCTGCGATCCTATCGCACACTGCTGAAACACCTGCAAACCTGCGCTAAAGTAGCCAAGAGCAAGGCAGCGCGTGCAGGAGCGCTCGGTGAACAAGGGCCCGAGTCTGAGCTTCCGACCCCCATCTCAGCACCTGACCCATCGGAGGCGTACAAGGAGGAGGATATGGAGACAGAAATCAGCCTGCCGCCCGCAGAAACCCCCACAGCTATGGGGCGTTCACCCGACCCCCTGCTCTCTTCCAGTCCCAAGGAGGCTCCGGCTCAGAGTCCCAGCAGTGTGCCTCAGACCTCCCCATCGCAACCACTGTCCTCCCCCTCGCCTCAGAGTGCTTCAGCTGCCTCCAATGCTGTCTGGAGGAAAAATCAAGGTGAGCCATACAGTATGCTTTCGCTTCTGCTGTTGCCATATGCTCTCTCTCTCTCTCTCTCTCTCTCTCTCTCTCTCTCTCTCTCTCTCTCTCTCTCTCTCTCTCTCTCTCTCTCTCTCTCTCTCTCTCTCTCTCTCTCACACACACACACATACTCTCTCTCTCTCTCTGTCTCTCGAGAGCTGAAGGAGAACAATGTCCAGAGAAGCTTTCCTAAGATCGACTTTGAGTCCTGACCTGTGTGTGTGATTTCATGCTGAGAGCCATTGCAGAGCTCTGCCGTTGTGAGTGAACTGTGTTTTGTCATGTTGCACTGTCCTGCCAGACACGCCTGGGCCTCAAATGCACAGATGGAACTCTCCAAGCAGTCACACTATAAGTAGAGGTACGGTCCAGGTGAGGCCTTAAGAAACCCACTAACTCACAAAGGTGCATCCACACACTATGAAGACCCACACATGCACTCAGATTTAATCTCTAATCTAAATCTGTTGATAAGTTAGAGGTTTACTCTTACCTATCAACCTTTGAGCTCGGCAAATTTGCTACAGGCTGGGTGACACTTTTCCATTTCTTATTTTGAACCCCCCTCCCCCACCACACTAACCCAGCTAACCATTGCAGGTGTGGAGAGTGCGCTTCGCTAGCCAGCATCCTCTCCTCTTGCCTGCTGTCATTGTAGCGCACCCGCCCCACCCTTCCCCTCTGCAAGAGTTCTGTCTGGCAGCTTTCCGCACTCCTACCTCCACCCCACCAACCCCTGTTTTCATAACTCTGTCTGGTTGAGGTTCATACATGCCCTAATGGCTGTCATCCAGCTTGACCGGTGATACCTTAATGGCCGTCCAGCCTGGCTGGTGATGGCTTGTCTTGAAGTTCTCTGGCTGGCTGTTTTTCTTTGCTCTTAAACGTTATGATGCCTTGTTTGCCAATCCACCGATGTTCCAGTTTTTGCCACCTATTGCCAAGTATTTGACAAGAAATTGACACCCAATGATCTTCTCGAAAGATATTCCCAATAACATTGTGATCAAGGAAGGCTGAAAGCTTCAAGTTTAGCACATTGAAAATGATTCATGCCAGCTGTCCTTACAGTCACAAGCTAAATCGGTTTCACTGTATGGCCAGTCAGATATAATCTTGTGATGCTGTATCCCCTAGTCCCATCTTTTCTCTGTATCCTCAGGCCAGTCCTTCAGCAGCCGCATCTTATGGGAGCACACCAGGGGGCGCTACAACTGTCTCCAGTGTGGCCACAGCACCCCCAACCGCAAGGAGATGACCACTCACATCGAGGGCCAACATAAGAGCCCCTCTGGAAAAACATCCTCTGAGACTGGTATGAATCCCTCAATACTATCATTGTAAACCCTCAGACTTTAAGGCCTGTCCACACTGTTAGCAATAAGACATGTTTAACTATAACAATATGAATGTCCATATTGACCAACGATAAAGATAGTCTCTTCAGCTTCATTGATGTGATGTCTAAAATTTGATTGGTAGAGAACGCCGTTTCCAAGGAAATGTTTATGCCACTGTTCCCGCGTCTGTCGCCTCATTACTCGCTGAAACGATGTGTGGCCGTCCAAAATGGAATTAATGGTCATTTCTGTTCTTAGGACTGGCCTTTCCTCATTTACCTGAGGCAGTGGTAGCGTAGTCGTTAAGGAGCTGGGCTAGCATATAGTAGTGTGGTAGCGTAGTCGTTAAGGTGCTGGGCTAGCATGCAGTAGCCTGAAAAGTTTGTTGTGCCCTTGAGCAAGGCACTTAACCCCAAGTTGCTCTGGGGACAATGGCCCTTGTAATATAACTGACATATGTAAGTCGCTTTGGATAGAAACCTATGCTAAATGAATAAATATAATTGTAAATCAATCTGTTTATGTTGCAGACGGAACAGAGAGCCCTACACAGCTACAGTCTCCATCAGATGGGGAACTCTCGGCCAACACCCACCCGTGACTCATTCTGCATCACTCAGTAGTGAATAAGGTCTTCGCCATTGCATCTCATGACAGCACTGAAAACTCAGTTGTAATATTTCATCAAAGGCTATTTTGTGACGCATATGAGAATATTTTGATGCTGCTTCAGTTGTATGTTTTTTGTCTTGTCTTTGTGTTACCCTACAGACTAATAAAATATTTCCATGCTGAAGATTTCGATTTGACATAGTATCATTGTTCATATTGTTTTCTTGCATGTGGTTATTTTAGCGTATTTACATGAAGCTTAAACAGTTTTTCATTCAGTCAGCTTTCATTTAACTTCCTTGTGCTATATGCTTCATCATCAAAATAACATAACAGTTTATCATTGCCCTACCACCCTAAAAACAATGAAATTTGACACTTAATCCTGGAGTATCTCCTGACCTTGATGTGACCTTACAATCATTATTGTAGGTGTACTCTGTTTTTATACACTCTTGCACTTTCCATTAAGACTAAACTGTTCGGATAAGCTGTTGAACTTCAAAATGCTAGTATGCACGGCAAAGACATGTACATAAAAGATCAATGAAAATCATTTATTAGCTCATGGCAATACATTGTGGGAATACACACAGAGAGATGTTTAGTTCTATGACATACAAACAGGGTTATAAGAAACAGTTAAGATGCAAGTTTAGATGCAAAAAGCCTCTAAACGCCACCTCCGTCAAAAATGAGATAAGGATGGTGAGTGAATGCTCTCCACACATAGTATACATTAATCAAATAATTTAGCTTAAAAACCTGCTAAATATCACTCTTTTCCTGGTCTGAAATATTGATTTGTTGGCAAAACCCTATAGGAGCCTAATAGAAAATGCTAATTTAAAAGAAAAGTGGTCAGACGGATTTGGAGAGCTTTTGGAATAATTAAATGTCACAAGGCTGTGTACAGTGTAACTACTCGTGTGTGCTCATGTGCTGTATTTTTTTTTAGTTTACCAGACTTGACAGTTTGGCAGGAGTGTGATGGTGATTAAGAGAAAGAAAGCTCCAGCTTTACAGAGAAGATACCAGATCACCAGGAGATACAACTCCTTCCCCACAGTCTCCCCAGTCGGCTTGTCTTCACACGTATCTGCCAAACACATCACAGAATGTTATAGACCATGGACATGGAGGCCATCAGTACTTCACAAGGACTTGAGTCTAGTTTGACAGAATCACACTGGTAGGCCCATGGCTCACCATTGATGTGAATGGACATGCTAGGACCAACGGCGAGTGTTGGCTCGATCTTGCACACATATGTCCCATTGTTTTCGCTGGAGGCCGTCGTTACAAAGTAATGGAGGATGCTGTTGGGTTCAGTGACACTCTCGTTCCGCAGCAACTTGTTGTCGAGCAACAGCAGCCGTCGGTGCGACAGAGACAGGCACATGAACCGACAAGACAGGTTGAAGGGCTGCCCAACGCACACCATGGCCACATGGCGTGGCACGCTGATGTCTGGTTGGTCGCACACATCTGGTGAGGAGAAGAGAAGCGAGATTTGATAATACATTTTACCTACAGGTTATTAGCAAAACTCCGATTGAGTCTGAGTTTGGAAGACTGACGCAGATCAATTCATCTGTTCAAATCCACATGGACCTCAGATGTCAAAAGCCAGCTCACCTTGTGCATAAGCCTTAAACACCAGGCAGAGGATCACTACTGGAGACGGCAGCCGTAGAGCCATCACCACTGAGGTGGACATCACTTCACCGCTCTCTGCCCCTCAACAGACTGCACAGACATCCAACGCGGAGGATCCTGAATGCAGAGGACACTCAGAGGAGGCCAGAGTTTAGGCAGGTATAAAAAAACCTGCAAGATTTATCTAGACAGGAAGTTCTGCTGCTCATGCAAGTTAATCACTTTAAATCGTCCAACAAAGGGAAAGCCCGTGCTGGTGCAACACCTCGCCAATCAAAATAAAGCAAACCATCAGAGGCCTAGGTATCACCTCTAACAATCAGAAGGTCATCTTGTTTGGAGGAAATGGTCTAACAATCTTTTGCACAGTTCCACTAACAAAATTTTTGGCAACATTTGTATGTTCTATATATCATGTAGAAAGAATATGTCTTTGCAGTTTGTTACTATTACCTTTATTGGCATACTGACAAGCAAAATAGAAAAACACACTTAACACTGATTTAAAAAAAAAAGAAACTTTATCATTTGTTTCACTGTTTATTTAGGAAATACTCCATTCTGCATTGTATTGTCCATGTCTGCACCATATTGACCTGCTGTTACCTCTTACTCTATTAGCACATGATGTAATGTTTCTGGAGCACTGGAATGACACAAGAGAATACTGTAATGTTGTAATACAATTCCATGTTACATGTTAAACTGTGTTGCTCGCCTCAGTTACTACAACACTTAATGAAAAATTGAAATTGTTGAATAATGTTGTCAGAGCAAATAAGGTCATTTCTGAATCGTGTAATGAAGAATGGGTCATGGGTTCTATGAGACATTAAATAATTTCCTTTATGTCATTTTCCTAGGCTACAGAACAATTACCATAAAATCATACATACACACACACTTAATTTAGACTATTCTAGACTAATTTTGACTATTCATTATTGTGTGGTTTACATTCTGGATAGCTAAGACACAGAGCTGTATGTCCCTGAAAGAATTATATTGCATTTCATGAAGGCAATACATGGTGAGTAGCCTATAAGTCCACTGCCTGTTGGTTTAATTTAGTGTTTAAACCCTTCTGAGCAAATATGGGAATATTATAACATGTCTTCACGCAGTTTTCTTTGGTGGACATCACCCCTCTCTTCTATTCAGCTAGGCTACATCCTTTGATCAGATGCGCATAGTAGCCCACCACTGCTGTTGACTGGAGAAACTCAAGCAGCGACTGGCTGTATGGGTTGGAAGAGGAAAGTGACACCCACGAAAAAGGCTGCGAGATAAACAGAATGGAAATCGACATAAGCTTTTTATATACCGATGTAGGTAATATTATTTTGGATATTTTATTATCTTTAACTTGTATAAGTCCTAATATATAATTCTGAGATGGTCATTTTAATCTATTTCGATTTGGTGGATTAAAAAGGATACATAAAATAGCTAGCTAGCTAACATTAGGTCGTTGTCTGATGAGAGTGAAATACAGGTTCGAATAAAAAAAGTGGTGGTTCTCCTTAATGTATTCACAGTTCGTGTGCCACACGAAGTTAACTTCGTTCTTGTTTACTTGCATTTATTTTCTGAAATTCTCCATCCACTATAATCTGTAGGGATCTTGTTGCTGGCTAGCCCTGGCAGCTAACGTTAACCAGTGAATGCTAGCTAGCCCTAACGTTATTCCAGTAAGATAGGTAGCTGCTAATTTTATAGAGCAAGCCGAATTATCGTCCAGCCGGTCTGTTTCCTAGTGTAACGTTGATCGTTTACTGTCGGTAATGCAAAGCAACATACATATGTTGATCAAGACAGTATGTTTTGACGAAGTATTAGCATTATAGTTCCGACAAACGTCAACGTTATTCTCGCCATTCAGGCTTTTCAAGTTCTCTATACAGGCTAGCTGTGCTAGCCTCTGTGTCACTAATCAATGAGTTAGCCTCGACTAACAATAGCGGCAGGCCAACATTGTGTTCGTGTTAACTCAAACGTTATTGTGAGATTTCGCTCGAATAATGATGAGTTTTACGTTACGTCGACCACATATATAATTGGTTACCTCGCACTTGGTAATGTCAGTGAGGTTTGATGACTAAATATTATGGTCGTATTACAAGCTTGCTAGCAAAAACGACAGATATGGACGCTAGCTCTAACAGCTAGCTTCATACTGTATGCCATGTTCAGCCCAAGTCAGGAAACGTTTAGTGGTTTGTCCAGCTGTATTGTTAACGTGCACAGTTAATTCAGAAGACGAAGCTGGGTCCTTAAGAAGTTTCCCGACTTTAGCTATGTAACTTAATCAGTCAGTTGTGCTAATATGTTTATCGTTCAGTAAAGTTGGTGGATGTTTACATGGGCTTTGGATGCCATCTTATCAGGCCTAATCCTGATCACCCAGCCAACTGGTCAACCCGCTTGACACTGCTTTGTTAGCAACCCAAGTAACGCAAATCTACTGCGTTTAAGTCAGTGACTCGAATAACGGCCCTGCAGATTGAAATTATAGCAAATCATTGTTCATTTTAGCTACGTGGAAGCTGTGCATTTTACTCATATTGGTTCTTTGTGGTTGTGCGTTTATCAGGATGCGTATACCTTGGCTTGCTCTGATTTACACCGACTAACCTGACTTCATTCATTTCCTGCCCTGGGTCGGAGACTCTTAACAGCCTGCTGGGGTAACACCCCCACCCCCCCAGGAGTCTGTCCTTCTCACATGACCCCCTGGCCTCTATTGGAGAGCTGCACAGTGGTGTATTTTTAGTGCTAGTGCTCAGAAACACAAGATAAGACTTCCTGTAGGGAGATGGTCTCCTGTTTCTACTTCCTCAGATCCTCTGTCTGTCTCTCAGGAAAGCGCTGCCACTATTCACACTAGGTTTGCCACAGTTGATTCAGCTGGGAAGCTTTCCAACGCCCATAGTGGGCTGGTTTATGATCAGTGAGGTGCTTTTGACTGAATGTCCAAATAGGGCCTGTTGTGAAGCTCTGTTGTGATGCTTTTCTTGTGTGTATCATTAACACCCTACTCCACATTTCCTCAGGTGATTGTGAATGTATTATAGCTGTGTGTCAAGCCCTGGCCAGGGGGCTGGAGCCTCGGGAATGTCTCATGTCGGTCCACAGCCAGGCCCGCAGGAAGTGATGCTGAAAGCCACCCGCAGGTTTCCGTCCAGGATCTCGCCGTGCTTTCCCTCCTGGAGCTAGGACCGCGCTGACCCGACCCGGCCCGGCCCGGCCCACCCTCACCACAGCTCAAACTGCCCAAACACCCAGCTGCAGTTGCTCTCGCCTCTTGCACCGTACTGAAGAGCTCACCCACCACAGCTGCCTAACCCAGAAGCGAAGAAGATAGAACTGGACTGGGAAAAAAACAAACCCACATGTTTTTGGGGGCCTTTGATAGTATTTGACATTAAGAGCTCCAAGCATTGCAGTTTACAGTATACTCATCTGAAAGTGATTTGGATTAATGCATGTGAAGGACAGCTAAGTGCGCAAGTGTAAATATCCGCATTCATTTCGCTGTCTGGAAATCTTCTCTCTCTCTCTCTCTCTCTCTCTCTCTCTCTCTCTCTCTCTCTCTCTCTCTCTCTCTCTCTCTCTCTCTCTCTCTCTCTCTCTCGCTACATCCCACACACGCGCTTCTTCTCGCCCTTCCCACCCCCCTGGTTGTTGTGATTCAGTAGATTTGTGGATTTTATGGCAGTGACGTAACTCTGGAGAAGCCCGGGTACCACAAGCTCCAGGATTTAGAGAAGAGAGGAGGGAAGGGAGAGATGGAGGAGGGCAAGAGGGTGGTGAAGTCCGGGGGCAGCCGGAGCGGCCACAGCAGTCGCGGCTCCAGCTCCGGGGTGCTCATGGTCGGCCCAAACTTCCGCGTAGGCAAGAAGATCGGCTGCGGGAACTTCGGTGAGCTGAGGCTCGGCAAAAACCTCTACACCAACGAATATGTGGCCATCAAACTGGTGAGTAATTCCATACAGGAGAATGGCCTCAGAAAAACACTTGATGATGTCGAGGATGATGTCGTTTGGCTCCATCCTCATGCTAGTGTTGCAAGTCGTTGTATCAAAGTGAAGTTGAAGATGATTGCACAGATGGTGGTTCAAAGATTGGAGTGAGGTGGAGGTGTGCCGTTGGGTTCCCCCCTGATTGGTTGTCTATGTTGTCTGTCTCTCTTCAGGAGCCAATCAAGTCCCGCGCTCCTCAGCTCCACCTGGAGTACCGCTTCTACAAGCAGCTTGGCACCGCTGGTAAGCAAGTCCCACGACCACCAATGCAACCACATTTCTGCAGTCTTCACAGACCCTGTTAGGATTACCGTCAGCAAAGAGACGCAAATCACAGGACAAAGTATTTAATGATAACTGTGGGCTCTGTATTGAAATGATAAAAGGTTTGCTCAAGTGTATTCAGGGGATTTAAAGGGGAGAAATGCTGTGGTGCAACTGTATAGACCCTTTTAACAATAAAAACAAAAACAATGCTTGAACGTTCTATTTGGTTCCCAATCTACTTCCTCTGCATTAAGATAACATATGGAATGTTAAAACGGAAGCCTTGTGGGGCCAACTATGATGCTGATAATGGAACTCTCTTGAAAGGGTCTATAGTCATAATGAGCATTCATCACATTGTTTTGTTGATGGTTACACCTGATACTATGCATGTGTGTGTTTGTGTATTGTAGCAGAGGGCATTCCTCAGGTGTACTACTTTGGTCCATGTGGAAAGTATAACGCCATGGTGCTTGAGCTGCTGGGACCCAGCCTGGAGGACCTGTTTGACCTGTGCGAGCGAAGCTTCTCCCTCAAGACTGTCCTCATGATGGCCATTCAGTTGGTAAGAAGACCCTTGGCCTTGCGTCAGTCTGAAAAACCCTGTGGTCCTGTTTGGGCCTTGTGGTTATCATGTACCCTAGCACAGCCATAATGGCGTATTGTTCTGTGTGGTCAGTAATTTCCTGCAGCCTGACGTTTCATTTGCACCAGACACGTGGCATGTGCGTTCCGTGTCTTTTCCGTCAATGCTGCGTTACAGTTGTGTGCGTGTGTGTGTATTCCCACCGGGAACCTCTCCGATGAGGAGCTGCTACTACCTTTCATTCTATCTTTTCTGAGGATTGCTTCTGACACACTTGGCTCTTGCATGAAAAATAGGCGCCACTTCTATCCTAGCCGGCTTGCAGGTGCAGCGCATCTCCTGGGGGATGTGTGAAAGCTTTAACCTGTTAGCATGGGCACAGAAATGAGAATGGACAGGTAACTCACCCGCCATGCTCGCGCCGCACATCTGGTGTGAGGCCTAACACAGATGTACAGGGCTTAAAGGTTGTTTCAGCGATAGCGGGGATACGTCACTTCTGTTGATGTTTAAACAAAACAGAGAGCTTTAGCTCGCTAGTCCCTCCCCCTCCCTCCCGTGCAATTAAAACTCTCCTAAACGCGCATCTCGTCGGTTATTGGTTGAAACACTTTATTTTGCCTTTGAGTGGGTTGCCAACCCTTGTTGGTAGCAATTGTTTTTGTGTACAGATCTTGGAGCCTAGGCTTCCTACAGAGACGCGTTTTTTTGATGGCTTGCTTATGGGGCAGACAGCTAGCGGATCGTTAGGAAAGATTAGATGAATGTGATCATTTATGTTTGGGCCTTTTTGGGGCCTGCAATCGCTGATACAACCTTTAAAGAAAGGAAAATGGCTGTGCCTGAAGTTTGTGTCTGTTTTAAATAATGATCTGTTTTCAAATCTTAAAGGCCAGGCCCCATGCCTGAACACCAGTGCAGTGTTCTGTGAACGTTAAGCCCCCGATATAAACGTGTTGTACTGTGTCTGTAGGGTCAGACAAGCCACATTAATATTCCATCAGTGTCACAGTCCGTCCACTGACATCACACTTGTTGTTTTGATCTGAAGAACTTCGGAATGGTTAACTGCACAGTCTAAATCGCAAGTATTATTTTAACAAAAGCAGCTACCCAGCAAGTCTTTTGCAAGTTGCAACAGTTTTTTTTTTACTGTGACCTCTGAGCTTCACTGTAGCTGTGCCTCAGGCAAATGAATGAAGGCACAGACAGATGTTTGCTCAGTATTAAGCTTTATGTGTTTGTCTGTCCTTGAGATAAGTCCTTGTGAATCCAGCGATGTTTGTCTGTTACCCTTTAGTGTGGCATTTAGTGACGGGTGGTCTTTTGTCAGATTCAGCATGTTGCTTCTTGCAGTCATCTGGCTGTCCATTCTGTGTGTGTTAATAAGAAACACGTTTTTGTGCAGCCCTAGCTCTGTAAATGTGAAGCAAACACTGTGGCTCTGACCAAGCCACAAATACTTCCAGCCAATCAACATGTTGAATCAGGAGCATGGAATGAAGTGGTGTCATTTGATTGACGGTTGAGCTCAGATATCAACATCATTTACCAGAATACCAGAACCTTACCATAAGTTTGAGATGTATTTCCTTGTTCCTACAGCTAGGGCAGGTTCAAAGGCATATTTCTAAGTAATTTATGATGATACAATTTGCATTATGTGTATGAGATGTAATTATTATGTAAATGTGAAATGAGCCGATGTGTAAGAAACTGTTGAATTTCACTATTTTGCTTTGGCTGAGAGTACATCCATTTTTCAATTGTTTCAAACTATTGCAAGGAAGTCTGACAAAAACAGCATAAACTTAATCCAGTGAGCTTTCATTGCTTGTTTGAGAGCATTCACCTGTAGTATGAAAACATGACAGGAAACATCAGGAAAACATGACAGGATTCAAACCGATGCCTTTCAAGAAAACGTAATATTCTGCAGCCCTTTGTCCCTTTTAAAGTTATAGCTCATCCAGAAATGGGTTTCTCCTCCTCGACATGTCCGGGCATGTCCGGTCTTGTCTGTGTGAGGATATGGGAGGGTTTCTACATCTTTAAAAGCTTCTGAATGTATAACGGTGCCCATCAAATATCACAAAACTGTCCTTCCAGAATAATCAGTCTTAACTAACAAAGCACAATCACTCACAATACCACAGAATCTGTTTAGCTTAAAAGCCAGTTACATAAACCATCTCCACAGCGCTGAGACTGCATGCTGTTGTGGAATTCCCACTGTGTGTGTGTGTGTGTGTGTGTGTGTGTGTGTGTGTGTGTGTGTGTGTGTCTCTCTCTCTCTCTCTAATTGCTGTGCCTCTGTGGGTGTGTGGGCTGCAGATCACGCGGATGGAGTACGTCCACACCAGGAGCCTGATCTACAGGGACGTGAAACCTGAGAACTTCCTGGTGGGCCGGCCAGGGAGCAAGCGCCAGCACACCATCCATATCATCGACTTCGGCCTGGCCAAGGAGTACATCGACCCCGAGACCAAGAAACACATCCCTTACCGGGAGCACAAGAGCCTGACGGGCACCGCCCGATACATGAGCATCAACACCCACCTGGGGAAAGGTAAGGACTGAGGCAGGGGGTTGGCAGGGTAGGGCACGTAGCCTAGACTGGAAGATATTACCTTGTGATTTGCACAAAAAAGAAAGAAACACTTGAAGAAATATGTGAAATATTTTTGTTTTGTAACACATAATGTCACATTTTTTTCATATTACATAATTTATATAATCATAGAGACTACACTGTACTATGTTAAATTCCAGTATTTCAGAATTTCTCATGTTGATACTTGGTTGGATGTTTTTGCTAACTTTGCAAACAAATGAAAAAAAAAAAGTAGTGAGTATGAGAACACTCAAGCCCAAGACTCTTCGGGTGTGAGGACAACCAGAAACCCCTCTCTTGGCTTTTTCCCTAATAATGCAGCCTATCAAAATGACTGCCAGTCTAAATCAATCAGGGTGTTGATCCAGTAGAGCTCCTCTCTCTGCCTCGTGTGTGTGTGTGTCCCCAGAGTGGTGTCAGGAGAGCTGATGCTAAGTGCCCTGTAGGCCTCCTAAATAAGGCCGTTTGGAGGCTGGAGTGATTGACAAAGCTCTTCTGTCTCTCTAATACTCTCTCTCTCTCTCTTTCTCTTTCTCTGTCTGTCTCTCTCTCTCTCTCTCTCTCTCTCTCCTGTGTTATAGAGCAAAGCAGAAGGGATGACTTGGAGGCGCTTGGTCACATGTTCATGTACTTTCTGCGTGGGAGCTTGCCCTGGCAGGGGTTAAAGGTCAGTGTGTTGTCCATGCAGAGGTGTACAGCTCTGGAACAAGGACACTGTTTGTTTGTGTGTTTCTGTGTGCTCATTTGTGTGTGTGAATGTTTCTCTGTGTGTGTGCGCGCGTGTGCATGACTATGTATGTGGGAGGGACGTCTGGCTGCACTGAGTGTATAGATAAGGAGTGTTTCTTCCTGCCCATGCCGTGGGCTGCTGTGTGCTGCACCTATCTCTACTCCAAATCTGTGTGTGTGTGTATGATTGAGCGTGGGTGTCTATGGCTGCTGGAAGTGTCTGACCTATTTATGTGTTTAATCTGGCTTTAAATAATAATATTAGATATAATATTAGGTTATTAAATAAACAATGTTGAGTTCTCAGCAAAAGTATGCATAGAGCATGAGATGTTGTTGTTGTTGTGTTTCATACACCAGATCTTAATTATTTTGTATTCTATGTAGTTTTGGAACATTTTGGAAAGTAATTGTGTATAAGTGCATATGTTTGCAGCCACCATGGTTTAAAATGCCTATTATTTACATAAAGCTCAACATTGTGCATTGTAGTGATGTTCTGGGCAATATCTGTAACAGCAGTGTAATTGTACTGTCCATTGCTGGCTTTCTCTGAAAGTAACCTTAGATTAACGTTGCATGATGAGCGTAGAGGCACAGGAAATGCTTTAGGCTGACGGGGGAGGTTCTCTCAGTGGCTTTCCTCTACGTCAGTTTATTTTCTGAAAACTGTATGAACTAGATAATTAACTGATAATTGTGTTTGTGTGTATGACAGAGCCTTTGAAATATGTTTTGTGGTAGTGTGTGTGTGTGTGTGTGTGTTATTTTGTCTGTTAGTGCTGACCAAGACTGCCCTCTCTCTCTCTAGGCCGATACTCTGAAAGAGCGTTACCAGAAAATTGGCGACACCAAGAGGGCCACGCCCATCGAGGTGCTGTGCGAGAGCTTCCCAGGTGTGACATCATCTCTTTCCTACTTTCCATTACCTTCAGTGGAGTGTGCTTATTTTTGGTGCTGTCTGTGCTGGATAAGAAGGACAGATTGTAGTTGTCACCCATCCTCTAGAGGAAGGCCTTACTGTGTCTTTTGCGTTGTGGAGCCATGATGGATAAGAATGCACTGCTCAGATCTGTGTTGTATCAGACTGGAACTGTAGCCAGCAGCTGTGCTGCAGGTGTTGATAGCACAACATTCACTACTTTTCCATGCATACCATGTTCTGGTTGTATTCAGAATAATGACAGTATTACTATTGAGTATGAGTTATGTTAACACCTTATTCCAGTTGCCATAACCCGATTAAGCTCATATTCTGGTTTCTTAAAACCCAGATAAGACCCCTGGCATATGCCTGTTTTAATCAGAATATTGGGGTATGCAAATGCGTGTTTGTGGGAATTTAGTAATTCTTTTCGGAATATTAAATTATGTCTTCGCATGTTTATGCAAGCAATTTTGGTAGCTTGGTTTGTTGCTCTGACACTTGGCAAGCATAGCGAAAAGTGTGGCTAAAAGTTTGCACTTCTATGGTGAAGATCAAGGTCAGTTTATGTATTCAAACCTGAAAGTTTGAATGTCATGATGGAATTCATCGATGGGTGAAAGCATCATAATGCTCAAAGAAGCAGGTTTTGTGCGCACTCCTGACATATGATGAATCCATGGAAGCCCCTCAAAGCGGCCGATTATAAATCCAAAAAGCAAAACAATAGTGGCTCTAATCACCTATTTTACGCTTATTTGAGACGTCATGACGTAGATGCTACTTCCAATGCACGACGCCGCTGGTTTATTCAGAATATGCCAGTTGACATGCAGCACATGGAAACATTGTATTCTGAATATTACCACAACCAGAATATAGCCTGGAAAATCCAGACCCTGGTAATCTAGAAAGATTAAGGGTCTGGCCACGAACAATGTAATGGCCCAACTCGAGGGGCGGCAACAAGCATACATTTAAAAATCTCACTGCACTCAATTGGATAACACTAGACCATGTTTACTATGATTGATTTCGGACTTCGACGCAATCGGATAACACTACGACCAATGTGTACTGTCCTCCAACGTTGCAGCGCTGTCTTCATCAGTTTAGCTGGTTCCCCGGAATTTGGGGTGAAAGTAACGTGCATCATTGCTCATTGCCAGAGTGTCTCGCAGAGACAATTCCATTGTGCTCTCATGAGAAGATTTCCAGGGTAACCAGAATATGGACCTTAATCGGAATATGGTGTTCATTGAAACGTAGTCATGTTCATGCCTTGTGTAGCTGATTTTTCAGCAATAGTAGTGCCGAAATCAAGAGCTCTTTTTTTTTGGGCTGTTTTTCTCAGTTTTCCTCAGCACTGTGGGAGTTGCTGCTGAACATAACAATGGGCGATTTGTTTTTTTTTAACCTTAGTGCATTTGTGTGGTTACCAATCAATCAAATATATACGTCTTTCTGTAGGTTCTTCACACTGATTTGATATAGTTTTAATCAGAAAACGCTAGAAAGGTCGGAACTACTGTGCAAAAAAATGTTAGTAATCATCTTTCCGATTTAGATTTTGAGAGTGGAGTGTAAATGTGTTTCTGCTGATGGTATTAGTGGGCAGGAGGGAAGCAGATTACTAGGCAGCCCACACATTCATTCTTACGCTATGAGCAACACTGATTGCATTCCCACTAGGCCCGTGCAGCCCTGTGTGGGTGTGTTCATCTGCATGTGTGGGTACACATTTATATATATGTTTGTGTGTGCGTGCGTGTGTGTTTTCCCTACACATATTTATCCGAGCAGAGGAGATGGCAACATACTTGCGTTACGTGCGGAGGCTCGACTTCTTTGAGAAGCCGGACTATGAATACCTCCGCAAGCTTTTTACCGACCTGTTCGACAGAAACGGCTACGTCTTTGACTACCAGTACGACTGGGTGGGCAAAACCTTGGTGAGTCTCATACACACACACACACACACACACACACACACACCGTCTCGATGTGTATGACCTTTGAACCCTGTCATCTCATACACACTGCCCTCTGTTTCCTCAGCCAACCCCAATTGGTCCAGTCCCCAGTGACGCTCCCCTCCAGCCTAGCAGCAGGGACAAAACGCAGCAGCAGACCAAAAACCAGGTGAGGGTGAGTTGGCCCATATTCATTCTAGTTTGGTGTTTTCTAGTTGATGTCTGGGTGATGGAGAGCGTCTTTGTGCTGTGTTTAAGGTCACATCTTAATCAGCATAGTCAGTATGTGTGTATGGTGAGTGTGTGTTTCAGAGTGTGTGTCTGCTGTTTTTTAAGCATATGTCTACACCACAACACAGTCTGTGTGTGTGTGTGTGTGTGTGTGTTGTGTGTGTTTGTGTGTCCCTCTGGGCTAGCCTCTCCTCCTCCTGCCTCCTCTTAACCTTCGTGCTCCTCTAACTTCTCTTCACCTCTGTCAAAGCTGGCATTTAAAAACAAAACAAAAAAAAAAGCAATCGCTATTCATGTCTGTTTACTGTCTTCTTCTCTTCTCCTCGTCCTTTTCATCACTGTCTGCGCCGCTGTGCCAGTCTCCTGAGCCAGTGGGTAGCGAGGCGCAGCCCCCTCCAGCCACGCCCACAGGTCCAGGCTCCGTCTGACTGACTGACGGGCCTGGGGGCTCAAGACAGGTGGCGCCGCGTCAGGCGGCCTCTCCTCCCTCCCCCCTCTCTCTCTGTCCCTCTCTCTCTCTGTCCCTCTCTCTTTATCTCTCGCAGCCCTCTCTGCTCCTTCTGTACCTGGGGGGCTCCGCACAGGTATGCGCACAAACGGGCAGCCTCTCCTCTCTGTCTCTCTCTCTCTCTGTCCCTCTCTCTTTATCTCTCGCAGCCCTCTCTGCTCCTTCTGTACCTGGGGGGGCTCCGCTGCAGATCTGTGCACAAAACGGGCAGCCTCTCCTCTCTGTCCCTCTCTCTCTCTGTCCCTCTCTCTTTATCTCTCGCAGCCCTCTCTGCTCCTTCTGTACCTGGGGGTCTTTGCACAGGTGCAGATATGGCATCTCCTCCTCTGACATCTCCTCCTCTCTCTCTGTCTCTTTCTCTTTCTTTCTCTTTCTCTTTCTCTCTTTCTCAAACTTCTCCGTTCATTCTCCTCCTGTGCCCAGGGGCACCTCCTTTGCGCCCCCTCTGGTCTCGTTTTGCTTTGTCCAATTGACGAGGGAGAAAGTGGGATGCAGCGTCGTCTTCCTGACTCTTCCCCCCCTTTCCCATGATTCCTTGTAGGTGATGAACTCGACCAACGGGGAGCTGAACACAGACGATCCCACGGCAGGCCACTCCAACGCCCCCATCACGGTCACAGCTGAGCGGGAGGTGCCCGACGACACCAAGTAGGCATCGCAAACACATGCTCACATTTTCATATACGTTCAGTCGTCTACCCGATGCTTTTCTCCAAAGCGACTCACAAAAAAAACAGAACAATCGAAGTACAGTGTGACTAGCACGTGTTTGTGCAGCAATACTGCAGATACTACTCGCATAGAGTAGGGCTGTAACGATACACCAACCTCACGATTCGGTTTGTATCACGATTTTTGACCCACGGTTCGATACGAATCTCGAATTTTCTTTTTTTTTTTGGAGTTTTTTTGGAGTTATTGTTATTTTTTTTAAATAACATTTTAATAGTCTCCCTTAGAACACCAGAAGATTACAATATAATACATATTTTATTTTATATCCTTTATATTTTTCTGAATGACTGATATTTATGACCGCACACTTTATGCAGATTAGCCTATAGCCTAGGCCTACTATTTTTTATTACAACTCTACCTCTTTAATTCAGCTGTCTGGTTGAAGCCTGGAAATGTTGTAAACAAAGTAGCATAGTTGGCTAGCTTAGCCTATCATAGTCTCCCATGTGTGTTTAAGTTTCAAGATAATATTTGTTCTCCTTGGGACAGGCCCTTTTGGGAAACGTTGGTATTGAGATGATCAGTCAACTTCAATGCAAGAGTTTTAAACAAATATGTGCAGCAATGATAGCTAATGATGCTAAGCGGATTTAATAGTAATTTAGCTAGTCGTCTTCTATGCGTCCTTGCTTTCACGATTGTGAATGTTTTATTTCAGTCGCGCGTGTTCATTGAGCGGGAGAGGGAGGGAGCGCGAGAGAGAGCGGGACAAGGAGAGGGGGTTTACTTCTATACTGTTTGGTAAAGTTGCACATATAGTCTACAATGAAAGCAAGGAGAGGTATGAAATTATTATTTATTCATTTGTTTTTGGACAACGTAGGCTACCGATAAGTAAAGCGGGAGATGTGGGTTGCTTTTACGACCGTGTAAGCTGCAAAGCAGTGCGTGAAACACTAGAAAGGGTGTGTCGCGATTCTGCCTTTTCACAAGGCGACACAGTATCGTGGATATGAATGTCGCGATTTCGGGTTCGAATCGTATATCGTTACAGCCATAGCATAGAGTAAAGCAGTGATTTTCAATCTCTGTTCCATGGCACACCAGTGTGCGGTGAGCGATCATCAGGTGTGCCGTAGGAAATTGTCCAATTTCACTTAATCGGTACAAAAACATTTATTATATAGTTGTTGCAAATAGTCTATGCCATTGTTGAGCATCTGTGCCTGCAATGTAGTGACTTGTTAAGTAAATAAATACTCATGTCAGTGGGTGGCAGTAGGTAGCGCAATAATGACCTGGTTAATTAAGCGACGCGCATGAGAAGTGGCGGTGGAAAATAGATATTAGAAAGCTAGACTGCATTGGGCTCCAGGACGTAGGCTACGTAAATAACGCTTGGTGGGGCAACTATCACTGGAGGACAATGGAGAAACTAGTGTCTCTGATTGGAAATCAGACAGGTGTCTCTGATTGTCGGCAAGTGTTGCTCATAGACAGTAAGATGTTTGCCTCCAGCAATATGACAGCCGCGTTCACGTAGCCTATGCCACTTAATAGAAGTCGACGGACAATGCAGTATCTAGCTTGTCTATGGGTGAAAAGATGTACAACAGCGATCGATAGGCCTACTTGAAAAGAACTGAACTGTAAACAAATGGAGAGACTAAATTGTCATTATTTTTGCTGTATTACGCTACTACAGGGTGTCATTTTGTTACATTTTGGTTGGTGGCGTACCGTGGGATTTTTTTTAATGTAAAAAAATGTACCGTGGCTCAAAAAAGGTTGAAAAACACTGGAATGAAGTGCCAATAAAGTGCAGGTGACCCTATTTTGATGTCACAAAACATTGGCGACCCCAATCATTCACAACATCTCTGTTGTAACACCCAGTCGAAAGTGGTACTTGGATTTTCCCCAAATGTCCTAGCAAGCTCATTCGTTTGGCTATCTCTGCGCATCTGGTTGTTTTGCTATTTTGTTTGGAGCGTTGATCAAGCATGATTACGTCAATAAAACATCTTATGCGGGCTGTGTAAGTTTTATTTTTACGTAGCCAGATTGTAATGTAGGATCCGATTAGTTGCTTAACTATTGGATATCATGGAGTTTTTAATATTTTTTATTTAATGTATGTATGTTTTAATGTAATGATGTACTGGTCAATTGTAAGATACCCAGTAACAGGTCTCAGGCGATTCGAATTTCAGGCGACCCTCACAATGGGGTCCCGACCCCAAGGTTGGGAAACGATGGGTTAGATTTTTTTTTAGATTTGGTAGCTTTGAGTCATTTCTCAGGAGTGCATCACCAGTGTTCCCACTGCAGTGATTTCACACTGACTAGTTCAGATGAGGCCCCATGATTACAGAGGACTTCCTGCATAGGTCTTCTGTAACAAACGTAAGATCAGTCATTGTTATTTTTGATGTTTAAGCCTTTGACTGTTTTTGCAGGTGCTGTTGTTTCTTCAAGCGTCAGAAGAGGAAAGCACTCCAGCGACACAAGTGAGGAAGAGGAGCACAAGGCCTCGTCCCAGAAGAGGAAGAGGAGGATATTTATACTCCTTTTAGCGCAATAGGAGCTGCCTCTTGAAAGACTACTACAGACGACAATGTATTTTACACTAACAGGGGACATATACCAAGGACAAATCTCGCATACAAAGAGAAGAGCCTGAACGAGTGACAGACTCTGTAGGAACACGTGCTTACATTTGTGGTATGGGGAAGAGTAAGCCAGTCATGGCAGTTCTATCCCGGGTCCTTTAGTTGTATTTTTTCCTATTTTAAAAAATTAAGTCTGCTATTCCAGATTCTCTTTATCTCTCTATCTCTCTCTCTCACTCCCTCTTTCTCACACTCTCACACACACAGATACCTACACACATCTCTCTCTCTTTCTTTCTTTCTTTCTTTCTTTCTCTCTCTCTCTCTCTCTCTCTCTCTCTCTCTCTCTCTCTCTCTCTCTCTCTCTCTCTCTCTCTCTCTCTCTCTCTCTCTCTCTCTGGGTCCAAGATGTCTATGCGTCCAAACTTGTTGGAGTGAACTTTCATGGACACGGAGAATCCCAAGTGTGTTTCTGCAAGTGACCAGCAGGGGTCGCTGTTTGGCTCAGAAGAGCGTGCAGCTTACCTTGCAGAGCTGCCAGTTGCAGACGACTTGAGTGGACTCTCAAAGGGACGTACAAAGCCAGGATGGGATTACGATGCAGACATTTTCACCTCACTTTAAAAATGGACGCACGCTAAACTCTTAAAGGGATGTAGAACATTTCACAGCGTTTTTTTTTTTTTTTTTTTGGGGTAGGAGAGAGAAGCGTTCGAGGCTCATCTCCCATTCTTTTCTTGCTGTGTAAAGGTGGTTACCTGTGAGTCAGAGTTTGTGCCTTTCTAAGTAAAACCTCCAACAGTCATGTCTCCAGAGTCATGTCTTAGTCATTTTATCATACCCCCTTCAAACACTTTCTATCCTCTTACATCTTATTTTTTTCTTCTTCGGTTCCTGCTTTGTTTTTTGTTTTTGTTTTTCTGACTACCTGACACACTTTTTTAAATGATCTGTCTCCATTTTTTTCCCCGTGTTTCTTGTTTCAAACCTGTTTGTGATTGATACAATTTTTAAACAGTGTAAATCAGTTACCAAATGGCAGGATGGGGGAGTATACATCTCGTCCCATGACTCCTTAGCCTTCTCTACCCTTTACAGTTATGTGACCCCACTCTTCCATCTGCTATTCCCTCACTCTTATACTGTTCCTCTGTACATCTGGGGAAGGTCACAAGTAAAGGAGAAATCAGTGGCAAGAGCTGCCAACAGGAAGTTGAACTGAGCTGACATTCAGGTGTGGACGTGTAATGACAAACAGTGAGTTAGGGCAGCCTGATAAAGTGTGGCCATGGAAAGAGAAGATATATAAATGTTTATACTATACAGAGCAAACAATGTTTATTTCTGATGTTTTCTCAAATAGCTTTGTTTTTAAGTTGTATTTATTTGTACATAACAAATAAATGTGTTATTCCATTTTTTTTTTTTTGGCAGTTAACAGACTCCTGCAGTTGACTCCTGAGCCTGTGCTCAGGAGGTGACGGTCATTACGCATTTAATGACATCCTCAGGTGATACTCAAACATTAACATCCTCAGTTGTAAACAGTTCATGATGTTGTACAAAGATGGTCTTAAGCTATAACAGTAAAATAAAGCCACATACTCCATCCACACTGTCTGGATCAGGTTTTAGAAGGAGTGTGAGTATGTGCATTTGGGCAAAAGCCTTTGTATAAGTATGGACAAATGTACATGCCTCTAATAAGGATGGTTGTGTGTGTGTGTGTGTGTGTAAGATGGTGCATGTGTAAGTGCATTCATGACAAAATATTGAATTACTAGATTGTGGGCAAAGAACAAGTCATCAGGAGAAGTAGGTGTGCCTAGGTTAGTTTTTCAATCTTTTCTAGAATGGGATGTTTTTATAGGACAGTAAACATAAAAGCTGTGCAGTGCGTTTTTGAAGGCCAAGTCAGCTGGGCCTGAAGTTGTTGACCCCTGAGTGAGACTGATCCCAAGTTACACATTCACATAGCTATACTCTCAAACCTGTTGTGAGGGAACAGGGCTGTTTCCTGGAAACGATTAGTAGGGATCTTTGGGTGGGTCAGAGTGGGAATAGAAGGGGTCCTCGGGAATACTGTACCATCCGAACAGGCCAGAGGAAATTATGGTCCTTGTCTTAGTAGAGTAATGGAAGCTTATGCCAAGAAGGAGGTGCAATATTTTTTATTAAGTTCAAGAAACTGTAAACTGGCATGTTATTTAGCTTGCTGGGGAAACCAAAATGGGCATATCCAAATCAAATTCTGATTCCAAAAGGCCTAAGCTTATTCAAACACCTGTAGGCTTTTTTCACAGTGTCTATAAGATGTCTATAATTTGCTGCATTTTAGTTATTATCAGAAGTGAATAATAGTAATATAAATATATATATATTATAATATTATAAACGGTTACGCTTGCAAGTAATGCCGCTCTGTCCAGCATCTGGATTTATTGTTTTTTATTGTTTATTAGGCCTATTGGTTCATTTGTTTGTTCATGTCTGTTTGTGCTATAGGCTGGTGAGTCACTCCACTCTCCCTCCGGCACAATTGTTTTTGTTTGTTTGATTGTTTGTTTGTAAACGCAGGCAGGGCATTGCTGGAAAAGAGCTTAATGCTTATAGTTAGGCATTTTTTTGCCAATCTGCAAAAAAAATTCTTACCAATAGCTTTTTTAACCACGTGTTCCTATAGGTGTCTAACACCTCCTAATTTATCCACGGCCAAATCCTCGGGGAAACACCTGGAGAGCCACACTGGAGAAAAACATTTGACCAATATTAGCTTTTGAGATGTCTAACTAGGGGTTTTTAGGGGTGCTGAATCTATCCCAGCCATTAGTGTTGAGTAGAAATTACTCCATATTCAAAGTTCATAAAAAATCTATAAAAAGTGGTTTTATTGAACAATTACAAAACAAAACTTCCTTAATCAGTTTCAAATGTAACAAACCTTATTCAACTCCCCTGCATCTTCCTCAATCCTGTTATCATCTGGCTGGTTGATGTTCTGGCAAGATGCCCGCAGAGAGTGCTGTGCTGCGGCTCCTATAGTCAGAGGCAGTTTCTCAGGTTTCACCCACCCACACACACACACACACACACACACACACCTATAAACATTGACTCTCTCACAAACACATCCACCCACCCACCCATGCCCACACAAATAGCCTACATATGCACACGCTTACAAATAAAGTTCAAATTCACTGACGTCTCTGTCTCTCTCCAACACACACAAACACACACACACATGCAAAATGTTCTTTTTCACACACCATATTGAGACAAAACTACCTGTGATATAGCACCAGTGTGTTACATGCAAAACAAAACTTGACTGAGGCCTGTTCTTTTCTGCCTTTGTGTGTGTGAGAGAGAGAAAGAGAGAGAGCCCAACGCAGAAGGTGGATGGTGAGCAACAAAATGTTAAACTCATGAGGACAACATACAGTATCTCACAAAACTGAGTACCCCTCACATTTTTGTAAATATTTTATTAAATCTTTTCATGGAACAACACTGAAGAAATTACACTTTGCTACTGGAATCCTCTTTCACTCTTGTCATGGTAACTCTTGCCAGAACCAGCCAGAGTTGGATGAGGTTTGTTAAATTTTAAACAGATTAAGGATGTTTTATTTTGTAATTATTCAATAAAACCATTTTTATGGATTTTCTTTTACTTTGGGATAGATTCAGCACCCCTAAAAAACCCTAATTAGATTATTATTTAATTATTAATTTTTTATTATTTATATTTTTATTTTATTTTTTATTATAAATTATTATTTATTTTTAATTATTAATTAAAAATGTTTTTCATTGTTTTCGCCCAGTCCCTCTTGATTGGCTCTCCAGGCGTTTCTCCGATGATTTGGCCTTAGGAACAAATAGCCTAGTAAAAAAAGCTATTAGTAAGACTTTTTTTTGCAGATTGGCAAAAAAATGCCTCACTTTCCCTAACTATAAGCATTAAGGTCTTTTACAGCAATGCCCTGAGTTTACAAAGAAAGAGAATCGAACAAAAACAATTATGGAATTTGTTTTGTAGATTGGCATGTGCCAATGCCTAACTTTCCCTAATAGTGGGGCGGCTAAGCGCAGATTTTCATCAGCATCGATCACTTTGCGATAAAAGCATGAAATTTGGTATGAAGGCTCACAAAGGGGGTCTGATCAGATTTAGGACCGTAGGCGCTCAAAATCTGGCCCCTTGGGGCCATGGCAGCCATTTTTCAAAATGGCCGCCAAATATGGATTTCGTAATGGGAAAATGAATTAAAAGCTGCCAGAAACATAAAATGCAATAACACACTTCACCATAAATACATGTAAATATGAGCACACTTTCACATAGAAGGTCTTTAAACTTTAAAATACAAGATATGTTATTATATATTAACTAAATACAAGATATATGTATATATATATATATATATATATATATATATATATATATATATATATATATATATATATATAGAAATTTTGAAAATGGCTGCCAAATATGGATTTCATAATGTCATAATGGATAGATGACAGAAATGACAGAAAAAACAATTACAAATTTTGCACATTTGGTCATTAATCAATCCAGTTCATTTTTAAGCAAAAAGGAAAAGAGGTTATTATGATATCTATCAGAAATTATGTACTTTTTAAATGCATATTTAAATATGTAATATTAAATTGTGTGCATATACTAATACGCACAATTTTTACTTGGTAGTTTGTCAGTGACTCCTCCTTAGTCAGTAGGTTTCATCTCGTGGTGGCCACAGTTGAATATTATTCTCTTTAAAATCTAGGGAACTGGTGGGATGTTTTACTCTTGACTACAAGGGAGATAAAGGCAAAGTCAGTTGAATGTGTCTCTCACTGTTACTCAGTAAAAATAGTGTAGTGTACTGCAAATGAGTAAACATAACTCAAACAGGCAAATATAACGTAAAATAGATTTTAGTCTGCAGAAATTTAGAGTTAGGATTCTGTGAAATAAAGTTAGTGTACATTTCCACAGAATTTAATTTAGGCTGGTTATCTAAACTAGCTGCAATTCATCCTATTTATTTCATTAACTCTGTGCTCTTGTACGGCTAGTTTATACCACTAAAAGCTAATCTCAGTGAATTCTTTGCTCTGTAAATGCTCTCACATTGACTAGAAATATTACACACAGTTGCAATGATCAGGCACTCAGTGGATGTCATCAGAAATGCAATTAATCATTTGCATCCAGAGCAAACCCCTGCGATTGCCTTTGAACAGACACTATTTGCCTTGGCCAAGCAAATACAGTGGAAGTGGCCAGATAGATATGGTGAAATTGTCATTCTTTTTGGGGTCTCCACATTGAGATGGCATTCTTGAGGACTTTAGGGGACTGGCTGCAAGGAAGTGGTTGGGTAGAGGCTCTTGTTCAAGCAGACATTACCACAACAGGCACAGCTGACTTTCTTAAAAGTGCCCATGTTGCTCGTACGAAGAGAGCCCACCAAGTAACAGTGGCTGCATTGTACATTTTGCAACGTGCTACATATGATAATTTCATGAATATGCATTCCTCTAGTGATGTGCTGAGCTTTGATGAATGGTGCAAGAGGCAAAATGATACAGTACCACAGTTTCAGTATTGGGCCACAGTTATGGTGCTTGAGCTGTTTTTTTTTTTTTTTTTATCTTTGTAAGGTCTCTGCGGCTGGGCTCTTTTAACATGTATCTTGATGCCTTGGCTGACCTCACACCATGGTTTTTCGCCCTTGATCATATCAATTATGCCAGATGGATTCTGGTACATTTGAGGGACATGGCAGAGCTCCCCACCAAGCATCCACAAGTTTACAAGGAGTTCTTGGCTGGCAATTTTGTTGTGCAGAAGACAAAGAGAGTGATCAAGCCCATGAGGAGAATAATGCCCGTGGGGGATGGTGGAGCCGTTGGCTTAGGCAATCCTAGTGCACTGCGGCGGTGGATGGTTGCTGGGCCTGAAGTGGCTAGGGTTATCCAATAATTTGAAGAGGCACATCAGAGTGGCTTGAATTAGGCATCACCATGATCAAAGCCCAAGTGTCCAAGTGAAATTTGCTAGGGATGTTCAGTGCCTTGTAAAGGTGATCCAAAAACTTGGGAACCCATTTGAAGAGGAGAGCAGGGATATCATTGTGCTTGATTCAAAAGAAATAGCTGACCCTTGTGCGGCAAAGACTGTGCAGAATGTTGATCAAATTGGACAAGATCAATTCAAGGCATTTACACTTGATCGCCTAGTGAATAGAACAAAATCCATTTATGATCACATTTGTCAAAATAAATTTGAAGGTCTTCTGAACAAGTTCTATGAAAACTCCCAGCAACCGTCAATAAAGATTAGTGACTCTCAGAAATGATATGGAACTCTTCTCATAGCTTTACATACTGTAGGTTGACAGAACAGGGATAGAAATCTTGAGGAATTCTTCCGCCATGAAAATCAGCCCTGCCCTCCTGCTTTCTCTGAGAATGGCAAGCTCAGTCAGTGAGAGTAAGCAAGAGTGACCTCCTGTTTTGTCTTGAAGAAGGTTGTCTTCCCAAGTCAGAGGCTCCCAATGTCTTCTGTGTTGTCCTTGATGGATCAGCAATCATAATGCTCAAGCCTACTGGCTCAAGAAAGATTTACAGAGTATGCCCATCAAGTGTAGCCCGACTCCGCCTGTCTACGTATTTCCGCTCAATTACATTTCCCTACAGTACTCCGTCTGGAATAGCTCTCGTTCACTTCGTTTACTTCGGCAACTTGTCTCCGAACCAACCAGTGAACAGAGGGTGTTCCTGAGAGTGCTTACGTTTAAGTTGCAAGCCTGTTGTTATCGTTGTGTCCCCCGTGGTCAACATACGTCATTACCAAACGTTAGTAATTGAACTCCAATGATTTCAAACTTCAGACAAGCGTCCACTAACCAGGAAATAAACGTTTGCCAATGGATCTAGGCCAGACTCTCTGCAAAGTCATGGTATCCAGGCTACATCAAGTGTTCCTTCCTTATATTTCCTTGTGTCATCAAAAATCAACTTGTGTTGACTTGGTACGGGACAGGTACTTTGCCGACTCCATCAAAGGCACTGCAAGAGCAAAGTGTGGTAAAGGGATTCACAGGCGTGTATGTGCTGAAGCAGCTTTGCCAGCGAACTGGCAGAGCTTTCTAAGGGTGAATCAAACTAAAACAGATCTTTTTCAATACCTTTCAGACATCTTGGTTAAGTCACAGCTGCCTGACATGTGCTTTATCTCCATGCAAACATGAGGAAGCAGATAGCAGGATGATTTTGCATGCATCTCATGCTGCGCAGAATGGCCATCAAACTGTTGATGTCGTAGTGCTGGCAGTTTCTGTGGTGCAAATGCCTTGGTGACACTGAACTCTGGGTTGCATTTGGAACAGGGAAGAATTTTAGGCACATTGCAGCACATGAAATTGCAAACAGCCTCGGTCCTGAGAGAAATGGTGGTGAAAAGGGCAAGATGTCAGGGTGGTCATATTGGGGACCAAGTATTACCGCCTTCTCCTCATTTGCCTCGTCCATCTAAATGGGGGTGGGTCAAAACAGAGGGTGGCAGTTTTGAACCATACTGGACCTCACTTGCTGAAGCATCTAAAGCCTGCTATGAACTTATTGTCTGCAAATGTACAAAAGTCTATATTAAACAATGCAAATGCAGAGCAGCATCACTGCAGTGTACTGCTTTATGTTTATGTGAGGGAGAATGTCAGAGAGTGTAAAGCTGTGTTAATAATTTTTTTGCTTCTTGACCGAGACATAAGTCGTCATTGAATTCAGCATGGACGTTATAATCTTGTATACATAATATGTAATGTTATTAATTAAATTTTGTGTTAATATTCAAAGCTCAACTGATGCTGATGAAGAGTTGAACTACTGGTTATTTGTTCTGTTTCTTGTTATGCAGGCCTACATTAAAAAGACAAAAAAAAACCTTTCTATGTAAGCTGTTTAAAAACAGTTGACCTTTTTGTATCACCATTCGTGAATTGCTATGGTAGAGATCAGACAAAGATCAACTCTTAATCATTTGTCATTGTTATGTCTAATTTTGATCACATAACATGAATTTATAGATCATTCATTAACCCATGTAGTAATATTTAGTATTACAGGAACACATTTTGAAGCATATCTTATATTTTAAAGTTTAAAGACCTTCTTTGTGAAAGTGTGCTCATATTTACATGTATTTATGGTGAAATGTGTTATTGCATTTTATGTTTCTGGCAGCTTTTAATTCATTTTCCCGTTACGAAATCCATACTTGGCAGCCATTTTGAAAAATGGCCGCCATGACCCACAGGGGTCAAATTTTGAGGGCCTACGGTCCTAAATCTGATCAGACCCCCTTTGTGAGCCTACCTACCAAATTTGATGCTTTTATCGCAAAGTGATCGGTTTTTGCACTTAAAGGAACCATATGTAAGATTGTGGCCAAAACTGGTACTGCAATCACTTTCAAATTACTGTAGAGAGGTGTATCCCCTCCCCCTCCCCTCTGATTTGAGGTTGCCAACCCGGATACCGGATACCGAAACACTACTGACTTTGTGATTAGTTGATAGGTGGAGGGTGGCGCATCAGGCCAAAACACAACATGACATGACAAAACACAACATCAACATCAGTTGAGGGCTGCAACTTCACTTTTTAAATGACAATATCCTGGCCGGATTACTGTTGTCAGTGATATATCAGGGCCATTTTATGATTAATTGAGATACATTTCTTACATATGGTTCCTTTAACCGCCCTACTAAAATGAAATTTCCTCTGATGGAGTCAAGAAACCGCTGAGCAATCCAGTGGGCGTGACTTTACAGTAGACATCACAAAGCGTCACAAGTGGCGGCCATTACAGACACACAACACCACAACAAATGGTGCTAAACCTGGCTAAACTGAGAATTATCACTTCATAGCCTACTAATTGATAATAGGATTAGACTAGCCTACCGGATTACGTGAAAACATCTGGCTTTTCATACCACCGCGGCAGTCAAGAATAATGGATCATTCACACTAAATCAGCATCGATTTAAAACGTGCTTGTCAGCTGACTAGACCGGGAAAGCGTTCCCTTCTGAGAATTGGATAAGCGACACTCATGGCAACGCTTACCCTTTGAATGCAGGGGTATGAAGCAAATATGGGTGTTACGCTTGTTTATAGGCTACAGTCTCGTGCTACGACAATAAACAGTTAGTTTGTAAATATATTCAATAGTTTATTAGTTTGCACTCTTGTATTCAGAAAGGGAAAACTCGAGCCACGGTCATGTCTGACAGCCCGTCGTATTTACACTTCTGTCGACGTCTAAGTTATGCGGTGGGACATTTTTTAAACGACTTGTGTGCCTCTATGTGGTTCACCTACCTACTGGTATACTACCACTCAGTACTAGGTTTTGGGAACACATACGCAGGGATCCTTCTTTTAGTCGGTCAGATCGCAGATGGAGTTTGTACGCCGCTCATTGGTTACGAGTCCGATCGTACAGCAGGATGCGGGACGTACGGGAAAAGGAAAACATGGCATTTGGTCGGTGAGTCACCAGCGTTGTTCTTCACCTGAAATGAAAGCGAGATAACATTAGTCTACACAGGAACACACCTGAATATTAACGTGGTGTGTTTTGTCTGCCCCCAGGCACAGTGAGTGTGTTGGTGTCATTTGCTTTCATCTTTAACCAGTGCATTGGCTGCAATGGCGGCACACCACAGTGGGCTGGTGTCATCTACTTTCTCCCCTTCATTGTAATCTTCCAGTTTGGTTGGGCGGCCACTCAAATCTCCCACCTGTCACTTATCCCCGAGCTCGTGACCTGCGAGTATGCCAAGGTGGAACTCACTGCCTTCAGGTGAGTGAGCCCTTTCCCTTCGTGTGTGTGTGTGTGTGTGTGTGTGTGTGTGTGTGTGTGTGTGTGTGAGAGAGAGAGAGAGAGAGAGAGAGAGAGAGAGAGAGAGAGAGAGAGAGAGAGAGAGAGAGAGAGAGAGAGAGAGAGAGAGAGAGAGAGAGAGAGAGAGAGAGAGAGAGAGAGAGAGAGAGAGAGAGAGAGAGAGGTCCTGAGCTTATCATGTGACTACCAGACACCAGAGTGGAGGCTGGCCTGCGAGTCTGCCTCTGAAGGTGAGACAGGTTTTTATTTATTTTTTTATTTTACCTCTCAGAATTTACTTTACAACCACTTTGGTGAGCGTATGAGCTAATCAAAATCCTGGATAGCCCCTCAATATGTTTTTGTGATGGAGTTAGAGGCATAGCTCTGATGAGTGGTTCAGCAGGAGCCTCGGTTGGATGAGAGGTTTGGTAACAGACGACTGGAGCCAAATGTAATTTTTGAGTTGTTTGTGCAGGTATGCGTTTACAGTGGTGGCAAACATCACTGTCTTCGGTGCGGCCTGGGTTCTCTTCCACCTACAGGAGGAGAGCACGGACAACCTGGGGCCGGCTGACATTCCTGTTTTCAGAGTGAGTTAGCACCGGGCACCTCACTCCAACAAGTGTGTGTGTGTGTGTGTGTGCGCATATATGTGTGTGTGTGTGTGTGTGTGTGCGCGCATATATGTGTGTGTGTGTGTGTTCGTGCTTGCATACATGTGCATACCAATGACTCTCAGATGTGTTTGTTAATATAATCTATCATACACATTTTATGTGTACCTAATGAATTGCCTGTTACCTCCCCTTCTGTTCCCTCACACAAGCCATCACTCACTGCTCACACTCCCCAGCTTCCATCTCATCTTCCTAAACACTGTGTGTGTGTGTGTGTGTGCAGAACTTGAGTCTGCTGGTGCTGGGCATTGGGGCAGTCACCTCGCTGCTCTTCCACGTGGGCACCCGAGAGAAGAGCTATGCCACCGGCGACTCTGAGCCTGGCGAACGGCAGCCCCTCCTCCTCAACACTCCCAAACCTACCACAGCCCGGCTGCAGTGGAAACACTGGCTTCTGCAGCCATCCTTTTACCAGGTAGCACACTAACACACAACAGGTAGCACGCTAACACAAAACAGCGCTAACACACAACAGGTAGCACACTAACACACAACAGGTAGCACACTACACTACACTTCACTTTGGACAAAGGCGTCTGCCAAATCCATAACCATAACCATAACACTAACAAACAACTGATAAGCGACAAACAGACAACAAGCAAGCACAGTACAACATTCCTGAGAAAAATACAGTGTTTTTAACATGGCTGGAGTGTTATTGATTGATTATTGATATTATTGATGAATCACCACTCTTTTTGTGGTCAGTACAGTATCATTTTTAAGATAGACCAGATGCAGTTGTTGAAATGGTGCTGTCTGTGGTCAGGAAATTGTTAATCTGCTCACATGCAGATAAAATGTATGCAGATAACTAATGTTGGTTAGTGGTCAGGTTTCAGATTGAAACTTGGTTCTCTGTGTGTGTGTGTGTGTGTGCGCGCGTGTTTGTGTGTCTTTGACTTCTGTCAGGTGGCTTTCCTCTACATGTCGACCCGGCTCATAGTCAACCTCTCCCAGACTTATGTCTCCATGTATCTCACCAACACCCTCATGTTACCCAAGGTAAGGCGTCCACTCTCCGCAGTTTTGCACCCATTACTGCTGTCAGTCTTTGTAGTGTCATGGTGACTGCAGAATTTGTAGTGTCATGGTGACTGCTATCATTTGCAAAAGTCCTCTCAAGAGGGATTATTTATAAGGGCTTGGGGTGGTTTCACTTCTGGTTGTGGGGCTCGGCCTTGTTTGCTTGTCCCCTTTCGCCTCATCTGTGCCTCTTGTTTTTGCAGAACTACATCGCCACCATTCCTCTGGTCATGTATGTCAGTGGTTTCGCCTCCTCCCTCATCATGAAGCCTGTCAGCAAGCTGATTGGCAAAAGTGTAAGACTTTCTCTGTGTGTGCTGTATGTGTGTGTACAGTATGTTTGTGTGCACATGAGGTTGTGTGTGTGTGTACGTGTAGGTTTGTGTGCGCGTTATTGTGTGTGTGCGTATGTTTGTGTGCGTGTGAGAGCCCACATGCATGTCTAGTATTTTGCATACTTTTATAGTGTATGCACTATACGCCATGTGCACTGTACGCCATGTGCACTGTACGCCATGTGCACTGTACGCCATGTGCACTGTACACCATGTGCACGCCATGTGCACTATACGCCATGTGCACTATACGCCATGTGCACTATACGCCATATACACCATGTGCACTATACGCCATGTGCACTATACACCATGTGCACTATACGCCATATGCACTACACCATGTGCACACCATGTGCACTATACACCATTCAGTGCGTTTTGAAGTACTGCACCACTGCAGATGCTAGTAGATGCATTATAAGAGATTCTCCCATACATTAACATCTGTGCTTTTTGCAGAGGATAGTACTCATAGTGCACCACCATAATAATGTAAAATAGCTATGTAGGTTACATTTAAAGGTGCTCTAAGCGATGTTACGCGGTTTCTAAGCTAAAATATTTTTTGTCGCATACAGCAACATCACACATACAGCAAACATCCGCTAGCTGCCTGTGCCATGAATACACTGTAAAAACGCGGGATCTGATAAGATGAGATAAAATATACTTTAATGTCCACCAGGGGGGAAATTTGTCTTGGGCTGCAGTCACTGCGTCACACACTTACAACATACCACATAAAATATACACAGAGTATAGACAATACAAACATACCTCACTGCATCATCCACAACAGACACAATCACAAAAACACACAAAAAGTGCACAACACAGTGGGGCTAAAAGTGTACAAGTAGGTAACACAGTCATTTGTTGCTGTTTAGCATCTTAATGGCAGCTGGGATGAATGAGTTTTTATACCTCTTTAACCTGCAGTTCGGCATTCTAAATCGTCTACCTGAGGGTAGCAACTCTAGTTCCTGATTGAGAATATGGGTTGGGTCATACATAATCTTATGTACCTCCCCTGAGCACATCTGTGGACAGCCCAGGCTCCAAAAATGGCAACAAAAACAACTTGGTCCAACCTGAGCCATAAAAACATAACAAACTGTTCCAGCAACTGTACCAACATCGCTCAGAGCACAGTGTATGTTGTAACACATGTCCTGGATGGCCACTTGGTGGTCAAGCAAGTTTAATAGTATACATGTGCCATGTAAATTATACACGTATGGCCTGTTTCCTGGACATGGCTTAGGCCTGATGAGGGTGAGGCTTAATTCATGTATCGAAATGTCACATATTACCAACCGCCCTGTATGTCCAACCTCTTACGTGTATGTGTCACTTAATATTCATTTCTATATAAACCAAGACGGCGGATTCCTAAAGAAACACAAGCACCCACACCATAAGTGTATCTAAATTAGCTATGTACCAAAAATTACATTTTACCGTGACTTGAAGAGCTGTAAACAGTCTTGTAAGGCTGCGCGGTACAAACCGCTTTGGAGCTTCAGTGGAATTTTGAATTGAATGAGAATTTCGGCTAACCGCTGATGTGCGCGGTGAAAGGTTGGGAATAGGCACCCACCAGCCCAGCACTAAACTCCGAGCGTGGTAAACAAAATCGGATATTTCAGGCAGTAAAAGCCCCGGTAGGAACCAAACTAGATTTTGTTCAAATCTACACACCTATGGCTACTAAAAAATAAAAAATGTTAGGTTCATTTATCAAATGTTATTTTGAAGTATTAAAAAACATAGTTGTTTTAGAATTTTCGAACGAAATGGTTGGTAATTAGTAAGTTTACAATGGGGGACTGGCTGTTGTGTATGCTAAGTGTTCTGGAACTGTGGTGCGCGCCAGATTCTAAGACCAGTGTGCTCCCTCTGTCCACCCTGGCAGTTGACCTACTTCACTGGCCTGCTGCTGATCATGGCGTTTGCCTACTGGGCGCTGCTGGACATCCACATGGGTTCGGCCGTGTATGGTGCGGCCATCCTGCTGGGTACAGGCTCCGCCACCATCCTCGTCATGTCGCTCTCACTGACCGCTGACCTCATCGGGGACCAGACAGTAAGTCTCAGAGGGTGAAAGGGTTGTTGTTGTTGTTGTTGTTGTTGTTGTTGTTGTGGTTGTTGTGGTTGTTGTTGTGGTTGTTGTTGTTGTTGTTGTTGTTGTTGTTTTTGTTGTTTGTTTGGATTTGAACTTCAGAGATACTACATGATTAAAAACCTTGCCGTTGCTTAGCATGTCTGCTGTGACTGGCTGATAGTGTCCCAGCAAACACATACACTTTAGGGAACCTATAGGGAACATTCTGGGAAGGTTCCCTAAAGGTATTACTTGAGTTCCCTAAAGGTATGTGTTTGCTGGGGTTAATGCTACTGGGTACCTACTTCTTTACTCGGTGACAAGGAACTCTGTATGCTGCACTTAATAACAGGGGTGCTTGATTTGGCCTTCAAAGTTTGCTGAGTGGCTACTCCACCTGGGCTGTGTTTACATTTGGCTTGGTATTAAGAGCCCTTTTGTGGCACAGAGATGTTTTCTTCTCAACATCTCTATTTCCTTGAGGAAGTGGACAGCCTTCACTGCGTCTTTAAAAGTGATACTGGTGTGTACAGTATTAGTCCTCCTGAATGTCAGCAGCCTAACTTCAGGTAACAATGATGAAGCTGTGCCAAATGTGTGTAATCACTGACTTATCACTGAAATATTACAATAAATATGAAAAAACAATTACAAAAATACAAATTTATATATATATATATATATATATATATACATTACACACAGCGGGGAAAATAAGTATTGGACACATCAACATTTTTTTCAGTAAGTATACTTCCAATGAGGCTATTTGCATGAAATTTTCACCAGACATTAGAATTAACTCAGATAATCCACTCATATAAAACAATCCAAACATTAATGTCCATAGGTAGAGTTATGTGTAATAAAGTGGAATGACACAGGAAAAAAGTATTGAACACGCCTGCTGAAATTTCTTAAATACTTTGTGGAAAAGCCTTTATTCGTGATGACAGCTTCAAGGCATTTTCTGTATGATGAAACTAATCAGTCACAGTATTCTGGTGTGAGTTTGGCCCATTCTTTTAAACAGATAGTCCTTTAATATTGAATATTTCAGGGGTCCCTCTTGTGAATCCTGATCTTTAGTTAACTTCCAAAACTGTTCAATTGAATTGAAGTCAGGGCCTTGATTTCCTTTCTCTGAAACCAATTGAGAGCTTCCTTTGCTGAATGGCAATGTCTCATCCTCATCATCCTGGTGGAAGTAAAGATTCTCCCAGAACAAAATGACTCCATTCATCATTCCTTCAACTGTATGAAGTCTGCTAGTGCCATGAGATGAAAAACAGCCCACACCATGATTCCACCACCTCCAAACCTCACTGTTGGTATGGTATTTTTAGGGTGATGCACAGTGCCATTTCTCCTCCAAATATGGTGTGTAGTATGACATCTGAAAAGTTCAATTTTGCTCTTGCCTGACCAGAATACATTCTCTCAGTATTTCATAGGATTGTTCAAATGTTGTGTAGCAAACCTTCAACAAGCTTTGACATGTTTTTCTTCAGCAATAGAGTCATGCGGGATGAGCGTGCATAGAGGCCATGGCGGTGGAGTGCATTACCTATGATTTTCTCTGTAACAATTGTACCTGCTGCCTTCAAATCTTTCTGGAGCTTTCTCAGAGTGGTCCTTGGCTCTTCTGACTATCCTTCTGACTTCCTGGTCAGAAATCTTGCAAGGAGATCCTGTGCATGGCCAGTTGATGATGCAGTGATGTTTCTTCCACTTGCAGATAATGGCTCCAATATTGCTTGCTGGATGATTCTGAAGTTTTAAAGTGCATCTGTAACCAGTTCCATTGATATGTTTTGCAACAATAAGGTTGCAAAGGTCTTGGGAGAGCTCTTTGCCTTTACCCATCATGAAATGTTTCTTGTGTGACACCTTGGTAATAAAAAACCTTTTTATAGCCCACCAGTATGTACTAACCCATCTTATATCAATTTGCACAGACAGGAGGGACAATTTCTCTAACTACTTATAGATTCCAGTTTGTTCCTTGTCATTCCTCGCCTTTGTGTACTGCTTTTTCTTAGCGTGTTCAATAGTTTTACCCTGTGCCATTCCACTTTTTTACTCATAACACTACTTTTAGACATTAATGTTTGGATTTTTATATATGTGTGGATTACCTAAGTTAATACTAATGTCCGGTGAAATTTTCATGCGAATAGCCTCACTGGAAGTATACTTACTGAAAAAAATGCTGACATGTTCAATACTTATTTTCCCCGCTGTGTGATATATATATATATATATATATATATATATATATAAATAAATAAACATTGTCTTTTAACCACAACAGGGACATGTCAAACACTGACTTTGACAACTGTTTGTTCTCACTGAGTTGCCACATCTAACACGATTGAGAAATTTTTCTTCCTGTTATTCACAAACCAAACAAATATTTTTTTTTTTGTCAGTCATGAGTAATCAGAGATACCTTGTTTTTTGTCAGGTCATAAATAAACTGAAATGAAATCATTGAAATCATCATTGAAAAAGTGTTGGATGATTGATTTGGGGAGAATTAGACCAAATATTGAAGCATTCTGAATTGGCATTCCCTTGATTATTCATCTTTCTCACGAGTGGTTTACTGCCTGATGTTATGATGTTTTAATCCTCTGTGTTTGTGTACAATTACAGCAAAGTGGAGCATTTGTGTACGGTGCTATGAGCTTCACTGACAAGGTGGCCAATGGTTTGGTTGTCATGCTGATCCAGAGCCTCCATCCATGCCAGTAAGTGTGTGTGTGAGAGAGAGAGAGAGAGAGCACAACTGCATGTGCTGTCAGTTTTTTTTTCCAAC
Organism: Alosa alosa; assembly: GCF_017589495.1. Lineage (NCBI taxonomy): Eukaryota > Metazoa > Chordata > Actinopteri > Clupeiformes > Clupeidae > Alosa > Alosa alosa. The sequence continues at coordinate 30,076,275 of NC_063197.1, read as the reverse complement.
TGTGTGCAGTATTTTCTTAAATGAAAAAAAAAAAAAAACCTATTTGCTTTCTTAACATGTTGCCGTGCCATGCTTTCTTATTTCTGTCATCAAATAGACCACGTCTAGTTGTAAACGTCGCTGTATGTGTGTTTTGTTACACGTGTGCATGTGTTTTGATTGGCTCAGCACACAGGTGTGTTGCCCAGCTTGTGTGTGGTACTACCACTATGTGATGGTCGGCGTGACAGGAGGGGTGGCTGTCGCTGCTACGCTGGGCCTCTGCTCTCTCCTCATCTGGCCCGTGAGCCTTCGACACAGTGAGTCCACCCCGCGCCTCCAGTGTGAATTCAGTGCTAACGCTGATGCCGTGATATGACGCTAACTGATAAAGTTGTGGAAGAACAAGATTTATGGAAGCGTGTGATAAAGAAGCAGGGAGATGTTTCTCACTGGTGACAGGGTTGCTGGTGCTTCATATGGTTTACTCATAGCACTGCACCTAGGCTGTCCCTCTGAATAGGATTGACTTAAAGGAGAAGTCTGGCAATTTTTCGCATAGATCTCTGTTTCTTGAGGTCACCGAGTGCTGTCCGTATGAACAGCTACCTAGCTCGAGTTGCTAATCTACAGTGCTACACTGTACCGACAGTACTCGGTGACCTTAAGAAACAGAGATCTTGGATCCTTTAAGTGTTTCTGTGTGTTTGCCTCTGTAAAGTAATTTTGGAGTAAATGTTTTGAGTAAATAATGTGGGGGGGGATGTGTGTAGTGGGCCCTATATCCAAACACAATGTTGTTGTGCATTACAGTTGAAAAAGAACAACTTGTCAACAATGAGCCAAACGGTGAGAATGTGGCCTCCCTCAGGAAGGCTCTGCCAATCAGAAATGAGTGATGCAGTTAACAGGCCAATGAGAGATCACTTTCACTGATGTCACAATGAAGATCAATGAAAGAGCACTCTGACTGATTTCACTGATATATGATCATGTTGCGATCATTTTGATTGACCAGAATCAGGAAGGTTCCTGAGCACATCTGTGGTTCTGTTGAATGCATTTAAGGAGTTCCCATTATTTAGTAATAAAAAATGACAGTTGTCAGTAGTTTAGCTACCACTTGGCCCAGAACCTCTTTCTGCCTTGTATTCATGGGTTTCATCAGCTCCCTTTCCACAGGTGTATTAATCAAGCACCATGCAGTCTGCATTCATAATCTAAGTGCTTGATTTTATACACCTGTGGAAAGGGACCTGATAAAACCCATGAATAGATAGTTTTCACAGAAAACTTAAAATATTCACAAATGATGTGAACTCCTATAATATGAATATTAAATATGTTGAACCTCCAGGTCTTCACAAGACAGATGATATATATAAGGATCTGTTATGTTCGTAATGTATGTTGAGCTGCTATATGCGTTCATGCAGTAAGATGCTAAGTTATTTTTTGACCTTGCAGGATTGCCGGTCATTAACGGGCTGATGGAACCTGAGGAAACTTCTGATCATGCCTCAGTGAACTAACACGGAACAACTGGAACCACTAAGGGAACCGGGGACCCTTTTGGGAACCATTAGCCAGTTTTTGTGTTCAGACATGCAGTGCCTCTTTTAAGAATGTCCTATATTTAATGTAGTATAGATAGACATGTTTTTTTATTTTAGAATTGACCAGAGGTAATCAGAAAAAAAAGGGAAGCTTTAAAAAGGGAAATCTGACCTATGATCACAAGATTGTAACAGTGAGATGTTTAATCTCACAGAGCACACTCTATCTCAAATGGAAATGATTCTCAGGCCAGACATCGCACTGAGATTATTTTTGAGAAAAAATAACTAAAAACTAAAGGGAATCACACAACAGGACAAAGTTTATGCTAAACGTATAAACAACTGTACTCTGAAATAATTGACAATCTGCACTACACTAAATATTGTAAAATAAAACATTCCTATGATTTTGGTGTGCACTTTTAACATGGAACGAGAAGTATATGGTGTCTGGCTCAAAGTGGAAACCAGGTTCACTTACTCATGCTTTCTACGGCTCATGAAGATCCATTTGGTGATTTTGGACAAAAAAAAGTGTCTTAAAGCTGACACCGACCGGTAAGTGAGTCTAGTCTGGTAAATGGGTCAGTATTGACCAGAACTGTTCAAGGCTGGTGATTGACAAAATGGACAGAAACATCAGCATGAGTGTAGTTTAGTTCAAAACATCAACATGAGTGTAGTTTAGTTCCTAACAGGAAATGTAACAACAGAAGCAGGATGTGAAAGATTTCTGGGGAAGGATGTGAAATTGAGACATTAACTTTCTGGTAATGTCTCTGGTATTTAACAATCTGGTGTTTGGATGAAACTTGTGGTTAGCAAAAAATAGTCATTAAAGTATTGATGGTAGACAATGCTTGAAATTGTACCGAAACTATGCTATAAAGTATGATAAATACAGACCACTTAGTACAGCTCCTCATGCAAAAGGTTTCAGTATGAATCTCAGCCAGTCACATGTGGATTGGCCAGACCACAATAGCCCTTACTAGAGAGAAGGACCTTATAATCTCATCTCACTGGATACCTGGTCTCTGCTGAAGCTAAGCAGGTGTGGGCTTGAATGGGAGATCTCCTTGGATATCTGAAGTTGCTGCTGCTGCTGCAAGTGGTGTTGGTGGGTGACTAGTAAGGGGGACTCTTCCCTCGGCCAAAAATTAATCCCAATGCAGCAACGAGGACGCTGCTGTAGGAGATGCGGTCATTAAACATCCCATGGCACTCATAGTTATCATCATTCACCACCAGGTTCGGACTGGGAACAAAATTCGGCCCTGGCAATTTTCTCCTGGACCGGCCCACTACTGGACCGACGACCCCCCCACCCACACACACAAGCCCACCGATACCAAAATCCCCCCCTGATTCCCCCCCATAAATAACAAACAAACAGTATCATGCTGTAGCAACACTTCATAAACTGAACCCAAACATTTAGATTTGGACCTATAGGTTATTATAAAATCAGTATCGTAATTTCTGTCAACTATGACGATCTCCATGCATGTTCAGTTAGCCTATATTTTTCATTTAGTCAAGCAGTGACATGTGGTTTAATCAGTGTTGGGCAAGTTACTTCAAAATCGTAATATATTATGTATTACTTATTACTGTCATTTCAAAGTAATTCATTACATTATAATATTACTGTCTCTGAATTGTAAGGCATTACACTACTATTGTATTACTTTTAAGTTACTTTTACCAAAATATCTGGAAATATGGATTTGGAATTCTAAATGCAGTTTATTATGCTCAATGCAGCTCATTGCACTTCTAATGGAGGGTGATGTGGTACAACATAATGACTGAGCTAGGCTTAAGGCTAACAACAGTAGAATGCAGGTGCAGTGATGGCTCATGATGCAATACAAGGAACAATCATAGCCAGAATTTTGTTTAAAGAAGACAAAAGGTCAAAGTCTGGTCAATTGTGATAGAAATGCTGTAACTTTAGGCTTAGGCCTACTCATTAAAATCAACAGAGAGCCCACTACCTGTATATTGTAACCCAAAACTTAAAGACATGTCAAGATAGGCTACACAGTGCAGCTACTGGCCATTTTTGTGCCCTAACTGGTGAAATACAGTATTAACCTAAGTATGTCATTATATGGCCAACTATAAAGATGCAATCTGCCTGTTCCCAGGGATGGGTAGTATTTCTGAAACATGTAATATGTTTATATGACATGTTTCAGAAATATATTACATGTTTATGTAACATGTAGCCTAATATGATGTCAAGTGCGCTACTAACCCAACAGTAGCGCACTTGACATCATTAGCCTATTTCAGTATAGCTAAGGAAAATTACTTTTCTGATCGTCAAAACCACACCAGAGATGTTTGGCTTTAAATATAGGCTAATAATCAGGCTGCAGTGATTTCGCAAATAATTCCTGAATAGCCTAAAGTGTGTCATCTCCACAGCAAGTATGTAAGGCCTATCCTAATAATTTCTATCTTAGCGACTAGTGAAATTTCACTAGCTATAATTTATTAATTTTGCAAAACTGTACAACACAATTAAAGTTTCTTTCAGCTTATCCATGCTTTTTTGAACGTGTAAATCGCATAGAATATGTCTATCAACCGTAGGCCTACACACTTGATCGCTATCAAATAGCTGAAACCACGCTACGGTTTTTACAGTAACTGACTCACGTTCACGTTGATCTCTATAACTATTAATTTTTTTATAACTGTTAAAGCCTATATTCGAATCAATCCATAACCCTTTTTTGCTATTTGACTCATGTCAGACAGCGATTTAGTAATTAAAAAATATATATAATACATTTAAAACTCTATCTCCTCCCGCGCCCTTGTAACCTACCAGTTGATACTTTTTACGTGCATCGACTCGCGATTGATTGTGCATCTAATGTAACACCCGGTGGAGAGACTTCCACTTTCCATGTTCCACTTTCACTGTCGTTGTGAGCTAAAAGGCTACTATATGGGAAATACTTTGAAGTTCCTTTTGAGTCCAAACATGAATAGGTTTTCTTTAACCTGTGCTACACTTTTCCACCAAGTTGTGCGAAAATTGTAGGTACCCGGAGTTTTTTTTTTTTATGTTGACAGAAACCGCACTACAGTAGCCTACATGGTGCAGTAAATGGAAGCTCTTCGTAGCGCGTGCAACTTACGTCTATAAAAACAATATATTTATGGAATAAAATTAGACACCTCTGATTGCTGTTTACGGTTAAACTGCGATGATGTGAACACCAGCCAGCGGAGGGCACTTATATAGCCTAGGCTACCATGCATGGACTCGTAGGCTATATTTCCCCACAAACCAAGCGGCTGCTTGGACAAATCCACTTGAGGGGTGGGGCAGGGGGAGGGGGGGCGATCTTAACACACACTGAACCTGTCATGAAGAGGCCAAAATGATTGACCTGTCACCCCCCAATCCAAATAGATGCAACTGCATTTATAGGCTAAGCCTAGGTCTTCATGACGGGCCGCAAATAGGCTAAATAACTTTAAAAAAAAAGAAAAAATCCCGGAGATCACCCACCCGGTTGTACAGATTACCAGTCCGAGCCTGTTCACCACATTTTATAAGGCATCCAAGGTTACTGGTTAGGGAATCGGACTTGTGACCGAAGGGTGGCTCGATCCCTCACTGGTAGGAAAATGTGGGTGAGGGGGCGGAGTGATTGAACAGCACTCTCTCCCACATCCATGAATGAGGTGCAACGCACCCACCCAACCCCCAACTGCTACCTGGGCGCTGCTAAGGGCCGCCCACTGCTCGTGTGCGTACACACTACCCCCGGATGGGTAAAATACAGAGAACAAATTCCCAATAGGAACTTCCTACAGGACTAATAAAGAATAACTTAAAAACCTATCCTGTCAAAATTCTCAACCTCATTCATAATAATAATTCCTTAATAATCCCTGTGTAATTGGCTCATTCATTGATTGGTGAGCTTTCTGACACAGGTAAAGTAGGTGCTACACATTGGTGGTGGTTAGTGAAGTTGCCCCTTCACTGTAAAGCGCTCTGGGTGCCTTGATAAAGTGCTATATAAATGCAAGTTGATGTATCTCTCAAATACTGTGAGCTAAGAGTTGTTGAAATAAGAGGAAAGTTGTTGCAGGCAGTTATTGTAAATTCCCATATTGACCATAGATCTAACATTCTGATGATCTCACCAAGGACCTTGAGAAGACTCATTTTTAAATAAAATAAAAAAAAAAACTTTCAAAATACAGTCAAAATAAACAAATAATCAAGTCTTCAATAACAGGTTAAAGACAACAGAGAATTTTTATTTAGAAATTCACAGTTTCTAATGGCACTACATCTTTGTAGTTACAGTTGCTCCTGTTCCACAATACTGTGCAGCTTGCCCTCAGCAATCTGGGGTGTTTTCCAGGCCCCCTGCTGGCACACTATGAGCTAAGGGCCACCAGGTGGCGCCACACAGGGAGAAAACCTTGGAAAGAAAAGCACTTGACGTACAAGGTAGTGTAGAAAAACGAAACAAAATAAACCAAAAAAAGGCAAAAGAGTATGTTAAAAGTGCACACTTGGCCCCACATCCAACTAATGTGGGACACATGTCTATTCGTTCAGGTTAGGGGGGACATTGTGATGTTCCATCGGTCACTCGCATACATACAAACTGAGAAAACAAAAACAAAAACAACATATGACATGACATTTACACACGCACACGCACACACAGACAATCTTTCATGCACACAAACACCAAAAAGCTCAAAAGATACTCCGTCTCTACACTCAGGAAAGAATCACAACTCAAATCACAACTGAAAACAAAAACAAAAACAAAAACAAAAAAGAAGTTAAAAGTCCCCTTTGACTGTGTGGAATTGCTCTCATTCGATCACAGAGTGGTACATTCAGATCTCATCCTTGTCTTTCCCTTTTTTCTCTATACACCGGAATTATTAATCTACTGCTTTTATACAAGAGGGTGCCATCAGCTTCAAAGAAATGGGGTGGGGGTTCCATAGATTATTTATATGCAACGAGAACTGAAATCACATGATTGTGACCCGTTTCCATCCAGCATGGTCTCTGTATCCTGCAGGGCTCAGTGGTCAAAATGGTTGTATTCACAGTAAGAAGTCAACAGCCTTGTTGTTCAGAAATGTTTTTTTTTTTTAAAACAGGGAAATACACTCACACACATGCAGATGAAATGGGGTTGAGAAGATGTTTGGAGTGCACGGGAAGGTTTTAAGAGCTTGCGGCAAACTGATAGGTGGGTTAGTCTGGGTTAGTGTCGGAGTTGTGGAGAACAGCTAGAATGATCGAGAAAAAGAAAAAAAAGGAGCCCCAGTCTCGATGCGTAGAGCTCATCAGAACGATCCCCAGAGAAGAAAAAACAATGAATCTAAACTACCACTTATTAAAAGCAGCCCTCCAACTCCTCCCCTCCCCAGTAGGGCTTCATGGGCCAGACCTCTTAAAAATTAATGTCTGAGGCCTGCCTGATATGAGCAGATACATCACTAACAAAATAACCGTTTATGATTTCACAGAAACAAGCAGCAGCATTTTGTTTTTTTTAAGCCAAGACCACAGAATCCAACTTTTTCAGTACAATGAATATAAATACGAATAAATAGATGGAACAATGTGTGAGAATGTGACACTGAAGAGGGAACTAAGTGTACCATTGATGGGTCTGTGTGTGTGTGTGTGTGTGTGTGTGTGTGTACACTGATTTTGTATATATTGAGAGTACCAAAGAACCAAGTGGATGAGGCGAGTGTGTAAACTTCATCAACGTTGCTGGGCACATGGCACTGTGCTTGGCCAAGACCTTTCTGAGCACAGGCAGGTCAAGACACATTTAAATAAATAAATAGATAAATAAAACAGCTCGCCAAAGGGTCCCCTGCAGGGCATGTATGCAAGTGTGTGTGTGCGTGTGTGTGTGTGTGTGTGTGTGTGTGTCCGTCCTTGTGTACGTGTTACATGAGTGCTTGGACTTGAAAGTGGTGGTCCGCTAAAAACTCTCTTGAGTCTTTGGTAGACGTATGCGGCGCTCATGAACAAAAACAACACAAGAACGTGAAGAAACACAGCATGTGAGGGCCAGATTTGAGTGTGACACAAGGGCGCCACTTGGTCCTGTGAGGAAAAGGAGTCCCTTACCTCAGTTTGTGTGTGTGTGTGTGTGTACTGTATGTATTTTGTGAAACATGTTTGTGTTGCATTGTTTTAAGTGTGCATGTCAGAGTGCGGAGATCACGTACAGGCCCAGCCTGGACTTAATTGTATCGGCAATCTATTCTGTTGGACATCTGTAAGCCTCAATGGCGATTCATGAAACACTACTAGAAGCTTGACACAGACAGACACAGACAGACAGAGACAGACAGACAGACAGACAGACAGCGTGCAGATAATCATCAGGGCCATCATACAGAAGTGCATATAACAGACTGGATGGGTTCTTCATTCAGCTCCACTCGTAAAGCATCTGACAGATCTGGGGCTCAGTGCGGAAGGAAGAAGGTCAACTCTCTGGTCCCAAGAAACAACAACAGACAACGACAGACAGCAGCAAGGCTAGTGTCCCATCATGTCAGTGAGAGAAACAGACAGACAAATGAGACCAAAAATGTTTAGCTTCAAAAAAAGAACCCACACACACATACAGAGAGGAGAAGAGTCATAGTGTTAGTATCATTGGCAAACAGATGGATGAGTGTGGACCTCAGGCTGTATCTGTGGACAGGGGGCAGACTTTGGGGGTGGGGGTATCACTCTTACAGTCCTACTGCACAGTTGTTCGTCTTGTTTGGAGCCGTATGCATTTTGGGTGCCTGCATGCTTCTGGTCGTCCGTGTGACAGTGCGGGTAAAACGGAGGGGACAGTGGGGACATTTGCTCTGTCTGGGCTTCCAAAGGCGGAATGCTATCTGCTGATGTACATACTGTTGGAGCTGTGTGCTTATCCCACGAGAGAGAGAGAGAGAGAGAGAGAGAGAGAGAGAGAGAGAGAGAGAGAGAGAGAGAGAGAGAGAGAGAGAGAGAGAGAGAGAGAGAGAGAGAGAGAAATGTTGAATCAAAAACAGAGAAAGTAAACCATTATTAAATTGCCCCTTGTGTCTTCCATGTGTCCTCCACATTGCACATCTCTCCAAGCAACAAAACAGAAGTAAAAAGTAAAAAGGAGTTTCACGCTGTGGTCTGCACGCTCTGTAACGGAGGAAAAAAGGCACATCTCCAGGAGATGGGGGTGGCGTTGCCCCGGTGACCGTTCCCATGGGGTCAGTTCCACTCTGCTTGAGAGCGTCATAGCAGGCCAGGCTTACCAGACACAGCCATTAGAGATACAGTGAGTGAGTGTGAGAGAGAGAGAGAGAGAGAGAGAGAGAGAGAGAGAGAGAGAGAGAGAGAGAGAGAGAGAGAGAGAGAGAGAGAGAGAGAGAGAGAGAGAGAGAGAGAGAGAGAGAGAGAGAGAGAGAGAGAGAGAGAGAGAGAGAGAGAGAGAGAGAGAGAGAGAGAGAGAGAGAGAGAAAAAGAAAGAGAGAGTATAAATCAAAATCTCAGGACATGGGTGAGAACGAAAACAACGTCCTCCTCTCCCACACCGTGACTTCACGCGGTACTCGAGGTGACGGTCAACAAGTGTTCAAGACAGGGCTTGACGCTGCCACAGCTCATTTGAGCACGATGTGCTGCGTGTATATGTGTGTGTGTGTGTGTGTGTATGTGACTCAAACGTGTCCGGTGACAGTCTGCACCCTGAAGGTGCCCATGCCAACCCCCAGCTCCTGCTTGCCCTTGATGAGGTCCTCCAGTATGGGCAGGGCGCCGCCGGACACTGGGATGGGCACGGGCAGCAGCTCGTCGCCCTCGTCGCCACGGTAACCGTTCCAGCTGTGCCGCTGCTGCTGCTGCTGCTGCTGTTGCTGGTCAGCTTGCTTGGAGCGCCGGCGCTTGAAGGACCTCTTCTCCGCCTTGCTGCGCGTCGGCAGATGCCCGTTGTCGCCGGTAGGGCGCGAGGGTGACGGTGGCCGGACGGCAACGCGGCTCCACTCTGAACGCCGGCTCGTCCGAGACGGTGGACGAGCCCTCCGAGCTCACCTCGGACCAGGCCCTGGACGAGCAGGTGGAGAGCTCACCGATTTCGGGGCACGGCAGGAAGTGCAGGCTGTGAGGGTAGCTGCCGCTGAGGCCGCCGCCGGTGCCGTTGCACTTGGGCGCACCGTTAGAGATGGGTGCGGGCGCCGCCGTGATAGCCGAGGCTTTCAGGGTCTCCGCCTTCTCGCTGGCCTTCACCTTGCAGCGCTTTTTCTGCAAAGGGAGGAGGGACGACAAGGGGCAGAGAGCAGAGACATTCACTCAGGAGGAACTTGCACCAATTACAGGAATGTTAAAACACCTACTGCTCTAGGACACATTAACCACCACTGTGCTGAGCCATGAGATCTCGGAGCCATCTGCATTCATACCAATTAACCAGTTATTAGTCATTAATAATCAAGTTATTAGTCATCAATAATCAAGATCTGATCAGCATGCACGTGTTGTGGTCAGTTCTGGGGATGTCACAAGACAAGCCAGGACAGACAGGGATAAATGGAGGGAGGGCTGACAGGAGGGCACCCTGTACAACAAACTAAAACCTGCTCAGTAAGCTCCATAGCTCAGCAGAGAAGCGGTTAATGAACTACACCACACGACTCCCAGGACTGTGTTCCACAGCGCACTGCACCACCCTCAGCAGTACGCAGTACGCACGTAGCAGTATGCATGTAGTAGTATGCAGTAGTGTGTAGTATGCATGTAGCAGTATGCATGTAGCAGTATGCATGTAGCAGTATGCATGTAGTAGTATGCAGTATGCATGTAGTAGTGTGTAGTATGCAGTACGCATACTACCCACAGGCCTCCCTGAATGCAATGCAGTGCAACACAAAGGAAGGTCAGGGCAGGGCAGGAGAGGTGGTGAGTGCGTGTGGTGCCACAGGCCTGCCAGCCGGACACAGCGCTAGCGTTAGCACTAGCGTTAGCGCTACCGTTAGCAGCAGATAAGGCCACTCGGGTGGGCGGAGCGGACACTGTACCTTTTTCTCTGGAGAAAACCTTAGAGGTTCTACAATGTACAAGTCATCAGGACCTACTAAAGAGGGGAGAGAAGGGGCCAGGTTAAACGATGGCAATGGAAAACAAACAACACACACACACACAAACAAAACAAACAAACAAACAAACAAACACACACTCACACACACATATAAGCATGGAGTGCACTTGCAAGTAGTACTCCACTCGCTCCCTACACTCACTGAGGACAAGCACCAAATTTGACAAACTACACAAATTTTATTTTTTTTTCCCTCGTAGAAACAATGTAGGCCTTTGTCTCTGTTGCTGTTACTACTTGCAAATGTCTGACATGTGACGGCCAAAAGCAGAATGTGCTAAAAATAGCCTCCATGTTCGCTGCTGCTGCAGAGTGGATAAACTAGCCGATGAGGAAGCCCCGGGAACCCGGCGACGCCAGAGGCAAAAAACGCGTGAGCACAAAAAGAACTAAAGAAAAGAGAAGCAGCCGCAGGAGGGGGGTGGGGTGGGGTTGGGTTGCAGAATAGCCGTTTTGCTCGGGTGTAGTAGCCGCTGTTGCGGCCGTGGCCACATGGCTGATTCATATGGAGCATCACATGATGGGAATGAGACGCGCTCGTGGCGTTGGGCTGTGGAAGGTCGGCTGGGCCAGGGGCTCAGCTGAGAGCGCAGCAGGAGCGGGAGCAGTGGCCCCTGGTCTGGTCTGGACAGAAACACAATAACACCTGCAGATCTGTGAGCCAGATGGTGTGGAGGGCAGGAAGATTAGGGCACGGTAACACGAGCCGCTCTCTCTCTAAGAGCGCTGCCTGCCTGCCTGGGAAAAACCATGATGTCACGCAGCCTTTGTTCGTCATTGGCTGGCCCCACCGAGCAAATGAGAATGGAATTAAAGGGTGTGCGAGAACACAATGACACACAAGGAACAAGGTGAGGGTTTAGTTTAGCCACTGGGAACCTGTGTGTGTGTGTGTGTGTGTGTGTGTGTGTGTGTGTGTGTGCGCTCGCGTGCGTGCGTGCCTGCCTGTATGTATGTATGTGTGTGTGTGTGTGTGCATCTGTGCGTGCTGTTTTTAACAAAAAGTGTGTTTAAATGCAATGGAGCATTGAAATATACAATAAAATGTGTGTTTGTGAATACTGTGTGTGAGTGTGTGTGTGTCCCAGAATGTCCTTGAATATGAAAATGTTCGTGTTTGTGTTGTGTGTGTGTGTGTGTGTGTGTGTGTGTGTGGTGTTCAGTGCTCATTAGAGATTCATTACCATCTGTGGCAGTCATCTGGAAGGACTTGGAGCGCACCAGAGGAGAGGACACTCTGCGCTTCAGGCTCATGTCGTCATATGAGGAGAAACACCTGCAGGAGACCAGAGAGAGGGCGGCCATTAACCAGCACCCAAGGGGCAAGAGAATACTAGCAATATGTCATACCGCACATACAACTTAGTATACACCACATTCCTCACATTACTAACTAAATATATCTCTTTAGCACAGGAAGATTCCAATGTTATAGGTCATGTCATGTATACACTGTATCAACATAGTGATATACCTGGGTGGAGCTGATTTTAGGATTATGTGAGAATGTTAAGACAACTAAGTTGGACATTGTTTCAAGCAGAATATCCATCTCAAACATGAGGAAGGGCCAGTTATAGTAGAGTGTGTGGAGAATGTATAAACATCTGTGTGTGTGTGTGTGTGTTATTTAACCTCTACAGTAATGAAGCAGTTCTTCATTTATCTACCTGTGCTGTTGGAGGCCATGTTTATAGAATGTGTGTGTGTGTGTGTGTGTGTGTGTGTGTGTTTGTACCTCTTTGGGCTGGGGTAATGGTTGGTCATGGGCACAGCTGTGCTGGTGCTGCTGTGATTGGAGGAGCCTCGACAGCACTGCATGCAGAGCAGCAGCCCCAGGAGCAGACACAGCACCAGAGACACCACCAGGTAACTCTGCCTGTCCGACACCTGAGGACACGGACACACACACACACACACGCGCACAACACACACGCGCGCACGCACACACACACACACGCATCACACACACACACGAACACAGAATACATTAGCCACAGTATCATTCACCAAATCTAAAGTGTTCTACTATAGCAACAAATCCACAAAAAAACAAACAAAAAAGATTTATATATATTGTTCTTATCGGTGTTCTTATTGGTGTTCTTATCGGTGGTTACCTCTCTCTGCAGCTGGATTACTGTAGCAGAAAGATTGAGCATCAGTTTAGTGACGTTCTCCAGCTGGCTCTGCAGAACATGAATGGACTCCGTCTGTTTCTGGTCCTGTGTGTGTAGAGAGAGTGAGGGCTTACTACTGCATACTACACACTACTACATACTACTACGTGCATACTGCTACATGCATACTGCTACGTGCGTACTGCTGAGGGTGGTGCAGTGCGCTGTGGAACACAGTCCTGGGAGTCGTGTGGTGTAGTTCATTAACCGCTCAACAAGTGAACAAAACACACACCTCAACAAGTGAACAAAACACACACCAGTGTTTCCCACACACTGACTTGTTTGTGGCGGCCCACCACAATACCAACATTGACCACCACACAATGATTTTCCAGGTTGTACTAAATTGTGCATCATAATTGTTAGCATCATAACCACGCTGTGCTAATTTGTTAAAAACTGTTGTATTCAAGTTAATTCTGAAAACCAACCACCACAAATGGAATTCAATTCTGTGGGAAACACTGCAAAGGTCATAACCGCGATGCGTCTCAAGTTCAAGTAGTGTCATGTACTCATAACAGGAATTAGAAGTAATGAAATTCTTTTGCTCAAGAGCCAGCTCAACTTTAAAGAATAAATTAAAAGTAGTAATTAAAAAGGTATATTGTGTGTGTGTGTGTATGAGGGGGATCTGGTGTGTGTGTGTGTGTGTGTGTGTGTGTGTGTGTGTGTGTGTGTGTCGTGCGCCAAAAAAGGGGACTCTATGGTGCTGACCTGCTCCTCTGCGATGCGCGACGTGTTCTGCAGCTTGATGATGGTCTTATTGAAAGCTCTCTGCATCTCCTCCATCTGTTTCCGATACCTGCACAACAACCACAAAAGTCATTTTTAAGTTGTGACTGCGCTCGTTGTGAATCAGACATCCATGTCAATTCACACTGTTCTGACAAGCTCGCAAACTAACATGGTCAAACAGCATTTGATGGGGTCGCACCCACATGAACACACTTGCATACATGCTTTTACTGTCCCCTAGACATCGTTTGGTAATGGTTATGTATTGCTTTTGGTTACTTTTAAATAAATACTTGGTTAAAGTTATTTCTGTTGTCCTGACTCCCTATTTATGTTGCGGCTTAGAGCCGGGTCGTAATAACACGTGCGTGTGTCTCTCTGTGTATGTATGTGTGTGTGTATATGTATGCAAGTGTGTGTCTCTGTGTATGTATACGTGTGTGTATGTGTGCGTGCGTTGACATCTCACCTCTGGCTGAGCTCCTCCAGGTACCTGCTGCTAAGCGACATGTTCATCTCCAGCGCCTTGATGCGGTTGTTGAGCCGCATGAACACCGACTCCTTCTGGTTGGAGCCGTGCACCAGGTTGCCGTTGCCGTGCGGCAGGTCGGCTGTGTTTTGCAGCTCGGCGTAGAAGTCGGTGGCGGTCCGGTGGTGTCCGGTCGCCACGGGGACGCTCAGGAGCAGCTCCTCCACCGCCTCCTCCACACGGTGGTCGGCGTGCGGCGCGGGCGCCTCCGGGACCTCCTGCTGCTGGGGGGGAGGAGGCGCGGGGCTCAGGGGCCGGTGGTGGGGCAGCTCCTCGACCCCGGGCCTGCCCGAGTCTGCGCTCTCCGGCGGGGGGGGAGCGGGCAGCTCCGTGGGAGGGGCGATGATGTCCGCAGGCTGCGTGTGGGTGGGCAGCAGCGGCTGCAGGGGCTGCTGGGAGCTGCTGTCCAGGGGCGGGTCCAGCCTGGGGGAGTCCGTCTCCGGGCTCAGGGCCTCTGGGGTGGACGTGAGTCCGGCGGAGGTGGCCGTGGGGGTGGGGTGGAGGTGCGGGGGGCTGCTGCTGGTCCGGTGGCCCTCCGCCTGGGTCTTGGGGACCTGCTCCAGGTAGCCCGGCCGCTGCTGCTGCTGCTGGTCCTGGGGCTCGCCGGTGGGCCGTTCGGGGATGTCCTGCGTGGGGGTGGGCTTGGCCAGGGAGCCGTCCGAGAAGCTGTGGGGGGGCAGCGTGGACGTGCGGCTGGGCTCAAGCAGGATGGGGGGGTCCGACGGGCGCTCTGCGGCCCTCGCCGCCTCGCCCTGGTGGCCGGCGCCCGAGTCCGAGGCGTCCGTGGGGCTCGCCCTCTCGCCCTGCGCCGGCTCGGCCTGCGGGAGCCTCTCGGACGCGGGCTGCCCCGGCGGCTGCTCCTGGGCGAGGGTGGGGGTCGGGGCCGGCACGGCCGCCTGCTGGGCAGGGGGAGGCGCCACGTGCGAGGAGGCCGCAGACTCCCCACCACCGCCACTGCCCCCCTTGCTGGCCGCTCCGCGTGCCGCTGCCCGGTGCTGCCGGTCCTTGCGCTGCCGCTGCAGGGCCAGGGTGACGGAGCACCAGCGGCAGAGCTTCTCCTGCAGCGAGGCCAGGCACGAGAGCGTGGAGAGGTGCGCGCAGTAGAACAGGCTCTCGCGCTGCGCCGCCTCGCGCCGACGCTGCTCCTCCTCAGTCTCGGGGGGGCTGGCGGCGGCGGCGGCGGCGGCGGCGGCGGCGGCGGCGGCGGCGGCGGCGCCCGCCTCCTCCGCCCCCTCCTCTTCCTCCTCCAGCAGCGTGACGGTGGACTGGGATGACTGCTCCTCCTCCTCGTCCTGGACCAGCGTCACGATCTGACCCCCCTCGGGGAGAGCAGAGTCCGCGGGGGTCTCGGGAAGCGGGACGGCCTGGTCGTCCTTGGGAACCGCTTGCTCCGCCTCGGAGACCTCCAGCCTGGGCAGGAGTCAAACAGTGGAAATGTCACACACACACACACACACACACACACACACACACACACACACACACACTAGCAGCACTAGACTGCCTGCCTCTAAGCCGTTTACAGACCTCAACTGAACTCGCAAAAGAAAGCCCTTTCAAAAGCTAATTTCCTGAATCATGACCACATGTCCAAAAAAGTCTGTTTATGAATAGATATGTGTGTGTGTGTGTGTGTGTGTGTGGTGCAGTACTCACACAGGGGGCGTGGTGGGGGTTGGATTGGGGCTGACGGAAATCTCAGATGCCGTTTCTGTGATGTTGTCAGCGCCGGATGACGCGTCCCCTGCGGACAAGAGAGAACAACGGGAACAGATTAACAAAAGAACCCTTGCTGAGGTAAAATAAGGACCAGCGAGACTGAGGAACTAGAGACTTCTCTAGCTGAATACAAAGAGACTCATTGTTCCTATTAGAGCTATCCCTGTGCCAACAGATACACACATTCACTCACTCATCCACACACACACACACACACACACACACACAGACACACACACACACACATCTGGAACGCAAACACTGCACACACTACAGGGAGGGGAATGTGGTCCAACAGTGCCTGGACCGCATTATCAAATAAAGATGGCAGAAACACATCACCATGGAAACACATCGCCATGGCTGCTAATTCAGTGAGATCCAGAATGAAATGGGGCGAAGTGGGAGGCTAACCACATCAGAATCCCTCAGGTAGCCTGCGCTGGGCCACGCAGCGATATACCCGCATTACTAGGATGGCTGTGACAATCGGCCTCAGTATCTGTGCAAATGGATTACTATATCAGAGCTTGGGGCTGGGCTAAGGCCGGTCTCATACAAAGGCTGGCATAATCCAGGATTTGGATAATCAAACCAGAAGGGACTTGGAAGCTGACAACGGTTGCTAATGATTACAATGGAAAGCCTAAACAAGTTGGGTTCAAATTCTGTCTGACGACTGACTTGCATATTTTCCTCTTTATTTGTTCTGGGAAGAAGGACTCTTGCAGACAGGACACTAAAACGTTTGGTTTTCCCTCAATAGTTGACACTCCTTCTCCCAGCTAAGATTTACATTTTGGTACCTAGAGCATGCGTTGTGGCCACACCCCTCTCTCTCTTGCGTAACTTAATGTAAACTAGTGCCATGGAGAGGAAAGAGTCTGACCAGAGATGGTTCTAAAGGATCTTTGTTTTGATACTCTTTGGGCACTGTTCCTGGGCAATGTTCCAGAGTACTGTGGTTCTGGCACATTACCATTGATATTCAGCAACATTTATTTTCCAGGAGAACTTTTAAAATCACCAGTAGGCAAATTGTCATGATCATCTAATAAGAACACTTGGTCGGAACCGGTTGTGTGGTTGCCCAGCAACATTGTTCAGTTGCCCCATGCATGCTCACTTCTAGGGGTTCAGGAGGGCAAATGGAGCAGAACACAGTTTTATTCAGGGTAAGAGAACTGCTTGCCGTAGTAGCACTATGTCTGTGGGGCATCTTAGAGCATCAACAGAGATGTTGTGAGAAGGGAGAGAGAGAGAGAGGAGCGAGTTGGCAGTGCCCTGTGCCTACTCAAATCCCCTCTCTCAGCAGGTTGGCATGGTGACAATCCTCACAAGTCACACACAGCTGCTAGCCAGAACTATCGACAAAACAGTGCCAATTACACTGGTTTCCTTTGACGGGCCAACAATAGCCCTGTGTGTGTGTGTGTGTGTGGGACTGTAACAAGAGAAAAGCTAAATGGTCTTGTGTTCCTAGAGAGTGCGGTGATGGTGTGGCCCGGTGGACAGCAACGTTAGAGACTTTCAGTACCTTCAATGTGTGTGTGTGTGTGTGTGTGTGTGTGTGTGTGTGTGGGTAGAGACTCTCAGTACCTTCAATGTGTGTGTGTGTGTGTGTGTGTGTGTGTGTGTGGGTAGAGGCTCTCAGTACCTTCAAAGTGTGTGTGTGTGCGTGGGTAGAGGCTCTCAGTACCTTCAATGTGCGCTCCTCCTTCCTGCTCTGGCTTTGCCCCCAGCACGTTGGCAGCTATGTTATTCACTATGTCCAGGATGGCATCTGGAGCAAACACAAAACACACACACACACAAAACAGTAAACATCTGCAGACAAAGACCTCCCGACCTCCCTCCCCTCTCTCCATCATCCCCTACACACACACTCTCTCTCTGAACATGCAGGCCTCCTTAATAAGAGCCTTAGTCAGATGGCCATGGGGCCCTCAGGAAGAGGCCTCATCACGGGCTGGTAACTGGCCGCACAAACCTTTACAGTAAGGCTGTACAGACCAGCTTGCCTACCCGCCCCTGTGTATGTGTGTGCGTGTGTATATGTGTGTGCGTGTGTATATGCCTACGTGTAGTCATGGGTGTATAGGACTGTGCGTTTTCTGAAGGAGCACAGACGTGGTTTGTGTGTGTGTGTGAGTGCACGCGTATTTATGTGTGTGTGTGTGTGTGTGTGTGTGTGTGTGTGTGTGTGTGTGTGTGTGTGTGTGTGTGTGTGTGTGTGTGTGTGCACGTGTGGGCATGGGGGTGTGTGTGTGTTTTCTCAAGGAGCACAGACTTGGTTAAGCCCTCAAGCACAGAGACAAAAGTGGGGGCCTGGGCTTCTCAGCCAATCAGGATGCAGCCCTGCTCTCGGGCCGAAACCTCCCCCTGGCCAATGACAACCACCAAGCACAGAGAGGCATGTGTGCACGGCTGTGGACGTTGCGTCATGAGGGAATAAATGGACACTGAAGTAACCAAATTCCCAGTGTTTACGCCAGGGGAAAAAGCTGGGTCCTGCGCTCCCCCTCTGAGAACAGCCACCTTATTCAATTTAGCCTGCTGCCTCTAGAGTAGAGTAATCTAGGCTTTTTCTCCTCACAGTCCTTGGGCTAACAGTGCTTAACTAAAGATGCTTTTCATTTATTTTATATATTCAATAATCATAGAAATACATCACTATTTCCTTTCATACTTTCATAGTTCCTCCATATATAATCCTACAGAAACTACAATATGCACCACAAACCATTTCACCATGAAATAATCCATAGTGAGAAGTTTAATACTTAGGTTACACTTTACTTGACAGTATCGACATAAGAGTGACGACACGGTCATGAATGCGTCATAAACAAGTCATACAATTTTATGACAACGCTTCTGTTATTAAGTGACATTCGGTTTTTGTCATAACAAGTTAGGGTTAGGGTTAGATTTAGGGTTAGGGTTCATGTCTCATGACAGTGTCATATGTTCATGACAGTGTCATGTCACTCTTATGTCAATACTGTCAAGTAAAGTGTTACCAATATACATTATGTATAAACCAAACACACCAATGTCAATGCAGGCGTATAGACGTCTATATACACACTGCCTCCTGCTATAAAATCCATGAGTGTATATAATAAGTAGCATGCTTCTCATTAGTGCTGCCTGAGGCCACAGCCTCCTACTCTAAAGATGGTGGCTTCAGTGTTCCAAGTGATTTATGCGCCATTGCCATACCTAATGAACCCCGAGAGGCAGGCCTAGCAGAGGAAGCAGAGGGGTGTGTGTGTGTGTGTGTGTGTGTGTGTGTATGTATGTACACGTACTTGTTGCAGATCCCAGCAGGTTCTTTGAGGATTTGTCTTCAGATGGGATGTAGCCAGGAACGTCATCTGCTGAGAGAGGACCGGTTATCTCAGAATGCTTAAAGCTTAGGGTCAACAGAGCGCACTGACTAAGAGAGGCAGTCATACAGGCTGCAGAGGAGAAACACCACTTCTGCCTTTCAAAATAAAGCCCTCAGGGCAGATCAAAGTTGGACTAGATGTTTTGTTTACAGTTCTACAAAGCTGGCTCTGTTCATCCAGCCAGCTCCCACACACACAGACATTTCTCCGAGAACAAACAGCGGAGGTGGAGGCGGAGGTGTTACCAACCGAATTCCTCGTCCGGGTACTCCAGCCTCTCCGCGGGGTACTGGGAATCGGCCTCATCGATCTCCTCCACCATGCTGGTCCCGAACACTCTGCAAAAGGCAGAGCAAGTTTTTTTTTTTTAGTTAGTAAATAAATAAATAAATAAATAAATAAATAAATAAATAAATAATAATAATAATAATAATAACAACAACAGTGTTTCCCATACATTGACTTATTTGTGGCGGCCCACCA
Source organism: Alosa alosa (assembly GCF_017589495.1). Classification (NCBI taxonomy): domain Eukaryota; kingdom Metazoa; phylum Chordata; class Actinopteri; order Clupeiformes; family Clupeidae; genus Alosa; species Alosa alosa. The sequence continues at coordinate 30,056,529 of NC_063197.1, read as the reverse complement.
CAATATCAACATTGACCACCACACAATGACTTTCCAGGTTGTACTAAATTGTGCTTAAATCTGGTTAGCATCATAACCACGCTGCACTAATTTGCTAAAAACTGTTTTCAAGTTAATTCTGCAAACCTACCACCACAAATAGAATTCAATCAAATCAATTCTGTGGGAAACACTGAATAATAAAAAGATATCAAGCGCAAAAAAAATGGGGGAAAGGGGCAGAGGGCTAGATAAAAGAAGGCCGTGGGGGCATACCGAATGGAACACCGAGACACAGAAAAACAGAGAGGACATATAATGCACGCTCTGATATCTTAAACAAACAGGGCAGTGATCACCCCGCCATGCCCATGGGGTGATAACCAAACGCCAGCAGCATCGGCGGGGTCTCAGAACTCAGCTATGAGGGGGCCATTCTGCTTGGGGGGTCATCAGTACAACTTATCTAGCAGTTCCACGCCGCAGCAAGGTATACTGCCCTGAACTTTGCCCCAATGCTGGGGCGCTTTGTGTGGAGCATTGGACCAGTTCAGGAACGGGTTTGATGGCTCATTGCTGCTTCCTTAGCTAGAGGCGCAGGGAGGTAGGAGTGGGGGGGGGGGTGGGGCGGGTAGCTGCATGCAAAGAGTGCATTAGTCAGGCGATGGGAGGCCTGAGGGTAAATTGGTGTACATGCCTCAGCAGGTCAACGACGCTAAGGACTTCATTTCAATATTAGTACTACGCTTTCCCAAAGAAAGACTAAACAAAAACTATAAGGAGCGCAGCTCCAGGGGAGGATCGGACTGCTGTTGGATTGGGTCATCTGAGGGAGGCTGTTCCTCCATTTCGATCCCTCCCCTGGAGTCTGGCTCCAGGCTGGGCTCACGTTGAGGCTGAATGTACGGAATTTCCATATGGAGTCAAGAGTTACAGACCCCCCATACAGTGCTGAGGGAGAGCAGTCCAGCTCACTGCTCCCTACTCGGGGCCCCATGTGCCCCTTTCAGCTGCACAGCAGAATATACTTCAAGCAGCCTAGGAAGCCTCCGGCAGGGAGAGAGAGAGAGAGCTTTAAATGCTACCTAAAGCAAAGTCTCCCGAAAGCCCTTGGGCTGGTCTAGCACAGGCTGGATGAGCCCACATCTGAGGGTCTAGTGAAGGAACCAAATAAAAGAGTTCCTGGGGATCAGCTGGTAGAGTTGGACGATAAAGCCAATCAAACTCAATTCCCTAGTGAGCATTGTGACATCACTAAAAGAGAAAAAAGTATAAGTATATATGTAAGGGATAATGCCCGAGGAGGTGTCCAATATCAGAAATAAATGGACGACGCGGAGGCGTGAACCGTCCGACGCGAAGCGCGGGCCATTTATTTCTGATAATGGACGCATCAAAGGGCATTATCCCGTTTATACCATGGTCACTTACGAAATAAATAAATATGAAATCAATTATTAATACTAAATGAGTTTTAGAGCTAAAATCATTAGTTTTTTCAGCTGTTTAGAGTTGATTCCATTGTTGCGAAGCCTGCCTCCAGGCTCAACCGTCGTCCTACTATCGTTGTTATAGTTACCATTCATAAGTATTGATATGGAACGGCGATTAAACTTTTTTTTACCAGATCTACTTCACAGGTGTAGTATATCACTTTTTAAACGACACCCTTTTTAAAACCTAGACCATGGTATAAACTCTTTTGATCCCGTGAGGGAAATTTGGTCTCTGCATTTATCCCAATCCGTGAATTAGTGAAACACACTCAGCACAAAGTGAACCCACAACGCACACACTAATCCTGACGCAGTGAGCTGCCTGCTACAGCCACGCTCGGGGAACGTCTGCTTGAAGAACAGCATCAATATAAAAATATACATAAATGCAAACATTACGCATGCCAGTAAAAAGGATGACCTACATTGTGGCTTCAAAAAACAGGCAGCATTTATTTGACATCTGTAATGAAAGCGTCCAATAAGACCACAAACAAATGAATGCAAATGTGTAGTTTGGCTCACCTGAACAGGCTGAGGGGACAGAAATGCTCTGACCCAAAGTGGGAGAGAAGTTCCACCTACGGACATGAAGACAAAGAGCCCTTAATAAACAAATGCATTTCTCACCAACGAGTGAAATCTATATTAAAAAATAAAAAATCAGAATGAAATTCTTCATTCAGTGGAAAATCAAGGGCAGTGAGGCATTTGCGAAGCTGATTTGCAAAGTGAATTTTACTGTGTGTGTGTGTGAGCTGGTTATTTTTAGTATGTGTGTCTATGAGCGGCTATGACAAAAACAATGTGTCTCGGTCATGCATTACAGGTACTCTGTGCACTGCCACCAAAAAGCCCCCTTTTACCATGCATTCAAACTAAAAGGAGAATGCTAACCTTCATGTACTTGATGAACATCTGATGCAAGAGGAAGACAAGAGAGAGAGGGAGAGAAAAAGAGAGAAATCAGTAAAAAAAGGACTTGATTCATGCCACAAGCAAGTCAAGCAATTTTGTCTTTTCTTGGCTTTTTTTTGGTTTGATTGATTTGTTTTTTCCCTACTGTTACAGGTAAGGTAAGAAACAACAAGACAAAACTAGCAAGAGCTTTGACAGAGAGAGAGAGAGAAAGAGAGAAGCAACCAGTGTACACACATACAGAGTGTGAGGCAGAGGAATATGACATCACATCACATCACATCACAGAACAGAACAGTCAGATAAGCGATTTCCTCATCTGATGCAGGACAAACACACGCCGTAGAGGGGCGCAAGGGACAGGGGCTGGAAGAGATTATAAAATGGTGGTGTGGCACGGTCGACTGCCCTCCAAGCTCTCCTTCCAAAACATCTCCACTCACCACCCTCCCAACCTCAGGCACTGCTTACAAAACACACCCCTGACGATTTCACAAGTGTGCGTAAATCATGGCTGCCATGAAAAGCCAGTCAAGTGCCAAGCAGCCCACAAAAAACATCTAAGTGCCTGAAGAGACCTCATTAACCCGCAAGCAAAACTACCGCACAACAGAACAAGGAAAAGCGACGGTAAACATCAAAGCAAAGAGGAGCACAGAAGGAATGAACAGAAAAGAAAAGAATAGAAAAGAAAAGCAGTGTTTTGAATATCTATCTAAACGAGTTCAGCTCTAATCTGCTGACTAGCATGCTTCAGGAGCATCCAAAAGTACACTGTTAATCTAAACAGAGCTTCCTCAACAAATGACTGTGAATGCACTTTCACCTACAATCTACCACAAGCAGAAGAGAATGGGGCTTGAGTGACATTGCCCTGCCTTTTATACCCCTCTTGAAGGGGGCATTAGTGTCTTCCTGCGGCCCTCACACAATGAGGGTCTGTATGCTCGACTGTCGCCTCTCCACCCCGGAGGTAGTCAATGTGACTTTCAGATTCCTCAGCAGCACTGGTCATGTTACAGTACCTCCCACCCCCATCCAGAAATCATCTACAGTTACATGCTTCCACACACACAGAGATGCACAAACGCACACACACACACTGATGCACAAACACACACACACACACACACACACACACAGATAAATAATACTCTGGCAAGGATAATTGTTGGGGATCATCCGTGAAAGGTCATCCTCTATTAGAAGATCCTCTTTGAAGACCCTGGGGACCAGCACCACCTACCGTAGTCATGGGAACTGCCTGAGGACGTGTAAAGCTAAAGTGGCCTTTAGTCAGCAGTTCATGTTGTCTGATGAGCAACACTGTAGCACCACGTCACATGGCCTCCTCGTCACTTTCAACTTCATTAAAAAAAAAAAAGTGTCCACACCACTCCGCACGAGGGAAGAACCCTGATCATGTGATCAAGCATGATGGGAGCCTGGAGGAGTACTACTCATGCCCACATCCTCATTTATTTGATTATTTTTACCTTGACGTATTTAGCGTAGAGCTGCTCGTCCAATGGGAAGCTCTGGACAGTGCGCTGGTCACGGGCGTGGAACGTTCCCAATTTGATCCACTTGTTGGTTGGGTACCTAAACGGGGAAGGGTGGTATGACTCAAAGCAATAAGAATGTGGCCAACACTACTGAGGGAAGCTTGATAAACGCAGTATCACATAACTGACTGAGAAACACAGATAAATGTGTGTGCATATGAAAACGCATGCTTGTGTGAGACTGTACCGGTCACTGATGGACACCAGGAAGTCTTTAGGTGTGGACGAGAAGAGCTCGAAATTGGCAATGTCCAGCTGCTTCACCTGGATGGGCTCACAGAGCTCAATGACAAACCTGGATGGACAGAATCAGAGAGAGGAGACAGGAGGAAAGGAAAAGGGAAAAAAATAAATGTTAGAAAAAGTGGTGAGACTGGTGAGTCAGCTGGGGGCTCCTTCTAGAGCCTGACGGGCCCCATGGGCCACCCTGTCACCCTACTCCACCCTGTGCCATGTCAGACCAGCGGCAGGGTGGAGAGAGAGAGAGTAAGAGAGAAAAAGAGAAAGAGAGAGAGAGAGAGAGAGAGAGAGAGAGAGAGAGAGAGAGAGAGAGAGAGAGAGAGAGAGAGAGAGAGAGAGAGAGAGAGAGAGAGAGAGAGAAGCAGGGACATGATGTGCAGTGCTAATGAAGGGAACGAGGAAGGAGGGCGGGTGCAAACATCTCAGGGCTAATGGTGTGACTCACAGATGCGTGGGCTCAATCACATCAACACAGCACAGCACAGCACAGCGCAGCAGACAGAGGACAGAGGACACAAGCACAGACGAGCCGAAATCAGGAGAGGGGGATGGGGAATAGGAAGAAAGGGTGCTGAGGGGAGAAGAAAGTGATTGAAAGGTTTTTGCCAAAAGTGCAGAAGCAAGAGCTGTTGAAAACGTATAATAGACTTTTTTTTGTAACAGCTGACATGCACACAAAGAGAGAGGAGTGGAGTGGGAAGATCTATGTGATTATTGGCCCTGACCGCTGGCCCAGTGTGTGTGTGTGTGTGTGTGTGTGTGTGTGTGTGCGTCATGGAGCTGGCGTGGCACGGGCACACTCACCAGATCTTGTTACTGCAGGGGTTCAACATGTAGATGTCCATGTTCTCCATCAGGATGGCCGACGTGCTCTGAGGGAGAGAGGCACACAGGTCAAACTCAACGTCCGCAACGTCTGATGGACGTCGCTCCCGGTCTCACGCGTCAATTCCTCCAGCTGAGAAACTACTGATTTCTCCCCAAACTCACCCGTGACCTTACAGCAGCCATTTTACAAACGGAGAGAAAGGCAGACTGAATTTCCTCTTACAGACTTCTAACAGTGATCTGAATGGACGAATACTACAAGTTCTATTCCATCAGTGAGATCTATGGCTACTGCCTACATTTGTTGCCTGGGGTCATTTGGGGGACCTCTGCACTGTACTGTCCTGTGCTGTGCTGTGCTGTACCTTGGCCTCGCTGTTGGCAGACAGGATTTTAGCCCCACACTCCACGGAGGCGTAATTGTTTTTGAAGTTCTTCTGGACCTTCTTCACTGGGTGGGGGTTCCCGTTGGAGGAGGTGTGTAGGGACTGACCTGGAACATAGAGGGAACTAGTTAGCCAGGAAAACCAGGACACCTACACAAGATAAGGGTCCACCCATTGCACTGTGTGTGTGTGTACACGTGTGTTCACCATCGACCCTGAACATGTTTATGCCAGCGGCCTCTTTTTTTCCAGAAATCATAGGAACAACTTATCACCTGTCTGTGTGCTATAGTGTACAACCTGTATGCAAACACTATCTCTGATTGATAACCTACTTAGGGTGTGGACACTCCTGTGCATGTACCTACCACCTGAGCGCACACACACACACACACACAGCATCTCTCATATCCTCTGCATCTCAACACCACTGAATCTCTGGGAAAAATGGAGACATTCATTAATCTTTGACAAAATATGGCCTGTTAAGGACAAGAAATTACAACATCATCAAAGGCTCAGTTATTTTCCCACTTTGCCTGGAATGAGAACAGGGACAACACAATTGTGGTGGACTTGGAGCCAGTCCCCCTGTTCCCTAATTGCATCCCCTTTGCCCAGGCCCTTGGTGTCCTTCTTCCACAACCATTCATTGTTCACTGCACTCCCTCATTCAATGGTCTACTCTGGAGTGCGTGCACAGGATGTGGTCAAACTTACACTTGATTTGTCAGGATTAATACTTATAAAAGAGACCGGTTCTACGGAGAAGGGACATGTACTATAATCCAGCTCCCGATAACCACGCAGCAACAGAATGGACTCTAACTCTTTCACTGCTGCAGCCTCCAGACTATTCACATATATGATGAGTGGACATACATACGCATGGATAACTCCTATTATATTCCTGACCTGAAGGGGTTAGCGCGCACACACACAGCGGCACGCTCCATGATCTAAGAGCTTTAAGAGAGTTCATTCTGCTTCAGTGAATCGGGCTGGTTCATTACTGAAGCAGAGAGGGGTGTGTGTGTGTGTGCATGTTTGACAGAAAGAGAGAGACAGGGAGAAAGAGTGAGTCAGTCAGAGAGAGAGAGAAAGAGCGAGTCAGTCAGAGAGAGAGAGAGAGAGAGAGAGAGAGAGAGAAGGAGAGAAGAAAATGTTATGCAATGTTCACTGTGCACGCTCTACTTCCTAAAAAAGGCCCGTGGTGACCGTGCTAGCAAAATGTGGCCCCCCACGTGGCATAGAGGAGCAGGAGAGACAAGTAAAGGAACTGAGCTGAAAGGGTTAACGTTACCCATTACTGAGCTTAAAGGGTTACCCATTGACTGTGAGACTGAGCTGAAAGAGTTAAAGGGTTACCCATTGACTGTAAGACTGAGCTGAAAGAGTTAAAGGGTTACCCATTGACTGTAAGACTGAGCTCGGCTGTGGCGCAGCAGCCACTCCAAAAGCATTCTGCGTTCACTGGAGTAGAATACTAATGGCGTCCCAGAGGAATGTGTGGAGGCCTGAGTTTCTGCACGTGTACGGTCTTGAGCATGCACTCAAATGCCATGCATGGAAAGATGTGTAAGTGTGTGTGTGTATGTAAGTGTGTGCATGTGTGTGTACTTACAGTATGCACTTAAAAGGGTATTACTGTTTAACTTGTAACTGATATTCAAGTACAAGTCATCTGCCCAGCTTCACCAATTTGTTTTGTCCTCTTTGTGACAATGTGTGCGTGTGTGTGTGTCTCTCACTGTGACTTACTCTTCTCCTTCTCCACCTCCATCACCTTCTTCTTCCACTCATCAAACGTGGGGATGTCCTCTTTGCTGGGCACAGAAGGGTCAGTTTCCCTGGAGCCAGAGGAATCTACCACCTGCTCAGAGGGAGAGAGACACACACACACACACACATTAGAGTCCACACACGTCGACACAACACGTGACACACACTCTCACACACACACACACACACACACACACACAGGACCTCTGGGAGTTACTGAGCTGTGAACGGTGATGTCTTATGTAATGTGAATATGAAACAGTCGCTTTAGGCCTGCCAGCTAGCCACAGTCACCCAAACAAATCCCATGTGCAACTTCACAATCCTCTTTAGAAATTATGCAGGGGGAATGGATTGGCCAATCTGTCTGGCCACTGTTTAAGTGCAGCCATTGACCTTTCAGGCGCATGGGGTGAAAAAAGGGAGACTTCCGACAGGTTATTTATTTTGAAATGCCTTAGCCTTTTCTTCTACTCACCAATCTGCTTCTGTACATGATGCTAGTTAATGACACACCTCCTTAAACAACACACCCACCCACACACACATTCCGCTCTCTCTCCCTCTGTCGGTCTCCCTCCCTCTCTCCCTCCCTCTCTCCCTCCCTCTCTCCCTCTCTCTGTCTCACCATCACCCACTCTTTAAGAGTGCGAGAGTGCATTTACCAAATTAAACTTTTATGAGGCCTGTAGAAGTGGTGAAAACTCTGACTGAACACAGTCAGCCCTGCCTTACATGGTCCCACTTTCTGTTTCTCTCTACACTAAACAAAGCTGATGCAGCCATGAGAGTTTGGGGATTTCAATAGGACAATGCACAACGTGCACACACGTTCCTATAAATTCACCTAATCTAAACAAAAATTGCAAGCTGTCTGCTCGCCACGGAGGAATGCAAAGAACTCTGAAATCCATTCAGTTGCCACACAAAGGAAGCAGAGAAAGTAGAGAGGGGCGATTGTGTTCGCTTTCTCGTCACGGGCCGACAGTGAACGCTCCACTATGCCCTGGGGGATTGTGGGATACATAGCTGCTGCACTGGTGGACGCGAAAGGCTACACATCTGCATATATGAGAAAAATGTGTATGATGCCTGTGGTGCAGGTAGGAGTCTCTCGTTCACCTGGGGCTCCGCTGGCTTCAGAAATGCGTTTGTGTATGTAAGTGTGCGCACGTGTGTGTGTGTGCGTGTGTACTGTACTTGCAGTATGCACTTAAAAGGGTATTACTGTCTGGTAACTGATAGTCACGTACAAGTCATGTGCCCAGCTTCACCTGTTTGTTTTGTCCTCTTTGTGACCACGTGTGTGTGTGTGTGGTGGTGGTGTGTGTGTGAGAGATGTCTGTGGTGCAGGTAGGAGTCTCACGCTCACCTGGGGCTCCTCTGGTTTCAGAGATGCGTTTCCGCTCTGGTCAGGATCTGCCACGACGAGATCCAGAGGGGGAGGGAGGTCAGCGTTGGTCCCTGTCCCCCGACCCAGCGTGATGGACATATTCTCCACATCACTGCAGATAAGAGACCACAAGCAATGGAGGGGACCGTGAGTGCACGGTTGCATAACAACAATATAACTACAATAAAAATATATATATGTTTTACATATATATTTTTTTGGTTTACATAGGCATGTACATGTTTGAGGGATGTCATCAATCCCCCCTTTGGCTGACAACATGCTATGACTCAATGTGGGGGAAGTGGAATCCAGCAAAACATATGAGGTGGGCAACATGAACCAGGGAAACCAAAGGGTGGGGAGAGGGGAGATGCCCACCGGACTCCAGCCTCGGTGGCCTGAGTGTGTGTGGGCAGGAAGAGCCTCCGCATCGGGCACCGCGTGCCCGTCCGTCCTCCACCACATTACCTGTCAGGTGTTGATTTGTTTTTGTTTGTTTTGTTTTTCGGTGCCTGGGGGGGGGGCGAGTACTCACCTTGTGAGTGTGCTGCCAAAGTCAAGGGGTTCGCTGGAGGAGGGTACCCCGGTGGGCGGGATACCCACCACACACTCACTGGCACTAGAGCTCTCTATGGGGAAAGCAGCACTGGGAACCTCTAGTGCACTGAGGGAAAGAAATAATAGGCCATTTACCCAGCAGGACTGGGAGAGGAGAGGAGAGGAGAAACAGAGGGGGTGAGGGTGGGGGGGCATGGAGGATTGCATGTCAGAGTGTGTACGAGAGAGAGAGAGAGAGAGAGAGAGAGAGAGAGAGAGAGAGAGAGAGAGAGAGAGAGAGAGAGAGAGAGAGAGAGAGAGAGAGAGAGAGAGAGAGAGAGAGAGAGAGAGAGAGAGAGAGAGAGACTGTCAGCAGCACACAAACCGCCTTGAGGATCAGAGGATTGTCTAGGGTTGGATTTGTGATTAGCTTGGTCATGAAGACCTCCATCAGGAAAGCGTGGGCGATTGCCTTTAGTAGGAATGCTGGCCAAAAGCTCCAAGCTGGGCAAATTTACTCCCGCCTTCCACTCATGATAAGAACGTCCCGTTAAAACAGATCGATATAGAACAGCAAGATGTTTCTTCACCGCAACAGGCAGCAGCACGGTAGGCAAAGTTCAATCAGAGACTCTCTGACAGTTCACTAGAGCGGAATGCTGCGGAGGCCAAAGTGGTGGCGACCGAAAAGACGGCAAGCACAAAAGTCCATAATACAAATGTGAAATTCCAAAAATTAACTAAGGGGAATTAGGTTTTGGGGGGCAAATCTGAAAAGAAAGCTCAAGGAAGGGGGGGTGGGGTGGGAGTAAGACAAAAGACTGGTCAATGAATGAATGAATGAATGAATGAATTAAAGTTTGACTGCTAAAATGGAGGCATGCACTGTCATCAGCAGCTGGCTTGATCAATGCGGCTCAAACGTTTGGCCTCTGGCGGTGACTGTGGCGTGCTGGCGCCACCTTACCTGGATGGGGCGTCGGGCGAGGGGACTGAGGTAGGTGCTCCGCCTGGGACTTCGGCAGCGGGCTCGGGGGTCGCTGGGGCGTCGCTGTGAGGCTCCGCCTGGGGCTCGGGGTCTTTAGGGGCAGCAGCAGTAGAGGTTGTAGTAGTGGTGGAGGTGGAGGTGGAGGCCGAGGCCTGGTCCGTAGAGGTTGGGGGGGGCAGTTCGGCGTGTACCTCTGGCTCGGGCTGATGCATGTGGGAGGCCGCTAGAGTGTCCTGGGCCTGCTGGGGGTCCGTGGCTGGTTCTGGCTCAGTGACGGGCTGCTCTGGCTCAGACCGCACCTCCTCCACCATCAGCACCACCTCCTCCACTTCCTGTTGCTGCTCCACCACAGGCTGCTCCTCTGGATTCACAGTCTGGACAAACAACAACCTCCATTAGGGCAGCTCCAGCATGGGGCATTAGGGCAACTCCAGCATGGGGCAGTGGAGCTATTACCCAAGCGATGTAGAGCTTCCACAACATGAAATCTGTTTTAGTCATGTCCGTGTCAAACAATGTGTAAATAAGGATAATAAAGTATGTCTGTGTAGCACGTGTTTAAGATAGCATATTAGATCAGCTAATACTATAGTCAATGAGCATTTATAGCATACAGTAGTTGTTAAAGAAACACGGCCAATTTGTGGGAAATTAGCTTATTTGCATTAGGCTAGCTATAGCCTAACTGGTGTAGTAACCCACTTCAGGTGTAACTGGTGTTGACAAAAAGTTGGTGTGTTTCTTTAAGAAAGCAAGGGTTAGCATTGCATGTATAAATGATAAGCTGTAAAGGTGATGCGCAAAAGCACTAACCTGCTCGTGCTCGTCCTCCTTCAAGGCGTCTCCTGTGGGCTGGTCCTCTAGTGATGCACTCTCGGACTCCAGCCCCACGTCGTCCGATGACTGACTGTCCGTCCCCCCTGACTCTTCCACCTAAGAGCCCAGTCACATTGGTCACTTAACACTTACACTAGAGAGACACAAAAAAAAAACTCCTCTCCTGGCACCATTACCCTTAAAAGGTGTACCGTCACACCTGTGTCATGGGAATGCTGGAAAATGAACGTTCTAAAGAATATCTGGGTTCATTGAATTCAACATTGAATTTCAGAACCTTGAATTGTTGCGGAACGGAATCTTACGTTAGAATGTTCAAAAACCTACACCAGAGAGGGTTCAAGCGGAGCTAGTAATCAAGGATCTTTGCCTACACCTTTAAGGGTTAAACAACTGGACATGCCTAATAATCATAATAAAATAATAACTTGGACTTATATAGTACCTTTCATGGTACCCAAGGTCGCTTAACAAATGGGGGGGGGGTCAAAGGACTTCGTGAAAATAAATGTTTTGAGGCGCTTTTGAACATGGAAAGGGACTGGGCAGGGACAGGGCAAAGCGGACATGCATTGACAGAGAAAGCCCTGTCCCCAAAAGTCTACCGGCTTTAAGCATTAACTATTAACTAACCATTTCTGATGAAGGCATAAGGAAGTTTTGCAAGACCCAACCATGACAAATCCAGATATAAAAACCTCAACAAAAGATAGGCAAGCCAACTTAACGGTCAACTTTTGTTGGGGTACTTTTGATGTATTTTAGATGTTTTCAGCATGTTCATATACGCGCTGCTAATTGTTGACTTGATGCGTGAAGAAGCATTTGACTATTTGTACTTGACAATTTCTGAAATGTGTTCGACACAACTAAAAGAACTAGAACCTTCAACCTGGAACTGTTGGTATAATTTTTTGATTTTTTCAGAATTTCTTGAGACACAAGAAGATTTACAACATGTGACTGAAGTTAACTTCCCCTTTGAGGAGGTGGAGCACATCTACACAGTAGGAGCCTTGAAACCAATACATCACAAGTTACATTCATTATAACCATACATCACAAGTCGCTGTGCGTTGACAGCTTGTACTTTGCTGTACTCAAGGTTTTGCGCAACAAGGACAGTGCGAGGGCAGTGGAGGCTGTTAAGAGATATATTTTATTTATTTATATTTATATTTTATATATATATATATATATATATATATATATATATATATATATATATACATATACACACACACACATACAATTAGGGGATGTTAAAAAGCCACAGGAACACTTTTTTTAAAAACAAAAATATATACAGTATCATACAATCTCCCAACTACATGGAGTGGGGTAAGAATATGTAATTACTCCAACACCAACTTTGACCAAAGTCCCTCCACTCGGCAGCCATATTGTAATGCTTTTTGGGCACTTATCGAGCATCTATTTCGGGAAGAACTGCGTGTGTGCAAGGCTTCACAAAACACGACACACCAACCTTGCTCCAGCTGCGTGATCACAACACATGATTGGCACGATGTATTCACATCACATGTCAACTTTTGGTGGCGGAAGTGGCGGAATATGTGTAGACGACCGCCATGTTTGCGTTACGAACTAACACCATACATTTCTATGGGAGATTCTTTTGAGGGCTGTGTCTCCTCATCGAAGAAAGTCTCTGGTTTGACTAACTGCAGGGGTCCTATTTAAAACCAGCTTACCATTAACCTCAAGAGAGATTGTTTTAAGGAGGATTAGTTGGTAGGCCACCAATGAAGACCTAAGAAGACCCACACACTCTATGGCAACTTAGCCATAATTTTCCCTAGAAACCTGATGGTAATTTTGATACCATAGATTTATATAGAGACCCAGTCAGACCAATAGTATGAAAAATCAGGAACAGAGTTTATTTACAATGATGCGCATCAAGGGGGAGACACTATGACTTCACCTAAAGATCCATCAGTTGCTCTAACTAGACAAGGAAATAGTTAGAGTTTAAGTATCCTTCCAGGCTAACGGGAGATGGCGTTGGTCATCCCATCTCACGTGGACTACACTGACTCAGACCCTGATTAGTGGCAGCCTGGCAATCCGGAGCAGATAGCTCCTGACATGCAGAACAGTGAAACACTGCAAAGTCATAATATTCCAGCTTATCTCTAAATACTGTCACACACACAGATATACACAGGGACAGTACAGATATCATACAGTCATTACATAGAATCATACTTTTAGTATCAAAGGGACCCACTAATGAGAAATGCAGAACATTAAACCACATATTGGAATATTGGACATAATGTGCTATTCCACTTTCTCTCAAACCGTATACATAACTGACCCCAGTGTAACGGTAAAGGAGACCCTCCCCATGCCATGACCGGCGTATAGATAATCTATATGCCCGGAGACAGGCTGTCTGATAGAGCAGGCTCCTCTTACAAACAAGCGAATGTTGCTCAATCTAGCAGGGCCCCCATTGTGTAAGGACTGATATAGACAACGAGTGCCTTACGTAACATACATATCTCTCTCTCTCACACACACACACCTCTACTTCTGCATTACAGGTCAAAAATGTCTGTGACCTTCCTCTCCACAAAATGACTCTGCGTACCCAGTGGCTCTCTATGTCTGGACCAACCAGACAGGCCCGAGCCAGAGGCTAACAAGGTAACTAATTGCCGTTAGTTTTAAGCAAGGAACTTACAAGGCCTTTGAGGAAGGATTAACCCCAACTGAGCTTTTTTGAAAAAAAAAAAAAAAAAAAAAAAAAAAACTTTTGTGCTTATTTAAACCAACTGCATAGGAGTTTGATTGTTGCCGTATACATGACAGTGAGTTGGTGGATGAGATGTCCATAAGCTCTCTAGCTTGTTTGTGTATTTTCTGCTGAGTTTATGAGTTGATGAGAGTCATGCTTGATTAGAGTTAAGGGAGGTGGGGGACTTTGTGTGTGTGTGTGTGTGTCTCATATATATATATATATATATATATATATATATATATATATATATGTAGTGTGAATGAGTGTGCGTGTGTGTGCTTGCGAGCGTGTGTATGGTTGGTGAGTGAGTGTGTCTGTGTAAGGTTGGTGAGTGTGTGTTTGTATGTGAGTGTGTACCTTGTCGTAAGCGACTTCCTCCTTCTGCTCCGTTGCCTGGGGGCCTCCATCCTGTGCAGAGAGTACTGGGCCAGAGGCGCTCTGTGCTGAACAATGGACATAATGACCGGGGTACCTGCAACACACACACCAACAAACCGCACGCGTCAAAACTTGCGGGGACAGGACAGGTTCAAACGCTGTTACCCCCCCCTTACAGGTAGACAAGAGCACATGAGTATCACTCCTCCACAGAGAGTCATGGAACTAAAAAGTGATACAAATCGACACCATGTGCATGACAACGCAACAGAAATCGCATCACATCATGTTTTGTGAAAAAAACCCGTCAATTATGCCGTTTTCTTTAGACGATTCATTTTCAAATTCCTGCCTGGCGACAAACTCCAGTACCTGCAGGTCTGTGGGGGCCGTATCAGTAGTGGTGATAACTCTATGTGTGAGAACGGTATGTGCGTTAATAAGCCCGTCTTTATGACCGGTGAGGACTGGGCAGAGGGAAGGGCATTGGAGGTGCTGAGGACCTGGTGTTCTCCACATGTGCTGGTGTTTTCCACATGTGCTGGTGTTCTCCACGCGTCCGCAGACACAAGACAAACAGACTGCCCATACCATGTGCTCGTACACTTGCTTCACCAGGGGCCCTTTGTTACACTGGCGTACGTTAAGGTCAGCGCCTGCCACGCTTTCCTGGAATTTTAGCGGCACTGTATATGTGCATGCGGAGGCTGGCAGAGCCGCAGATTCCAGGCAAATCCAGGCATTATTTTTCTTGCGTTAGTGGAGTTATAAAGCCAGTGCACCCTTTTGCTTTACAGTAATAACTATTTTAAACATTATCTTATTTGCATGAACTTTTTATATATGTTTAGAAAATGGATAAGGTTTTCAAAATCACTGAGTAATGGTGTTAAACAGAGGTGGAAAGTAACGAAATACATTTACTCACGTTACTGTATTGAGTAGTTTTTCTGTGTATTTTGTATTTTTTAAGTAGTTTATAAAATCGGTATTTTAAATTTTACTTGATTACATTTTGAGTGAAGTATTGTACTTCGCTACATAAAAATCCCATCCGCTACTTGAGTAAAAAAAAAAAAGTTAAGACTAACTAAAACAGAAAGGGAGAGAAAAGAAATCGCGCCCTAAACCACTAGCCTAGTGATAATGATCAGCATGTAGCCTACAACAGGACATCAAGCTGGCGCCATGCAGTCTTTCTGAAAGGGATGGAGATGGAGCTGGAGCTGGATCACGAGATGCATCAGATTACATGTGTAGCCTAACCTATGAAAGTGTATTTTCCGCTATTTCAATGGGTTGTCTCAGTTCGTTTTAGCACTAATGATAGCTGTGATATTCAAGCAAACACCATGGGATTTCGTGTTTTGACGTTTGTGCTCACCTTTCTTTGGAAAGAAGTTTATTAGCAGTTGTTTCCCCTCATTTTGATGTCTCTCTTTTTAGTAACCTAACTTGGCTTTCTTGGAGAAAACATTGCACCAGCAGCACAACAATTAGCGGTCCACTATTAGCGATGCTCAACTAAATAAACAAAAGATAGACTACCTTATGAATCGTGCAGGCGGACTAAACCATTTAGCTCTTTAGCAAGGGAGAGTGACCTTAGACAGTTTTCACTATGTTTTGTATACAAAATCCAGTCAGTCAAACTTTCATTCATGACAATTCTGACATTCATTTTGACATTTAATTTGGAAGTTAAAATATTCAGGTAAAATAAATATATGGTGGACATATATATATATATATATATATATATATATATATATATATATATATTTTTTTTTTTTTTTCAGTAATTAGCTTAAATTTCCAGTGAGTCTATTCGAAATTTTCACCACACATTATATTAACACACGTAAAAATCCAAACATAAGAGTTATGTGTATTAAAGTGGAAGGACACAGGAAAAAAGTACTGAACGTGCCTACTGGAATTTCTTCAATACTTTGTGGAAAAGCCTTTGTTTGTAAAGACAGCTTCAAGACCTGTATGACAAAACGTATTAGTCACAGTATCAGGTGTGATTTTGGCCCATTGTTCTAAACAGATTCCAGGGGTCCCTCTTGTGAATCCTGATCTTTAGTTACTTCCAGAACTGTTCAATTGAATTGGCTGCCTTCAAGTCTTTCTGGAGCTTACTCCGAAAGTGGTCCTTGGCTTTTTGAATTGACTATCCTTCTGACTCCCTGGTCAGAAATATTATGAGGAGATCCTGCATGGCAGTGATGTTTCTTCCACTTGCAGATAATGGCTCCCATGCTGCTTACTGAAATGCTTACTTTTGAAATGCATCTGTAACCAGTTTCATTGATATGTTTTGCAACAATAAGGTTGCAAAGGTCTTGGGAGAGCTTTTTGCTTTTATCCATCATGAAATGTTTCTTGTGTGACACCTTGGTAATGAAAACCTTTTATAGCCCCATCAATACCAAGCTTATATTAATTTGCACAGATAGAAAGGATAACTACTCTAACTACTTACAGATTCCAGCTCGTTCCTTCCCTTTCCTTGCCTTAGTGCTTTTTCTTAGCTTGTTCAATACTTTTTCCCTGTGTTATTCCACTTCATTACACATGACTCTACTTATGGAGTTGTTTGGATTTTTTATGTGTGGATTACCTGAGTTATTACTAATGCCTGGTGAAAATGTTGTACCCCCCGTATTCCACTTTTCATGGGCCCTCTCCTCCATTGGGGCCCTATACTTCCCACTCTCCCCCCCAGTTCGACGCCCTTTAATCTGCTGAACCTTCTGCTTGTTTCCAAATATAAAAAAACAACTCAACATTGGCCTCCCTGCCTCAGCTGCCTGTGAGGGGCTTTTCAGTTGGATTACTGTTCACTGCAAAGTTTAACGCAAGGATGAGTGCAACTAACTTTGAAAATCAACTACTGCTCAAACTTAAAGGAGAACTCCGTGATTTTTCACATAGATCTCCATTTCTCAACGCCACCGAAAGTGCTGTCGGTATGAACAAAACTGAAACAATCGGTTTTACCTAGCTCGAAGTTGCTGCAGCTACAGCGCTACACACTGGGAGCATGAAGATGGCTGCTTTAGCTGCTGGCTGCAGCAACTCGAGCTAGGACCAAAGTCCTTTTCAGGCAAGTACCTCCACTTTCGGCAGCCATATTGCAACACTTTTTGGGCACTTATCGTGCATCTATTTCGCAGAAATTATTGTGCGTAAGGCTTCACAACACCAATCTTGCTCCAGCAGCGAGATCACAACAGATGATTGGCACAATGTCTTCACAGCACACCACATGATTGGCTCAATGTATTTTACAACACACCACATGATTGGCTCAATGTATTCACATGTCAACGTTTTGCCGCGGAAGGGTTGTGATATTTGTAGACAACTGACTAACCCCATGCATTACTATGGAGGATTTTTTGAGTGCTGTATCTCCTCATTAGAAAGTCTCTGGTAAAACTGGTTGTTCTGGAACCCCCAAACAAAAAAAAAAAAGTAACTAAGCAACTTTTTACTTAAAGTACATTTTAAATGAACTACTTTTTACTTTTACTTAAGTACATTTTCAGATCGGTATTTTAACTTGTACTTGAGTAATGTTTCATCAAGGTATTGGTACTTTTACTTGAGTACAATATTTTCGTACTTTTTCCACCTCTGGTGTTAAATAATCGTGACCTCAACATAGTCATGATGATGAGTTTTGCCATAATGAAGCAGCCCCAGCCTATGCTCAGGCAAGGTTCAAAATAAACAATGGCCCACTCCTATCCTATAGGCCCGCGGCTGTGAGTGTTAACAAAATCCTCCAGAGCGTCGAGACTCCAGAGAATCGGAGGGATTTCTTTGGCTCCAACAGACTGGTTGGCCCAGCTGCTGCTGAGGAGTAATCTCAGTAACTTTTCCCTTCCTTAACAAAGAATTATAGTGCTAATGTTATCAACATTATGAGAAAAGAACAAAAAAAAAAAAAAACCCTTCTTTGACTGACAGATAGTTGGCGCCCTACCAAAGGCTGACTACTTGGCACTTGATCAATGGCAGTAGGAATTTCCACCTGCCGCGTTTTTATTAAAAGTGTAGAACATACACAACAAGCCTTGTGTCCCTCTGACAAAGGCATCACTGTAATATTGCCTCCATCTATACATTTTGAGAACATGACAACCTATGTGAAGCTGATGAAGGGGAGGGCTATGAAGTGCTTTAATGGATTCTTCTACCACCGCCATCTTGCCAATGACAGGAGGAGGATTACATCAAGGGAAGTATAACAAAGGCAACGGCTTGTTACAGTAAAATAATACATATGAGCCAATGATCCTTTCAAATGTAGACATCTACTAACACTGCATGAAGTAGTAGTTTATAAAAAATGGGCTTATAACCTTCACACAGCTCACATCATATTTGTTGTGTTTACAGTTTTAAAATATCTCTGTCCCCTTTCGGACCACACATACGCCTAACACCTGTTAGCATATGTGGAGACATGAGGTCGATAATTGACGCAGGCCAAGCTCTTCACGTTACTGTGTTAGCTACATTCAGTTCTTGGCAACCTATACCACAGGCCTTATGTCTTCACCATGTGAAACGTATAGCGCGCGCGCACACACACACACACACACACACACACACACACACACACACACACACACACACACACACAAAGGTGGTGTGGATAATGGGTTGAGTATTGACCCAACCCGTCCCAAGAATCCTGTCAGTGAATGATCTGAATATGAGCAACAGCTGGGCCTGGTGATTTTCACCCACGTACACTTTGACAGAAATGTGAGCCCTTCACCTTGACTAATGTCCGATCAATGTCAGCTGCGGGACGTGACCACATGCAGTGACATGTTAGCTCACTGTCGCCACCCTGCTAGGTTGCGAGCGCCTCTTTCACACCCTCCCTTGTAGGTCTGCTTAGATCCTCATTAACTTCCATTTTGCTTCATCAGTAACAATTAAGACCAAGATCACTAACTCATCACAGCTAATCGGAAGCATATATGCACAGTGAAACTCAGTCCTGGCCAGGCCAATAATGAGGAAAGAGCTTGTTGTACGTTGCCTAAATGCAACCCTATGCAGTTATGCTGGCCATTTAAATTTAGTGCAACACCACGGTGAGGTCAAGAACGACATACCACTTTAGATTGAGTGTGATGTGTCCTTGTCTGATGCATGTCTGTCTATTTGAGGACACCATGTTCTATAGAGCATTTCTGGTAAACTAGGAAGCCTAGTCTCTAGGAAGCCAGGGCGTCACCATCGCGCCTGTGTGCCTTGAACACATGCATAAATACCATGACTATAATGGGGGATGAGCATGAGTTATCGACATGTGGAAACATGAGCCCCTGGATCTCCCTCATCTGAAGCCCCAGGTCTGAAGCCTTAGGTATGACCTAAAGCTAATCTTAGATCCATAGCTTAGAAGCATGTACTGCCTCAAATGTCACATGGGAAGAGCTGATGTGTGCTGTAGGCCACAGAGCAAATGGGGAAAATATACAGGGACATAGGGGAACACCTAATGAGTTGGAAGACATAATTGACCATTAATCAATTAATGTAAGCTCATCTGTGATGATGCTAACTGGTTGAAACATAGCATGAGATGCAACTAGCAACTATGCAACAACGGAATAGTTTTTTGGGCTTGTAAATATACACAAGGGGTCAGCCAAAATCTTAAGTACTGGGGGTAATGGACCCTGGTTCAGGTCACCGCTAATATTCCCAAGGACGTGATGCTTAGGTAATCTAGTGACTCTGGAGGGGTGACATTCAGTCGTGAACTTCAGCTATTAAGTTGATGCTGACATGACAGGGACAGAGGAGCTAATGTAACCAAACATATGATGGAACATTACGCAATAGTGAAACTCTATGGAAGAAAAGTGACATTACGTGGTGCAGTCTATATGATCGTACCCATTAAAAACATCAACTATTCAGTAATGATACAAGTACTACAGTCTGGTTTAACCCTGGCTTGTTAATATATCTTTTGTATATATCTTATTATCAACACTAATCGTGTTTTACAAGGAACAAAAATCTACATGAAGATGGATTACTGCACTGTAATCCCTACATGCCAAAATTAAACTTTGCCTGCAGAGGAAATTCTTCTCGTAGATGGGTAAATAAAAATCACACTTTTAATTTTACACTGCGGCTGGCTGTCACTCTAAATCTGCGATGTATTAAACAGCCACAGGGAACACAAGTATGCCTTGCTGGCATGCTTGCCGTGTTTGGTGTAGTGGATACTACAGTAGAAAAGCACACAACATCAGAACATGTAAGCTTCTAAAATGTTGAAAAGTCTACAGAGGGTTTAACGGAGACAGATGACATCTTGAAGGAAAGAAAATATAAAAATTTCTTAAAAGTCTAAAGGTCTCATTTGCGAGGTTATTTATGTTTATTACACTTTTTTTCAAAAAACTTAACATTAATGCAAGAGAGGGCCTAAAGGTCAGAGCAGTGGGGTGGGAAATGACCAAGGCTGTAGGAGAAGTACACAAAAAATAAGACTCAGGTTTACCCAAGTCAAATCAGAGCCATAAAGAGCCTCTCTGTACTGCTCTGGGTCAAATAAAGTGATCCTTCAGTGTGACACAGGACTTTCCATGGCCTACAAAAACCATATGGAAACAATATTCAAGGTCTCTGCCCAGGCAGAAATGATATGCCCCACGCTGGCCTCCAGGATAGCTCAACAGTCACACTACACCAGTCTCCAGCACACAATGACCTGACATTTCCCCCTTAGCTTACCATGCAGCTGATTTAGCCCAAATCATAAACCTTTCCAAAATAAATAAATAATTCATACATAAAAACAGAGAATCAAGCGGTTGTACTAATGAGATGAAAATCCAAATGAATGTGGTTACTACGTGGGTCGGGTATGTTGCTGGTGTGTCTTCCTGTAAAACCTGATTTAACTTGTTTAAAGAGGAGAACATTTAAACTGTTGGTGAATGTTCTCAATGTCAATATTTTGTGCAGAATTCAAAATTGATCAGCACATTCATGTCACAGTGCTGATTAAGCTGCAACAAATACTGACAAGTTGCGTTGCTTGCTTGCTAAAAGCACAATCACATTCTGTGAGAAAAAAATAGGAGCGATTGAAAAGCTGCAAGGCTCTTAAAAGCACTCAATTCCACACGCAAGGGCAACAAAAATACCTGTGAAGATTTGCTAGACTGCCCTCCCCCATCTGGAATAAATGTTTACATTCCTTTAGCAGAGAAAAAAAAAATGGGCTGGGTTTCTTTCTTGTTTCTTGGTGGTGGTGGCAGAGTTTGACCTACTTTTGGGGGTTGCATAAGTGAGTGGGTTACGGGGGCTCTGTGTGTGTGTGTGTGTATGAGAGAGTGTATGTAATCAGCACTGTGCTCCGGTAAAGGAAGGGGAATGATAGGCTCAGAGACCAAAGACCAAAGAAGCCCAAGGCCCCCTGACTCAGCAGATGGGCTCTGTGCCTCAACTTCCTGTCTTACTCGAAGGCTGATGTGTGTGTGTGTGTGTGTGTGTGGGGGAGTAGTCATGATTGATTCACAAATGAGTTACTGCACCCCTACACACACACACAGCTCATTACATTACACCGGAGGTCAGGGAGTGCAGAAGGAGATGAGCACTTAAAAGCACTTCCAGCAAAAGGAAAACCAGAAGCCCACTCACATCCCATCCTGCCCAAGCAACAAAAAGCCCTTACTGGTGGAGGTTTCGCTTCACACCAACCCACCAAAGCCATCAACTCTGACAGCTCCTCATTGGGGGTAACTTAGTGTGATGACTCCTTATATTGTAATACGCACCAACATTTACAATATGTCAAGCTACAGATTGCATCAAAAAGGTAGCAGGCACCAGTTTGACACCACAATGAAAAACAATTACGCATAAAACAAAACAAAACACTGTCTTGGTTCACAGCGGAGATGCTGGGACTGTGAGTGGTTGCCAGGGTGTAAACTGGGCAGAGAGGTGCTATCCTTCAGCCTCGTTCAGCCAGTGTTGCTCTTGACAGGGCACATCATTAGATTGTGTGCCAGGTCAATTCTCTCACTCCACGGGTCTACTCAATAGATCTGTGTGGGAATGAATGCCTGGCGAAATCCCTCGGAGATAGCCTGTTCAGCTTCAGTAGAGTTCAGGCTGCCAGAGTGCATTGCACCAGAGACATAGAGAGAGATAGAGATAGAGATAGAGAGAGAGACAAACAAAGCAAAAAACACACACAACGGATGTATTGATTGGAGTCCTGTTGCAACTTACAAATCATCATCGCTGACAAAGTTCACAAAGTTGTTGCAGAAGTGTTGATGATGTGTACAATGTCTTCTTGAAAGACCGTCTAGTGTGTTTATGAAAAGAACCCTAACAAACGTGAAGAAGATATGACTCGTTCAATTTATAAATGTAATTTTCACTTTGTAAGTTGCGCAGGTAGATCTAATCCTCAGGTCCACCCTGTCATCTTTACTGAGTCATTCAAATAAAAGGCACAATAACATAGGCGAGCCCATCTTTGCAGCAGCCATCAATTAGTCATGAGAATTTGTGGGTTTTCATTAAACTAGAACATGGATGACTCCAAACAAAAAAGATTGAAGCCTACAGTTTACAGAAATAGGCTAGCTGAATTAAATATAGGCTACAAGTATCAAATTACTCCGTTTGTGAATGTCTTTGCGTGTGCCATCATCGCACAGCATTGTGGGATTATAGCGGGTGGTCTTGTGCTCACTGGAGAGGAGTTAAGCACACCAACCAGCCATGTTGACCCCTCACATGCAGGCCTCGCCGAACGCACACAAAAGGGTTGTTTGACCAGTTGGCAAAACTGCTGTCAGAAGCCGTGATGGTGCACTGTCGTTGGTACATGCTAAAGTCTCTAATCTCATTGGATTAATTCATTGAGAGTGTTAAAATGACCCATCTGCTAACTTTAGTACGTACAACCCAACTTGCCGTGGCACTAGCACACACTTGCAAGCGCTCATCTTCTTTGGGTAAATCTCATTAACGACCTGCATTAGCCCAATTCTTGCATTATAGTGTCATGAGAGCCGCTACTTCTTAGCAGACGTGCGCTAACTCAGGTAGATCTAAAGGGTTAATGAGGCTGGCTGCCTCTTTGCAGGGTAGACAAGCTATTCTGGGGTATGTGCTCGTTGGGTAAACACAAGGAGGTTGGCGTTGACGTGCTAGGCTTTATGACACTGGAGAGGCTAATGGATTATAATGGAGGCTGCTGGAACCGTAGCGGGCGTGAGTGAGATTTTTGGACCTCCTTTTTGTGCAAGGTCTCTGGATGCAATCAGGCATGTGGCACAGTACCTCGGAATGGAAACTAATGAAATAAGATACTGAAATGCTCAGCCACCTTCAGAGTGTCCACGGATGAATCTGAATTAATGCCTTTATTAAGTTAAAGATGGACATGCTAACTCAATTAGGCCACAACGGTAAAATGCAAAGGTCATTCTCTGAGAATGTTGGAGGCTGGAGTTGAATCTTGTGATGTAGACGGTTGAAAGATGAATCATGATCACTTTGCATGTTTATTTTCAAACCATCTTTATCGTGGATATATCCTCCATCCCAACATGGCACATTTTATTGAGGTCATGGTGTTTTCTATTTTCTTACATTCTTGCTTTCTCCATGTTTATTTTGTATCATTTTTATCAGTGAAATCAGTGCTCGATGCCTTTATTAGAAAAGCTTAGTGGGCTGACAAAACACATTCATAACAGGCATATCAAAACACTAAGGACATACAGAGAACATCTGCAATTATCTTGAGAAAATTAATATCTGCATAGAATATACAGCGAGGTACAAATGTGTACGCCAATACGTCCTCACCCCTAAACGAGCCCTTTGAGCCCCAGTCCCAAATGTCAGGGGAGGCAAATGGAAGGGTCAAAGGTTATGGTGGTTATGGGGAATACATATGTGAAAAATGTGAAAATATGACATGTTGTGTTGTGTGTGTGAGACAGCTGACTATTTCCCAAACGCATAGTTGACCTACTACTGTTCTTAACTGATAGTGCTCAAAATAAATCTCTCTTAGTCACTATGAAAGTTGCTTAACGATGGAGAGGAAATCGGCCTAGAACAGCTCAAGTAATTTTGTTGTATGAACTCAGTGACTTGTGTATTAGGAGGTCAGGGGGTTGTCTGCCAAGTGTAAAGGGCTCCTCTCAATGGGTTATCTTTAATTTTACTATGATATAAAAAGTAAGCAACCTTCTGTGTCTTGGCTAAAACCTAAGTCTTCCAAGTCTATCTGGAGTGACTATCAAATCACTGCTGGGATCCAATGCTGCCCCTGCACAGAAGCCCTGCTATGCATGCTTTAAATAGCAACCCCTCGCGCTTATATCTCCAACATTCAAAGCAGCATGACTAATGAACAAAACTGAAGTGACTATCAACAGAAAAAGCCATCAAACAAGGAAGCAGAGAAGCAAATGACTAATGTTCTGCCTCCTGGGCATTAGGGTAACAGGACGGATGTTATGATGAAAGCAATCTAAATTATTGAGAGGCACAAGACCCAGTCCCAGCAACAGAGGAGTGGGGAAACTGGTAGCGATAAACTTGAGGCGAGAGATGAGGGATAAAATGAAAATGAGCCAGGCAGAGGCTGTTTGAGCCACGTGGCCGAGAGCGACAGAGCGAGAGAGAGAAAAGGCAGGAAGGAAGGGCAGGCTGCCAGTACTCCCTCTCTCTCTCTACAAAAAAGTAGGGCAGCGCATCAGCCAGACAAAAACATTCCGTCACCGGACGAGGGGGAGGAGAGACCAAAGCGAGGCTAGGCAAGAAAAACGTTCCTGATAGAAAACGGCCTACATCGCCATCAAATCCTGCTTATCCCTCTGTAATCCCCTCCCCAGCCATCAGTAGCATCCTCACTGGACACAGCCAGAGCAGGGCGTGGGAAAACACACACCAGTGGACACGGCCATTGTATCAATGATGCAACGCGCTCAAATCTCGTTTTGGCATTAAAACCGCGATAGATAGATAAGATAGATAAGATAGATAAGATAGATAAGATAGATAAGATAAGATAGATAAGATAGATAAGATAGACAAAGCTGTATGAAGTTACAGGTTGCAAATGATTAACATTTTGTTGTATTACTCAGGCAAATCTCGAAAACAAATCAATCAATTAGAGAGGGAATAAAAATTACAACAGGAATAATCCTTGGATGACATTGGATGAGAAGTAAGTAGGAGTCAATGCTTTCCAGGTAAGAGGAGATAAAAACAAGGCTAACTGGTCATGGCCATGGCAAACCTGGCATGGCAACTGCTTCAACACTTATGTTGTGCAGACATTCCCCTCCCAAACCCACCTTCTCATCCTGACCCAGTGGGTCAATGAAAGACCAGAGGTGCTGATAAGAAACATCCAATGGGGCCAGGGTTCTATTCCAACGACTGCATTGATCTAATCAGTATTCTATGGGGCCAGGGTTCTATTCCAACGACTGCATTCATTCTAATCAGCCAGGATTCTATTCCATAGGATGTGAATGGTTGTAAAAATGCACCACTCGTTCATGTGACTCTCATATTTGTTCACGTATGTATGCATGTGTACTCGCATGTGCAAGTGTGTTACAGTAAAAAGGGAGTTCAAATACATGTGCTCCCTTTGCCAAACATCCACACCAGCATATTAAGTCAGTGCTCTTAGGTCAGAAGGGGGTTGGGCACACCAAGGTCTCAGTAAATCAACAGCTGTGGCAGAGGACGCTGGGCAGCTGACGTGACCTCAGCTGAGGAGAGGAGAGGAGGGAACAGCAGCTCATGTGGCACACCACCCCAAGCCCTGGATTGCGACACTGCCACGGCTCTCATCACCAACACACTGAGTGGGCACACCATTAAACCCTCATTAAGAAGGTGCATCCGTTCACCAGTGGAAAAATAACCAAGCTAAGAGCTGGGCAGCCTGTGGTGATGCTCCAGTAAAGCTTTGAGAGGTTCCTATGGAACACTAAATGGACTCGTCTCCATAATGACGGCCATTTATCAGATGTACTTGTATTGATTTTGTAGACGCTTCTTCAGTGCTGACTCAGAGAACAAAGTGTTCTGTGCTCATCAAAGAAGCCAACCCCTCATGGACTATGTGTTCAACTGCTGACATAATGCTTTGTAATTAATAATTTACATAACTACCACATAACTTTGTATCATAGGTGTTGGGAGACAAACAAACAAAAACAAAAACACAGGAACACTGACAGTCATCACACTTGCTGACATCTGATCTCAGATCTTCAGATGGACCCTTAGGTCCAGTATGCTGACCTATGACCTTCACGACACAAAAGAGGGGGAAGAACATCATCTGCATAGAGAACCACGACACTGCTGAAGTGAAGGGTGAAGTCAGTGTTGTCGGGAGGGACTCAAGTTAGGATCTGCTGCCCTGCTGAGACAGCAAAGAGGCTGCTGTTCAGCTGTTTCAGCTGAACACTCTCTGGCTCAAATCGTTAGACTAATTGGGCCCATGAGCTTTCCTGTACCCAGAGAGCTTAAAGTAAATATTAGGAGTCTATATGCAAAATGTTTTTTTGAAAAGGTGACTGTGACTGACTCCATCTTGTCTCTCATGGGAAACACCTTTGCATACCGGCACATCACAATTAGGCTCCTGTTGCTCAGAATAAAGGTTAAGGTTGATCTCCTTTGAAGATATGCCAAGATCCAAACCAATTACACCACACACACACACACACACACAGAGTGTACCATGCAAGCCCAGCAGTAAACAAAAGCTGCAGGAGCTCTGAGCGGCCCAGACTGTCCCAGTTGGATAAAGACATGTGTCCCTCCTGCCGGTCAAGTCAGTGGGCAACGTGCCCAAAGAGCTTCAGACGATCCTGCTTCCACAGGATCAACAGCCCGAAGACCAAACAATATGGGCAGCAAACACAAAAACAATAGAGGCCATGTGTGATGCTCTATGACAAGATACTGTACTGGGATAGACCAAGAGGTATAATTAACCCTGACAAAGGCCAAACAAATAAAATGCTATTCATGTGGAAAAACAGCGGTCACACACACACACACACACAAGGTATGCTGGCAGAGGGGTGGCCTCAGTTTAACAGATTGAATGCCCTGCTGGCAAAATGGGCACTGATCTGCCACTGCAATCTGTCTGCCAACTCCATCCTCTGCCACGTCTCTAAGCAGGTGCTGGCCCCGTCACACCAGGGAATAGTAAAAGACAGAGTCTTATCAACCGCACTCATCACTTCAATAGCGCATAAAAACCTCAGCAGTGACAGGAAAGACCTCTACCAATTGAGGCACTGATATGAACCGACAAATCACACTTAGATCTAAGCCAAGCACATTCATCATAACAACAGTCCCAGCAGACTTTCAGCTTACAGCTCAGTTCCTACAGCGGTGTTTCACCAGCGTAAAACACGAGGACACACACACTGTATTTGTAGTTCTGTAGGAGTTCTCCCTGGAAATGAGACCCATGACCTTGGCATGGCTAGGACTTTGCTCTACCTGTTGAGCTATGGGAAGATACTCAATCACTCACGCCCCTCCTCCCCCCATTTCCAAAGGACATCTTTTAGGTCCATTTGTCTGAAAGTTGGTACAGCAGTCAAGCCCCTAATCCTGCTTCTAGGACCTGGCAATTGCACAATGGGACAGCCAGAGGCTAACACAATAGCTGGTGTTTATCCTGGAGGCCATTCTATGGGCCGTAATTAGTGAGGGAGTGAGTGATTGATACACTGATAGACGTGTACCTAGTACCCACCCACTATACAACTGACAGCAGTAGAGCGGAGAGACCCTACGGGCCTGAAATGGCGCTGAGTCACCGTGGTGATGATGCAACAAAGCTACACATACCTGAGAACATCAATGGGCCCCAGATCCTGAAACTGTGTACTTGCAAAATACCACAGGTAAAGCCAGATTGAGGTTAAACACACACACACACACACACACACACACACGACAGGTGTCAGGGCTTCAACAGGACACAATATCAACTTATATATATGATAGCAGGACATGAGGGTGGATTCAAACTAAAGGAAGTCCACACAGTGGTCATGTGTGATCACTATGTAAACTGTGGCTACCAGCAGAACAGTGACCAGAGATTCCATCAGTCTGACGTATTGACACAGCGAAGTACAGTAAACAGGTCTACAGACATTGTGTTGATTTGCTGACATTTCCTGCTCTGTGTGTCAGCGATAACTGGGGATCAAGGGAAGATTTCACAACGGGCAGCCTCACGGACGCCTACGAAAAAGGGATCAAGGTCGAGGAAGCACCACGGAATAAGGGAAACACAGGGGAACATGGGAAACATGCCCTGCAGCTCTGGGAGATGGGAGGGTGGGGCAGAGGGGTTATGTGTGTGTGTGTGTGTGTGTGAGATAGAGGCAGTCATGGGATCTAATGAGAGGCGATGTAGAGAGCCTCTTGGTCGCCTCTGTGCGCCCAGCGGGGGGACATAAACCCATTAAACATTTACATGAGTGGGATTCTGCAGCTGCTGGAAGGAAAAAGAGCATAAAGCGTCGCTCACGCACATGACATGGCACTGCTGCCACCATAGGATGCTAACGTCGCTTCACACACTCACATTATATATAGTTATAGATTTCATTATTTATGTTGTTGATACACTGCATATTTCATAGTGCCCACTATGATTACCCTAGCAAGTATGTCTGTGCTTGCATTATCTGTATCTATAACTGATATTTTATATTTTTTGCATGCACTGGTAAATCCTTGGAATTACATCTCAAGTTTATGTTGTTGACTTACTGCATGAGGCTTGGAAAATTGCATTTAGCTACTGAAGAGATTTACACACACACAAACTTGCACTTAATCTACAATCTTATTCATACATCAAGTCCACATATGGTCTCAAAGCACAAACCTACATTATGAGTTGCATAGGAGTAAGGACAGGATGGCATCAGCTGAGCGTGTGTATTTGCATGGGGCAGCTGATCTGGTACCACAGAAAGTGCTCAGCATGTCTTGCATATCAGGAAGGAGAGTCCAGCTCAGCTGAGCACTCTCATTTCCAAACCTCCACAATGCTCGCTTTGCATTCTCTATTCTCAAACGCTCGACAGAGTCAGAGTCAGAATCAAAGATTCCAGAACAGAGCTCTGTTCTAGAATCTTTGGTCAGAATCAAAGACAACTCCAGACAAAGTGCCTCAAGGTTTTTCCTCCCAACTGTACTTCCAAGTATACAGGTTTTGAGAAATGGTTTCTACAGTATGTGAGATACGTGTGAACGAGTGTGTGCGTGTGCGTGTGCGAGGGTGTGTGTGCGAACAAGCTCAGCGCTTGTGCAGTTGTTTGGTGAGCCTTCTGAAAAGCTTTCAGCTGTGGGGGGATGGGCCTGGAAGAAAGAAAGCCTCTCCTTCTGTCTGAAGAGTGAGCAGGGACTGGAATAGACTGGACAGAAGGGGCACACAGCCACAGACCCAGGACTTTCTCAATCTCCCCAACTGAAAGGCCATGTTTGTCAAGCTAAATATATTTTCTACATTAAGAGCTAACTTCATCATCAGTGTTTACATTACAATCTGCAACATAATGCTCCGTTTGTGTCATGTTATATTTAAGCCAGTGCTACATGGGCCAAGTCAATTCTTAAGACCGTTCATACAGTTACAAGCAGAGAGGTAGTAAACATCCTTAGCAGTGTTTAAAAAGTCAAGGTGAATCTCCCTCCAAGGAAAGGCCACATGGGAATACTTCGACGTTTCTTATCTAATGACATGTCTGATCTCATTATATCAAGGATAAAATCCAAATTACACAAAAGTTTAATCATAACAAGGATAGCCCAACTTCCAAATAGCAGATTCCAGTAACAAAAGAGTCTGCATACTTATTACACAAACAGACTTGGGAATCAAAGCTTCAGGCTTCACGCAACAACCTCACTTTCAGTTTAGACAGCCACCAATTCCCACACATGACTCAACTTGGTTAAGGTGTGTGAATCTGAATCCTTCTGGGTCTGAGTCAGCAAAGGGAGGATAGACAGTGCTGTATAATTTAGTCCTTCACCACAAGGCACTTCAGCAAACGTTGATGGCTTAAGAGTGAGACTCTTAAGATTGGATGTATGTTTAGGTCCGATCTCACAATCATTCCAAAACAGACAGTGTTTCCCACAGAATTGAATTCTATTTGTGGTGGCAGGTTTGCAGAATTAACTTGAATGCAACAGTTTTTAACAAATTAGCACGTGGTTATGATGCTAACTAGATTTAAGCACAATTTTTAGTAGAACCTGGAAAATCATTGTGTGGTGGTCAATGTTGATATTGTGGTGGGCTGCCACAAATAAGTCAATGTATGGGAAACACTGACAGATCTCACTTTGTCTGTGTTTACAGCATAGTCTGTGGGGTTGTTTAATATCTTTGTATCGCTCTCTCTCGGCCCTGATGTCCTGTGTGGCGCTCCCCTGGGGGTGTTGGTCTGCCCGGAGGCGCTTGACCTGTCGACTCCGCAGACAGGGCTCAGATGTTCCACATGGTTGGCAGCGCACGGACAATGCTGGGTGGCGCGGCCTCCACCCGGATCTGTCGCACTTAATCAAACTAATCATACTGTAAATGTCTGAACGGTACCCTGTCCCAGTGAGAGGGGGCCCGCTGGGATAAAGGATGTGACAGAGAGAGAGGGGGGGAGAGAGAGAGAGAGAGAGAGAGAGAGAGAGAGAGAGAGAGAGAGAGAGAGAGAGAGAGGGAGAGGGAGAGGGAGGAGAGAGAGATAGAGATAGAGATAGAGAGAGAGGAGAGAGAGATAGAGATAGAGAGAGTGAGTGTGTGTGCCAGGCTTGTGCAAAAGTCCAGAATTTACTTGAAACTGGCTCTTAAATTCTAATTGAATTCTTGAATTTCACTTGCATTTCAATTGAGGTAGCAAACAGGAAGCAGAATTGGTGTGCGTGTGTAGGAAAGTGAACTTAAAAGTAAATAAGACAGGAAACATTTAATTGACATATTAAAAGCAACTGCCTTACTAATTCATAACATAAACACAGAGCTCTGGGAACATTTGCATAGTCAACAAACCTTCACACTGTTTGCCGTGCAATCATAGGACCAGGATATGGTTGAGGATGGAAATGCTGTTTGATCCCACACAAACGCACATGCACACCCAAGCCCTATGACTGAAACCACCACATCAGGACACACCATTACAGGATAAGCCAAGGGCAGAAACAGACACACACACACACACACACACACACACACACACACACACACATCCGCACTACACCGGAAATATGCTATGGAAACACATAGTTAACCTTTATTGAGACAGATCAATTTAGTGCGGAAATGGGGATAGCAGGCTAACTCAAATAGGGAAATGCACAGGCTACCTGTTTCTCCTTTGGATTACACAGATAGATGAACAGCGTATTTCAAATTCATTGTTTTGAGTTGTGGGCCTATTCATTTCACAGTGACAAACATTTGGAGACAATGGATCAACTGCCACATTTTAACTTGTAAACACAAGGATCCTGATGAGGCTTGTCTCATTTCAGGGGCCGGATGCTTGACACAACCGGTCTACGAATCTGGCCTTAGAACCATATAGCCCCTGAAATGAGCCCCTATGGCATCTAGGACCAATTGCATACGAGTCCATTGGTCTACTGTACAGTATATGTATGGGCAAGTAAACAGCCTTCTAGTCTGAACATGAATCCATTATAACTCAATGCATTCTTCACTATGCGCCCTTCAATTAGGAAAGATGATACCGTGTTGAGTTGCAAGTATTCCGAAAATGCCCTGTGACATTGCTGAGTCAGCATGGCAGAGACATGAGGAAATGCCAGGGCCACCTCATATCAGAGATGCCTCATCAATCACTAGAGGAGAGCTACACCAAGGACGGGAATAAAAACATCCAAACTCACAAGGAAACACACAGGCACAGCTTACAGAAGAAAAAAAAATGTGGCTCAGAACTGGCATCCAAATCATTAGAACGCTCAAGGGGAAATTTGTTTGCTATGAGGTCATATGGTAGTTCTTAAAGAAAAGTTCCTTGTGTTACCAACCTCTACTGAAGATGCCACTGGTTTCTAGCAGGGGAGTTTTGTGAATACGCAAAGATTCCATTCTGCAACAATTTAAGGTCCTAAAATTCCATGAACCCAGATATTCTTTAGAACGTTCATGTTACAACATTCTTGTCACACCGGTGTGGCAGTACCTGCTGCTGAAGTTAAGGAATGACCAGCTAACTGCTAGCCATACAGGCCACCTCATCCATGGCTATACTCAGTGTAAGTCTATGATGTATGTCTAAACTTCTAAATGTCTGGCTCCTCAGTACTCACCTCATTCCTACCGCAGCTCTTCCAAGACAGTTGGGGCTCATGACAGCCTAATAAACATGGCCACCAACGACCTCCCATGCCAGGCAGGAATACGAGGAGCACGGTTATGTAACAGGTTTGTCAAAACTGCTTTTTTAAGGATGCGCTTTCCACTGCTGGGGCCCCTCCGATGTCTCGCTCACACACACACACACACACACACACAGAGTGCCTCTGTTGGTTCTGCAGTGAGCACGTTGAATTTGGGGGGTCCAACACACGACCGCAAGAGGTCATGTTTTAGGAGTAACACAGAAATGCCACAGCGCTAGCTGTAAACAAACTGCTTCCATTCCTTTGTTAAAATGTGCACGAGTGAAACCTTGAACAAAAACGCTCATCAGCATCATTAGCTTATTTTACTCATCTTGAGTCTTGAATTGCATTCTTGCAATCGTTAATATGGCAGTGCACTGCCAACAACAATCAGCATCAATTCACTTCTTGTGATCAATGATCATCGTCTGCAATGCCCAACACCAGATAAACCCTTCAGTACCTTTAGGAAAGTTTCCATTGGCTTAAAATATCTGATCTACAAACACTGCTTTGTATGACCATGACACAGGACAAGTTTTAAAGGTGCCATGTGTAATGTCCGCCAAAAAATCAATTCATACTCCACATTCCATAAAAGATGGGGGCAGTATACCTCCAGAAAGTGAAATGGTCTACCCTAGAGTAACAACCGACAAACGTGTATTGCAGTTTGGCTGGCGGTTATGTTGCCCGCATACCGCCTCCCATAGCCGAAACTGGTATTATGATACCTGTCGGGCTGTGGCTAGTAATTTAGCATGCTAATTCAGGTTGATATCTCTGCAGCACTATACCGTGTCATTTTTTTAATGACATCATCGCCTTATTTCTTCTCATTATTTTGATCGTGTAGCTAC
>NC_063197.1:30004506-30022541 GCF_017589495.1 Alosa alosa | reverse complement strand
GAAGAGCAGATAAACTCTCTCAACAAACAGCTCAGAAAAGAAGAAGAAAAAAAAAAAAAAAAAAAAAAAAAAAAAAAAAAAAAAAAAAATTCAGGAAATAAGATTAAATGTATGCTTGTATACCAAAGGGGGGGCAGCGTTGTACAGAGCATTACACACACACAGAGAATAAAGATTAAGATGACAGATGAAAATAAACATTTTCAGTCTACAGCTCAAACTTCACTAAACCCATGCACTTAAAGCAATTATAAGGAACACTCAAACTCAGTAAAGCTAGTAGGATGTGTAAATTGACTCAGGATTTGAAGAGGACACCACCCCTCTTAGCACACCTGCAAGGCTCCTGAAAATAGTACTTGGTGATGCATCATATGTATTAGCCTATATGATGATATATATAGTTATTCAGTCCAAAAAATTCCACAGAACCAGACAGTTACTAACCCACCCACATTAATTTGCTTCCCCGTGTGTGTTAAAAGAGGAATAGGGGGTGTAGCTTCCTCTCTAGAAAGCACGTGCTTCTGCAGGTATTTGGGTTCAAGAGTGATCAATGAAAGCCTCGGGTTATAGGGCTCGTCTGACATAGCCCTGCTCCGGTATAGCCTATAGGGTGAGGGGGCATTACAGACCTATACTGCACCTGAGCATACACAAAGAATCACACCTCAGTTGGTATGCAAATCTCATGCCATGTACCTTACATGTTTAAGGACACTCCTGACAGATTTATCGTGAGTGACATTTCAACAAGAGCTGTAGGATATGTGTTTAGACTGCTGCACGTCTAGAACCGGTCTCTCTCTTAGGACTAAGAAGTAGGTCAAACTGAACAAGCATGTTGGAACGAGCAACGCTGGCTTTTTAAGTCCCCTGAATTTGATTGGAAAAGTTAGGGGGAAAGCCACTTAGAGATTCATATTAGTTTACCATGCCACTTACCCACTTAGTGGGACATTTAGTTGCAGCAAAATGGCACATACAGACCTCAAATGGTTTGTGGAGAAAAACAAACATGCACTAAGATGTATAACCTAGCACTGTTGGATCATACATTTCAATGCTGTACACTAACAGAGAAACACAATTCAGTGAAACAGACACTAAACAACTCCATGTTAAGTTAGGCTACATTTTGCTGATGGCACTGCGACAGAGCAGTCTGAAACAACAAAATAGAAAAACATCCCGAAGAACTTTTTGTAGAAACCTAACAGGCCAGGCCTGACCAGCACTAGCACCAAACTCCAGAAGAACTTGGCCTACACCCCTTCTCTTACAGCCAGCAGTAGCGTTGGCTGGCTGTGGTCATAATCGCTTTCTTGCAGCTCATGTTGGGTATTGAGGCCTGCGTCAGTGCCTGCCCTGCCTTAGTGAGCGCACAACTTGGGTTAATCCACCACCTGTCCATCCTCCACATGTCACCAGGACAGTAGACACTTATAAGGTAGAGACAAAGTCCAATTAAACCCACCTGTGATCCAGGTGGGTTAGGTCTACATATCCACCACCAAAGACTGATGTGTATAGGACAATGGCCATTAAAATACCCTACATGGTTCATCAGAGGGGTCATGATCCTTTACAGCTGATGAATATTTTTCAATATTTTTCGTATCATATTTTTTATGAGTGAATATGTGCAACATAGAAACATGTATTTCGCCAAACAAAAGCTCTTTTGACAAAGTTGGTTGGTGAGAAATTGTTTTACCATCTCTTTTACTGGAATTAGATGGACTTGGAGGTTATACTTGTTAATGCCAATCTCAGTGTAAATCTGAGATAGGGTATCATTTGTTGTCAATAAACATTCATATATTGTCAACATTGGTAAACAAGATAGCTGGGCTGTAACCAAAGCTCAGACAGAACAATCCCAGGTGGTCACAAAATAAGTGTGACAGGAAAAAATGGCTGAAATTAAAATTATACATGAACCGACTTCCAAAAAATTAGCTTCGTTTCAATACAGGAATTCTCTCCCAGTTCAGATCCAGTCGCCATCCTCCCACTACTGGTAGTACATTTTGTACTACATTGCATCCCCCTTCAGCTCAACTCGGTTGGCTAAAGCTAGCTGGCTAATGACAAAACACCACTTCACACAACTAAGCCAAGCACATTTTGCCTCAGTATGTGAATGTAATTACAGCAATACCATGTCGTGGGTGTGCGTTTAAAGATGTCCCTTTCTTACAAGCGAGGTATATCATTAAGTTCGAGTTCACTTACCAGCACAGGAGAGCTACAATGAGGCACACCAACAAAACGCGCAGCCTCTTCATTATCTTCCCGCGGGGACCAACATCCTCGCTTTTTTGTGTATTTCTGTCTCTTTAACAGCGTATAAACAGTAGAAGTGCAAACGAGCTGTTATTTATCAACAACCACGTAAAGTATTTAAAAATATTAAAATAACAGGGGTGTGTGTCACTTCACAAAAGCAATATTCTCCTTGTATGAATATTGCAACATCAGACCCCAACAGCTCGTTCGCTTGCTTTCCTCTGTAACTGGTCTTGTTGCACTAGCTCTCCTGTGCTTAGCACTGCTGCGGTTGCGCTCTCAGCCAATGGGACAAGCCAGCGGCGGCCGAGCTGTGACGTTACTCAACCCCGCCCACATCCCTGATCCAAGATGAGTTGGAGGCACAGTCATGGGACGCGTCAGCATTTGATAAGCAAGCCAAATCTAAATATCTACCACAAAATGATTTTGCAATCGGCAAACAGGGGTTCATGTGATGATGACATGTACCTCTGTGCTAACTGTATATGCACGTGGAAAAACGTGAGACACCAAACCGCCTAGTGGTTAGGGTATTCATGCTGGGGTAGACCACTTTAAATTTCTCTAAACATGATGCTCTGACAGTACATTCGGATCCAGGTATTTATACACAGGTACAGGTACCCGCTTCAGTGTAGCATCTACAAAACATTATCCTTATTTTCTTTGCTAAAATATTCCAACAATAGTAAAATGATCTGACAGTTCTTACCTACATCTTAACATTCCCCAAAGTGTGTTTTTTACTTTAAGGACCACCTTTATTAACCTTAAAGCCCACCTTCGACGGTGAAAGAAATAGAAAAAAAATAGAAAAATATCGAAAAAAATAAGACCTGACCTATTGGTGGCTAGAGCTTTTAGATTTTTTTATAAATTGATATATCTAGCCACCAAGTCAATATCTCCATCATTTTATGGAAATGCCAGACTGACACTACCACAGCGCGGCGTTAGTTATGGGCTACAGGCCTGTTATTCCAATAACATCAGTCTACGCCTATGCAGACGGCAACATAATCAGGTCTTATTTTATAATATTGCAGTGGTGTAGTCTACGACGTGATACGCAGGACTACGCAGTATACCCACTTAAAAAGCATCACCATCTCAGTATACCCACTTAAATAGGCAAGGATACGTATTAACATTTGAAGTTGATCACAGTATACCCACTACACCTAACTACTACATGTCCACTTAAAAAAAGCATTTCTTAGGCTACCCTTACTCTGTGTTTTATGTAGGCTAATATTGACCATGTGGCGAATATTGACCAAGTGAAAAAGTGAACTGAAATCAAGCTATTTCGATATTTGCTGTGAAAAATACATTTGAATAGGCCTCCCTTATGCACATCTTCAAAAGTTTTGATATGTCCTCCAAAGAACAACAATTCCCGTCATACCTTTCATAATAGCTGCCTTTTACGTTGCCTGAGTGTAATGTAAAATTCATAAATATTTAATCACAGATTTGAATGTATTTCATAATAATTTGATATATTCGACATACATATAGCACATCCTGCTACCTTATAACTTAGACCATACAACATTACGATTTGCCTAATTCTCACACTTCTCCGTGGGGTCCTTACGTTTCAACATCCCATCGACTTTCGGTGAGCTGTACATCCCTAGAAGTTTTGACGGGTGTTAAGCTTTCTTTTACTGTCTATGGTGTTAAGTCGTCTATCTTGTTAACTTTACTCGGAGGTCCATTGGGAACAGTAGCTTTTTTTTTATTCCAGGTTTTGGAGTATTATTCGTGTAATAGTTAGAGTAACATCCGTGTGAGACTATGTTACTAGAGAGTAGAGTGTTCTTACTGTTGTCGGTGGTGTTCTTGACGAAGCACTCTTTGGTAGCTGGCTTTTCGCAGTCTTTAGACAGTGACTTTACATTCACTCTTCCTGCTGGTCAAAAGGAATGTTTCTATCAAACCATGAAGAATGACGCCTCCCTGGAGATTGAATACCAGGTAATCCACGTTTAACTCGCTCAGTTTATTTCCCGTTCATTACCAGTCATTCATTTTAAGTTTAACTCATATAACTTGCTAACTTAATGAAATTTAGGTTGACGTTTGTTGACGTCTCTGCAGTTTTTAATTTTTAACGTTGCATTTTGTAAAAGTTCTTAAGTCCTTACTCCATGACTTGTGTGGTTGTGTGTTTAAACGGCATGCCTGAAGATAGGCTCGTTGGCCCACTATTAGCCTAGTAACCGTAGTTGATGCTTTCACACAAGTGGTTGGATTGGTAACCTGTTGGCCAGTATCCTGAAAGAGGATCCCTTTACTGACATCAATATTTTCTTTTATACATGAAATCGTTTCATTTCAGGGGTATAAGTCAGACATTATCCTATGTCGTTAGGTTAACTGCCTTCGTCAAAGTTATCTCATTTATGTGAGAGGCTGGCATGACAAATTATTGGGTGATGAAACCAAGTTTTGAGGAGTGCCAGTGTGTTTTCAAGTCCGTGTAAGAAGTGAAATGTCAGAATTGCTTCATCTATGCCCAATGTCCTTCATTTCACTTGGTTAATGCTTAGTCTGATGACGAAATAAAGTTCACATTTGACCATATTCAATTTATGACTGAAGATTGTCATAGAGCGGAATTGGTAAACTTGCATCATCAGTCTGACAGCCTCCATAATTTTTATTAGGTGGTGGTCTGTAGTGACTCTTTGTAGTGGCTGATTGGACAGGGGTATTGTTCTGATTCCGTGTGCATGATATGATTGTGCTTCACAGGTGCTCGATGGCGCAGGTTTAGATGTGGACTTCTACCTGTCATCACCTGATGGGCAAATTTTGGCCAGTGACTTCAGGAAATCTGATGGAGTCCACACGTATGTGTCTGCACATTACTCTTCTTCCTAGATTTACTGATAAACATCCACTTCCTTGCAGTTGAGAATTGCATGTATTTACCCACATCTCATCGTAACTGTCGGATCATGTTTGCATGCACTTCCTGCAGAGTGGAGACGCATGACGGAGACTACATGATCTGCTTCGACAACACCTTCAGCACCGTGTCAGAGAAGATAATTTTCTTTGAGCTGATTCTGGACAATATGGGCGACACCGACAACGCTGAGGAGTGGAAGGAGTACGTCCATGGCACCGACATGCTCGACATGAAGCTGGAAGACATTATGGTGAGAATGCTCTAGAATCCACAAAACCCAGATCACTACACGTCTGAAGCATGTGTGCTGCAGATGGCTAGGGGAAAGTACAATCTCTGAGGAGATAATGCAAAGCAGCGCCTGTGTGTTTTTGTCTGTCAATGATATGTTGGATAGCCAAGGTCAGTGTACTGAATAAGCTGTGAGGTTTTGACCACCTTGTTTTTGGTATTTCAGCCACGAGAATGTTTTGCGTAGTGTATGGTGTCAATGTGACCTAACTATTCGTGACCTTTGATAGACATACGGATGCAGACATGATGGCAGCCTTCCCTCAAAGACATGGGGTCCTGGCCTGAACTGTATAGAATACATGCCTAGAATACCCCATACCTCCCATACTGGAAATAGTCATTGATATTCTAGATTTAGCGTCATTTGTCAAAAGTAAACAATAGTGGCAGGAAGTAAACAGTGGCAGCTGTTAAAGATATCATGCTAGACTCAGAGACAGCGAGTCGCAGTGCAAACATTACACAACCTCAGTCACTGTTGTCCCATGAGATACCAGTAGATTGTTATCAATAGATTACTACCACACTACTAGAAATAGGTTTGCACGCCAAGCTTTAAAGAGGACAGCGCTCATTCAAGAAAAGTATTTGGCAAGTACACCCGTAGGAAGACCTAAACCCCATCTAAAGTGCTTCAGCCGTTTAAATCTCCTTTGTTAACTATCCCGCCTCTTTCTTTTGTCCTCTAGGCCACAATAAACAGCGTCAAAGCCCGGCTTGGGAAGAGTCTGCAGATCCAGACCGTGCTGCGAGCCTTCGAGGCTCGGGACCGCAACCTGCAGGAGAGCAACTACGAGCGGGTCAACGTGTGGTCCTGCACCAACCTGGTGATCGTGCTGGTGGTGTCTGGGATCCAGGTGTACGTTCTACGCAGCCTCTTTGAGGACAAGAGGGCGACTCGGACGTAAACCCGAGCGTGTGCTCGCCAGCGCTGCTCATGCCAGGGAGGGACGATTGGCATCATTGGCGTCATGGCGACATATCAAGAAACTTGAAAGAGTAACGCGCACACACAAACACACACACACATACAAGGTCACTGGTTGGCTGCTCCTAGCCACTGCGGATGGGGGGTTCTCTCTCTTCCTGTTTCTCCTCCTCCTCTCCTACCCCACTCCCACCTGACGAAGACAATCAGTCCCAAATTTCTATATTTCTACCCGAAAGGTCAACGCACTGTTTCAGTTTACACATTATTACAACACGACAGTAATGAGAGTGGGGCCTATGCTGGTGTTTGCTTTCTACACATTCATCATGTTTGTCCTCGGAGGGTTATAAAGTTACAAAACTTAGGAAAGCGATTCAGACAGATACCTAGAGAACAAGCATCTTTTTTTCTTTTTTTTTACAAATTATGCAAAACTTTTTTTTTTGAACATACTAGTATTAGGGTGATGGGGAAAGTTATTTCTGGATTTTATGTGGATACTCTTCTGGCACTGATCGATGGCACTGCCCCATTCTTTGTTGTTTTCTCTTACGTCTTCTGTGCCACACCTTTGTTTTTTCATTCAGACCTTCGCTGCTGCCATTGTGCTGTGCCCCAAACTCACATTCATTATGTGCCCCAAACTCGTTTTTACATTTCTGTGCCATAGGCAAAATCACATTCATTATGTGCCCCAAACTCGTTTTTACATTTCTGTGCCATAGGCAAAATCACATTCATTATGTGCCCCAAACTCGTTTTTACATTTCTGTGCCATGCCCTATAGGAAAAATCACATTCATTGCTCAAGCCAATCCTAAAAATTTTTTTTAGTTGAGCTCATCAGTGAAAATGAGTTGAGGCACTGCAGTAGAACGTCATCCTGGGAAACTTGTCACCTTAAGACAAGTGTATATATGCAGTATGCACCTGCCTAATGGTAGCACTGAGCCACACTCTATATTATGCTTCGTAGATGTTACGCTTAACATGTAAATTGCCAAATATGGTCTAAATGTGGGTCCTGCCTACAGACACCCATGGTCCGGCAGATTACACCGACTGACCGCCACACCCGTTCTTGTTTGTCCTCTGGCCTGCAAACTGATTAGCTGGCTTCCCTCTGGTTCCTCTTTGCATAGAGGCGTTCATCTGGCCAGCAGGGCTCTGCTGTTGGCTGGAGTTAGGTTAGGTAAGGAGGTCTGCCTGTTGTAACTAAGTCACTGATCTCGTTGTCATGCCTGACCTACATGTGGTCAGCGTCCATTCCAACTTGGCATTGACAGGGGCGTCAGGTTCCCCCTCCTTGGCACAGGGGGCCTGTCTGTCAGTCACGTCTGTGTGGCAGTGAGGCTATACTTACTATACTTATATGTGTGTTTCCATGGTCGCCACTC
Source organism: Alosa alosa (assembly GCF_017589495.1). Taxonomy (NCBI): domain Eukaryota; kingdom Metazoa; phylum Chordata; class Actinopteri; order Clupeiformes; family Clupeidae; genus Alosa; species Alosa alosa. Next base: position 30,014,701 of record NC_063197.1, on the reverse strand, counting down.
CTCAGTCTTAGGATGGGGGGAGGGGTTTGAGGGAGATTCTTGGTTGCCATGCCAAACCTGAAACTGTTCTTGAAACTTTTTTTTTTTTTTTTCTTGTTGTGGAGTGCTCAGTTGATCAAGGCGATGGTGTTTTTTAATTTATGATGTTCATTGGTTAGGATTCTAACATTTGTCGAGTGATAAGGATTGAATGAATGATGCAAGCTTGCATAAATATAATAGACAGCACACAAGCTCTAACATGGCAATGAAGGATGTAACAGAAAATGTTTTGACTAACTGCTGATTCTTTGACTGCTGCTTTGTTTAAGTTAACATGATAGATGTGAGCTGGACAAATTGCTGAAACGGCCAAATTTGGATTGTTTCCATAGTAATATTTAGTCACATTATCCCCATTGATGAACAAGGGCTCATGCAATACATTCTGTACACAGAGTTCTGTCCATAAATAAGACTTGTAAAGAACTAATTTGTAGTAGATACCTGTGGTGTGACTGGGGATATTACCGTACCAGAGACAATACAGTAGGGATAAATGCAGTTTATTGGGGTATTTTGTGTGTCTTTCCTCCTGTTCTGATCAACATATGAAATGTTGCTCCATGCTGCCATCTTGTGGATGAAAGGGGGAAATGCCCTAAATGCTGCACAGAACAACAAACATGCACAAAAGACAAGTACTGGTCAGAGAGCATGAACCATGAGTGCTTTTTGTATTCCCTCATGATAAAACTAGTTTAGTGATTTGGAATTTATAAATGTGTGTGATGCCAGATAAAATACTTTAAGAAACTATAATTTTGTATGAAGTCCCAAGTGCCCTTGTAATGGTAGTGATGGTAAAAGAGCAGTCCTTATAATTCTCCTCATAATGGCTTTGGAGTGATGATGAGTGTCTGCTATAAGTTGTGAAGCGCTGACAGTTTAACATGGTGTGACGTGCCAGGCGAGCAGACTAAGTCTGTTACTTGTCTTCCCATGCTGTTGGTGTCTTGAATAGATATCTAAGTAACTACTGTCGATGCGATCACACAGATGTCCTACCTCTGACTCTTGGCAAAACTGCTACTCTACTGCTAACCTCTGTAACTTGTGTAAAAACATTGAATAGGTCCCAATTTCTACTTCTTACCAGAACTGACATTCGTGGGAGAAATAAATGGGAAAATGGGAAAAAAACTAAGACTATAAGTTCATATAGGTGCATTTTAAACTTAACAGAAACTGTCTTGCTTTTGTCAAGGTTTTGGAAAACAGTGTTTTTTGTTTGTTTTCATGAGCTGTGAACACTTGAGGTGGCTGCTGCTGGACTGCCTCAGAGAAATCTGGGGGATCACCTGTGGATTTGTTACGGATGAACTATGTGGGTTCAGCCATCCTCATCTGAATCCCATCAAGTCATAATAAAACCCTTTTAAGACATTTTTATATCGGCCTCTGAAGTTGAAGTAATTTCTTTCTGCATAACCAATTCATCCCACAAACATGACCTTAGTTTAGGACCTCAATTTAAGCACACCCCCATTTTCACTATAAATGAGGAACCTGTCCTATTGACAGTTAAGTGTTGTAATCGTTATACTAGAATAATTGGTGTAATTGTGTTGAATTACAGACAGTTTCATGAAAAAGTTTAGATTGTAGTTTCTAAAATAAAGGTCCTAATTCTATTATTGTCCATAAACTGATCTACTTAGTATACGTGACATCTGGTACAGGTTATATTTTGCTCCAACAATTTAAGTATTTTTCACGGCAAATATCAGATACTAGAACTTAATTTTCCAATTATGTAGAAAACAATTCAGTTCGATTCATTCAATTTGATGTTCAAAGCACTGTTTTTGCCCAAAATATCTTAACATATTGTAAAATGTGTTTATGAATTGTATTTAATTTCATGGAATGCATCAAAGCACTTGAGTAAAACACAAAATGGTCATTACTGCTCTCTAGACACAAATGTAAGCTAGGGGTACGTTCGTTAATTCAATCTGACACACTCTGGACGCTCCGAGAGTGTGAAGCTCTGATTAAATAGATGATAATTCCGAATTTACGAACGTGCTCAGAGTGGCAATTTACGGACGCACCCATAGTTTACAGTCCAAGTGTGATGTAATAACTGTACTGTTACATCACTGTAATAGTACAGTTATGTAATGTAGTTCACATAGAATAGCCCCCAATGTATTGTCTCTGACCTTTTATGAGGGATCCTCTGGGTGGGAGCTTTTGGGTGTTTTTGGTGGAAGTGTGGCCTTATACCCCGACACTGCTCTGTAGTGGGGCCAGAGACAACAGCAAGGCACAGGGGCCTCAGCCTAGGAGAGACACAAGCCACATATCCCAGCACACCTCAACCACACTACAGATCGTGTAACCTACCAGTGTTTCCCACAGAATTGAATTCTATTTGTGGTGGTAGATTTGCAGAATTAACTTGAATGCAACAGTTTTTAACAAATTAGCGCAGCGTGGTTATGATGCTAACCAGATTTAAGCACAGTTTAGCACAACCTGGAAAATCATTGTGTGGTGGTCAATGTTGATATTGTGGTGGGCTGCCACAAATAAGTCAATGTATGGGGAAACACTGCCTACGGTATCAACTGCATGGTCTCCTCAGTCCACCCGACCGCATCCCCTTCCCTTACCTGCCCCGACGCAGCTTCCCGTAGTACACAGCCGCAGGGTGACCCATGGTCTGCTTCACAGTAGAATTGTTCTGCGAGATCACAGACTACAAAATAGGATACAGATCATCTCTGTGAGGCTACTACAATATAGAGTGATGCAATGTCTGTCCAGATTCACCAAATGGCCAGACTTTTGCCTGTTTCCAAATAAATGGTCCTTGTAAGGGTGCAAATGTGAGGCAATGTATAAAATCTCACCATGGTAGGCAGAATGGTTGTCTCTGTGTTTTTGGGTTGGACTACACGAATCAGATGAGGAGCACTGGGCCAAGTCTTCTGTCTTATCATGGAGTTGTAGCTTGTGCACAAAAGAACATCATGAGACAAGGGATGACAGGACTTGAAAACATCCATTCAAATTTGCAATCCTCTACCTGACATTTGCAATGCCTCTCGGTTGGAAGAGTTTACTTTGGAGTTCAGGACAACAAATATTCACTGTAGACATCTGGAAAAGAATAGTTCTTAATCTTAAAATAGTGAAAAATGAAATAAGACATGAATGCATCAGTAAATAAGTAATACATAAATGACTATGGTTTATATTGATTCAATTCCACCTCTTGACGGCAGAGGTCCCTATATCGTCTTAACCATTTTATATTTCACATAGATGTCACTTCCGTGTAGTAGGCTACAGAGATTTAGTAGGAAATGAGAAAGGGACAACCACCCCTCTGGTAATATAATCTCCTGTACTTCATATTTACTGTTTGCATCTATCACATAAAATGTTTTCACGACGTTCAAGGAAAGTAAAGGCTCGAACTAAAAGCTACGGAGTGATGTTCTTCACCAAGCGTTAAAAACAGTAATATGTTGTTAGCTAAGTTAACCGGTTAGCATTGAGCCAGCACTGTTCCAGTCTTTCCGGTTTCACGGCTCTCTTATTTTAAACATCCTAATGTTGTGCTATTGGTTGTACAGTTAAGGTTTCTATTTATTTTCGTGATGTCCGGCTGTTTTGATGGAAACCAGTCTCTGTTTGCATAAAGCATAGTTATACATGGGCGATGGAAGTGACATTTAATGTCTGACCGTTTTCTTCAGGTGATGGGGGCCGATAGCGGTCCTGGTGCTCCCCCTGCAGTCCTCTGGCGCAAAGTCCTGTACGAGCGCCAGTCATACCCGGACAATTATGTTGACCCCCGCTTCCTGGAAGATCTGAGGCGAAATGTCGGAGTTCGTCAGTACCGATACTGGAATGTGGTGCGTGAGGCTGGTCTCGTGTCCCAGCAGGTGTCTTGCGTATCCTTGTTTGTCACGCTGTGGTCCTACATGGAGCAAGGACACCTCTCTCCCTCTACGTTACTGTCCGCCGGACTGCTGAGTTCCCTGGTGGGATATGGACTCTACAAGGTGCTGGGTGGCAGCAGAAGCGATGACCGGACATCATGGGCCGATCTCCAGAGTGCTGCAATCTTTTTGGCCTTCACGTTTGGCTTCTCCCCAGTGCTGAAAACTCTCACTGAATCGGTCAGCACAGACACCGTGTACGCCATGTCTGCGATGATGCTCTTGGCTCACCTGGTGTCCTTCCCTTATGCCCAGCCTAGTCCCCCAGGTAGCCTATCTCTGAACGCAGCCCTGTTTGCTTCCGTTTGCCTGGCATCGCGTTTGCCAGGGGCGCTCCACACCTTTGCCATGCTAACTTGCGCCCTGCTGGTCTTCGCTTTGTGGCCTTGTCTACTGCACAGACTGACGGAGCACGCCCCTTGGAGTTTCCCCTGGATAGCCAGCCTGGTGTCATTTGGTGGAGTGATGGGCCTGGGCTCCCTCTGGCCTACAGGAGCTCTGTTGTTCGCATTTGCCCTCCTCACACTCACCCTGATCTGCCCTCTGTTACTAGTGCGCCTACAGAGGCACAAGGACAACATCCACGGGCCCTGGGATGAGGCGGAGATACGAGAAGACCTTTCCCACTTTTTGAACTGAGACCGAGGGGCAGTAACAAAGTCACTTGCCACTTGTAATCAGTCTTTGACACTGAAGGGCTTGCGGTAATTGACTAAAACGATTGCTACCAAGTTGTCCCTTTTTAAAAACATTTAGGTTAACCTGTTTTAAGTAGACATTATTGTTGCACTGAGGCCATCTCAGTTCTCAGGAATATGCATTATACATTCCCAAGAAAGAGACTTTTATCCTTCCATTTTACTGCTCTGCTGTATAGAAAGAATACGGTCAAGAGACTAGGCTAAATGTTTTTGTACAGTGATGGCCAAAAGTATTGGCACCCATGCTAAAGTTGACTGAAAAGAGGAATATAAAATCATCTTTTGGAAATTGATCTTAATGCCTTAAGTGAAAAATGAGGAAATATCTAACCTTTAAGGACACCAATTTTCTTAGTGAATGAATAATGTATCATAAATAAATAAATGTTCTTCCTTAAAATACAGGGGTCATAAGTATTCCCACCCCTATGTTAAATTCCCATAGAGACAGGCAGATTTTTATTTTTAAAGGCCAGTTATTTCATGGATCCAGAATACTGTGCATCCTGATAAAGTTACCTTGGCCTTTGGAATTAAAATAGCCCCACATCATCACATACCCTTCACCATACCTAGAGATTGGCATGGGTGTTATTTCAGTTAGCCTATTAGCTGGTTTGATGCTCATTGAGCTCAATGCAAATCAAACCAGCTAATAGGCTAACTGAAATTTTAAAACATTTATTTATTTATGATACATTATTCATTCACTAAGAAAATTGGTGTCCTTAAAGGTTAGATATTTCCTCATTTTTCACTTAAGGCATTGAGATCAATTTCCAAAAGATGATTTTATATTCCTCTTTTCAGTCAACTTTAGCATGGGTGCCAATACTTTTGGCCATCACTGTATGGACACAGAAAATCTAATTAATATTGTCACGGCAAGTAACTTCAGTATTAATCATGAAAATAAATGGGTTTTAACATATTTTTTAAAATGCAAAATAATAAAGATATTTTGTGTACCTGCTGTGACATGTATTTTTTGTATTGACTTTTGGTTTTGGAAATGCGGGCTAAAACTATGATTTGCACTGTCACTAGGCAAGGCAATCACTGCTAAATATAAATTTATTTATATAGCGCATTTCATACCCCAGGTAGACACAATGTGCTTTACATAGCTCAGGCATTACCTCAAATAAAAGTAAGCAGGTATAAAACATATCACAAATATATCACAGTAGTGAAATAAGTAAAAACAATAAAAGCAATAAAATAGTAGAAAAAGTTAAAATAATAATAGCAATAAAATAGTAGAATCAGTAAAAACAATAAATAAAAGCAATACAAATAAATTAAAAACAGGAAAAAGCCATAGAGAAGAGGGTGGTCTTCAATTGGGTTTTAAAAGTGGCAATGGTTGGAGCAGTCTTAATATGCTCAGGGAGTTTGTTCCATATCTGGACTGCATGGTGGCTAAAAGCAGCTTCACCCTGTTTGGTGCGAGTAGAAGGTATGCATAATACCTGGCTGTTCTGCGATCTAAGAGGTATGTGGGGGATGTAAAATTTAAACATGTCTGATATATATGTTGGCCCCATCCCATGCAGTGCTTTAAAAACCAGTAGCAGTACTTTAAAATCTATCCTAAAAGAAACTGGATCATTCCGTGTCAAATCAGATAAGGTTGTTGCTGCACCATCTCAGATTTTGTGCAAACCATGTCCAAGAATGGGTCCCAAAAACAAAGGCCTGTAAAATATTTCTGTTCAAGTCTTCATAGTATTTGCAGCCCTACAGCCTGAATATCACATTATCTGGGAAGAAATGTTTGGACATGAATATAATGAAAAGTATTATTTATAGGTAGCCTAAACTTTGTAGGGTGGAAGACAAACATGTTCTCAGTATGACTGAACTATTAAACATTGTGTACAGCATTCTCATTGATTTTCTACAAAGCCCTAGATTTGAAAAAAAAAAACTTGTTTTTGTACTCTTATGGTATATCATTATTTTTGGCTTTACATGCTATATTTTATTAATGTTGTACCAATATTTGCACTCGCCACATATAATAGGCTTGAAGATTGGACTAAACAAGGGAAGGTTGTGTTTCTCGGTCATTTTCATAGGATTAAAATGGTATGTGGGGTAACCTCATACGCACTTGAAAATCTATGTGGAAGTAGCCCAGTGTATTTCCTCTTGGGGATCAATAAAGTATCTATGGGAATTTAGTGTACAAAGTGCCAATGTTGTACCATAGATAAATAAATAGTGTCAAAATCATTATTATGCCTCAAGGACAAGAATCAAAATGCATGTAACCAAGCAAGTGTATCTATGTATTAATGAAACATGGTAGGCTACATCATATTGGTACTTTATACACGAAATGACTATAAACGTCGATTTTCGTTGCCGCGACCTCAAATATTGTCTATACAATAAAGTATTGTATTTGCAGACATGATAATGATTGGTGCCATGTCAATACAAAAATTCGTTTACAAGACCCTTGTATAAAGCTAATGGGTATGCAGTGCAAACTTTTAACGATCAATTCATACCGACATGTCTTCCACCTTACGTTTGGGCAGGGTAGGAATACTAATTTTCAAGATATTATTGCCTAAACATGGCCTTTAAAATAAGGCATTTCTGAGAATGTTTTCAGGTCTTAGTTTTGGGACAAAAAATTAGTTAGGTCTTAGGCCAATTAGGTATACAAATTTAGAGCAAAATCTGAGACGGTGCAGCAACAATTTTCCTGGATTTTTTCTGATTTGACACGGAATGACCCACTAACCTTACAAAGTATCTCGACTTCAGTGGTTAACCATGCGCCTGAACGTGTGTAGGCTATAACTAAAGGGACAAGTCTGACCAAATACCTTCACATGTTCTCTGGAGGGCCTGGCCAGGATAGAATGATGCTTGGGCCTTTTATGCGAATGGCCGCCCCTCTCCATGATGTTAAAAGTCCGCGGCTCGAAACGATGTTCAACCGGGACAGGGGACACTTCCCAGCAACACCTCACCCGTGCCCGGGTGCAGCACCAACCAAAGATGCTCTAGAATCTTTGGCACCAACTCCTCCTTTTATACATTTTGTGATATTTCGTCACAAATAACTGGTAATAATAGAACGCTATGGAAGCAGTCATAGGCTACTACAGTAGGCTAGGCAACATTATAAAATGCAGGCTGCTGTTCCACTGATAAAATGGTCAGTTATTTAAAACTACATCAATTTCCCAAAAAACATTATCACAACTACCGTTTTAAAATATGGAAACCACACCAGCACACTCTAACGTTTTTTTCCCTATTATCGGCATGTTGAAATTAAATACACATTGACTGCAACATCACATTTTGTAAATTGTACTTGTGGCGACATGCGCCCCCATGTGGTAATAATTCAAACTGAGTGATGACTGGTTTTGTAAAGTACATTTTAAATAGCATTTTAAGTTCAAGAACATTTGCTATTGTCAATGCAAGCAGGATTGGTTTTATATAAAAAACATAAACCAATTATTCTTTTATTTTGGTTGTTGTAACTACTCAGTATTTACATAAGAAACAATGTCTCTGTTGTCTCAATCATTTACATATGCCAATCACACGCACAGACACACACAGACATACACACATATACACACACACACACACACACACACACACAATTCTGAAGTACAAAACAGACACAACAGCACAGTCCATATGAATGTACAGCATAAAAATGATTGGCAGGACAGCACCATAACGCCAGTTTGACCAATGACAGATACACACGCCGTTCTCTCTCTCCTTGACATGGCTCTGAGATTCCACATCCAGCCTGGAGGAGGAAATAAATACTTGTGCTCGTGCTTGTGGCATCGTCCTCATCCATCACCAAAAATGATAGCCCAGGCTGCACTCCCAGTTGATGCACATGGCCTCTTGCATTTGTGGTTGGTTGCCAGGATGGTTCCAATCGTTTTCAGTGAGGATTCCGTGAGGGAATAGCCGGTGGTTGTCTCCTAAAAACCAGTCACATAGACATCATTGGCCCTTGAGAACAGCCCCTGTGGTGTTTAGAGATGTTGTTTGAGCACAACCATTCTTGAATCATGTACATGTATGTATTGTAAAGCAGTGATTGAATCAGAGCACGGACTCATGGAACTAACTAAAAGAATCATGCAACACTGGCAATGAGTACAGTCAAGATGCAATAAAATTTACAATTTGTGGTCTTCAAGTTAGATCTACAGGCAAAACACAGATGTGTGTAGATAGCATAACTTTTCCAAATGTGATTATGATACTCATCTATGGTCTTAAATTCATAGTGCTTGTTTGATGTAGAAAGTTGCCTCCGTAGCCTTGTCTTTCTGGGGCGTGGATGAAAGTAGAGTTTGTGTCTGACTGAAATCATATGTGTGTGTGTGTGTGTGTGTGTGTGTGTGTGTGTGTGCGTGTGCGTGTGTGACTGTGTGTGTGCTTGTGACTGTGTTGATGTATGTGTGTGTGTGTGTGTATGTGTGTGTGTGTGTGTGTGTGTGTGTGTGTGTGTGTGTGTGTGTGTGTGTGTGTGTGTGTGTGTGTGTATGTGGGTGGGTGGATGGGTGTGCTATGTTCATGTGTGTGTGTGTGTGTGTGTGTGTGTGTGTGTGCTGTGTTCATGTGTGTGTGTGTGTGTGTGTGTGTGTGTGTGTAGGGGGGTGGGGGAATATGTGAGCGTTTCTTCAGCAGGGCTGCTCCAGGAAAGATCCCTGCGGAGACGCAGGAATCTGTTTCTCTAATGGAGCTGGCAAACGAAAAAGTGTTTCTGTGATGGGAAACAGGAGAAAGTGGCTTTTATTTTTCCTGGGACGCCATGAGTGTGTGGAGCTGCGGCTTTGCAGAGACACAGAGACAGAAAAGAAAAAAGAAAGAGGCATATATATATAGAGAGAGAGAGAGGGGGGAAGTGTAGATGGAAGAAAGAGGCAGAGAGAGAAAGAAAGAGAGAGAGAGAGAGAGAGAGAGAGAGAAAGGAGAAGAGGGGAAAGAGAGAGAGAGGGGAAGGGAGAGAGAGAGAGAGAGAGAAAGAAAGAGGCAGAGAGAGAGAGAGACACAGCGACCCCAAAAAGAAACCCAGCCGCAGAATACCAGTGGTTTATTAGGAGAGCAAGACAGAAGAGGGACGCCCAAGAGCAGAGATTTGGGGTTAGACAGAAAGATGTAGGAAGAACAGACATGGGACAAGAGGAGAAGAGGAGAAGAGAGATGAGACAAGCCACAGGAGGAGATCATCAAGGTCCCCAGGATGGAGGGAGCACAAGACAGATCACAAGAGGATGGCACATCGAGTCCCATAACGGAGTGGACAAATGGGAAGAGACCACTCGAGCACAGCCAGAGAGGCGCGCGGAGAGGCAGGAACGAGGAGAATAAGAGAAATAAATAAATAAATAAATAAATAAATAAATAAATAAGGGAAATAAAGAGACGGACAGCAACTGGTGGTGTACACAGAAAAAGACACATGTATACACACACAGGTTAAAATGG
>NC_063197.1:29822006-29994506 GCF_017589495.1 Alosa alosa | reverse complement strand
GACGTCTCGCACCTTTAGGCTATCTAGAGGCAGCATGTACTTCTTCTCTGTCTCCTAGGGTGAGAGGGGGGGGGGGAGGTCACAACAAGTCCAGAGGTCAAAGGTCATTCACAGCAGAGAGAAAACAGATTGCAGCCCTGCACTACACAGTTCAATGCCATTCTATAAAAAATATATATTGCACAGCTGCATTATACTGCATGCAAAAAACCAGTACCAGCATAAACCATGATCGCTCACTGATTTAAGTGAAGTATAAAAATCCCTGGGATTGAAACCCAGTTTGCACTGGTTTTGGATTGAAGATTCCTGTTTATCTTGCAATGGATGAACCGCTATTTATTTTTTTGATTTTGGTCATAAACAACGGTGCATAGTTTCAACATTCCTTGTCCAACGTGGCTGAGGGTGCTTGGCGAGTGTGGCGGGAGTCCCTTCATTTGAAAAGACTGATCGGAGGGCATTGCTCTGACTCCGCAGTTTCAAACAAATCACTGCCGCTGGGCCACAGCTGCATATCTTTCCGTCTGCTACAAGGTAAACATGCAAGAAAAACAAAGTTTGGAGCATTTTCAGCATGTAATGATGATGGCGGAATTATTGCCTCCCACACTGGGACCAAATCAGATGTGACAAAGCTTGCACAAAGCTGCTCTGACCTCACACTGGCAATACAATAACAACTTAAAAAAAAAAAAAATGTCTCCATTGTTTTATTTGAATACGGTAACAACTGAAAAACAAAGAGTGTCAAAGAGAGAGGTCTTTATTGAATCATGAGAAAAACCTCACAGACCATAATGTATGTTTGGTTCAACCAAAACCTGGTCCACCACAGTGCACTACACATGTCAAGGATGGCTGCAGCGGTTGGGGTAGAATTAACAGGATATGTGAGAGAGCGGGAGAGCGGGACAGAGAGAGAGAGAGAGAGAGAGAGAGAGAGAGAGAGAGAGAGAGAGGGGAGAGAGAGAAGAGAGATTTGGGGGATCAGGAAAGAGGAATATTTGGGGTGGGGAGAACTTGAGGGGGGAGAAGGAGGGAGGAAAGAGAGAGAGAGAGAGAGAGAGAGAGGGAGAAAGAAAAAGAGAGGGGGGAAAGGCCCACATGTGGAAGTCATTACTCAGACTGAGGCTCTAAAACACAACATTTCTCCAGAAAAAAAGCGAACGAATCCACCCCTACACCCCCACCCACCTACTCCCCAACCCCCACTCCCAGACCCCCACCCCTTCATCCAAAAGGGGGTTTGGGTCACAGGAAACGGGTTCTATTACACCAGCGAGTAACGGAATGAAGCAGCGAGGATGGCGAGCATGGAGTGGAGACAGGGGGAATCCGTTAGGGCCCAAATGAACGACATCATGTGTGAATTAATATAAATGCTGTGGGGGGAGGTGCTGGCGGCGCTGTTGACTCATGGAAGGGTGAACTGTCTGTGATTCCCCTCCACAGTGGAGCACACATCCATGGCTTCGTTTAAGTAGAGTAACAGATCAATCAGGGCCAACGTCTTCCAAAGTCTGAGCATCCAAACGCAGTCTCTCTCTCTCTCTCTGTCTGTCTCTCTATCTCACTCTGCCCTCCTCCCCTTCACTGTTCCTCTGAAACTTTTTTTTTTTTCTCATTCCAGAGGGGCCCACTTCCTGCCTGAGTTTTCAAGGCAAAAAAAACGAGTCAGAAATGACTGCCTGGCGTTAAGACTGCAACATCTGGTAGTGCTTTAGAAAGACAGAGTGAGCAAAGGAAGAGAGAGAAAAAGAGAAAAAGAGAGAGATAGAGAGAGAGAGAGAGAGAGAGAGAGAGAGAGAGGGTGGAGAGTGCAGGACAGAAAAGAGAGCGAGAGTAGGAGGATGGATCATAGGACAGTCGCTGATGGGAGAATTAAGGACTTGGGGAATGAAGAGCAGACAGGGCAGTGGAACTCCTGACGGAGGTAAGATATGGGTGATCAGTGGGGACAGACATAGAGACAGAGAGAGAGAGAGAGTGAGGAGTAAAAAGGGGGGACTGAGAGAGAGAGAAAAGGAGAGAGAAACTGCAGACCACTCCAAAGTTGAATTCTCTGGGGTCCCATCAACCCATATATGGACTCTCAGTCCCTCCCTCTCTCTCTCCCTCTTTCCCCCTCTCTCTCTCTCCTTCACACTCACTCACTCTCTCCCTCTCCACACTTTTTTTGATATGCCTTCCCTAAATGCACTGCCAGATTCCCCAGTTGTCGGAGCGAATGTGCCACGTCAAGACTGGATACTGCGGGCTGCCATAGTGCGGACGGGAGAACGAATTTGGGAAGAGGACGGAGCCGAGAGGCAGAAATGGAGCGGGTGGATAACGGACCTCCGCTGTTCCCGGATTCGTATCCCTCCATCTCCTCTCTCGTAGACGAACAAAAAAAACAAAAACAAAAAAGGAGGAAGGGAAGGAAAAACGGCGTCCATCTTCGCTATCTTCCAAAAACTCCCTCTGCAACATCTTGGGCCGGCCGCGAGGAAAAAAGAGAGGGAGAGAAATACTGTGGACCAGAAAGGGCGAAAGAAAGAGTGTGTGTGTGTGTGTGTGTGTGAGACAGAGAGAGAGAAAGAGAAAGAGAGAGAGAGAGAGAGAGAGAGAGAGAGGGACCAGTTCCTGCTCCGTCATCCCAGTGTTCAGACTACCTGTTCAGGATGATACTGGTGTACAGTAGTCTGCACATTGGTTAGACTGTGCATGGAAGGACTTCACTCACGCACATCCACATACTAAAGCACACACGCTCACAGAAGCCTACTGTTGCTCAGAGGGAGGTTTTGCTGCCCTTGGTTTGTTTTTCTTGTTCATTCTCTCCTTCTTTGAATGTCTAAATCTTGCCTTGTAACAAACTTTATCTCTGACAAATTAATCTCATTTTGTTCTGGTCTGTGTGATTTTATGACTGTGAATGGCACCGTAATAGCAGACAGGGCCTAGTGTCGTGCAATTCAAACACAGTGGAAAAAGGCCATTGATGCGGCCGACACTGTGTACAAAGGCCATCTAAACATCTGTCAGGCCTCAGCAGTTTTAAATGTCTGTTTTGTTTCGGTGTCAATGGTTCATTTCAAAACTGGTCGTCTTTTTTCAAGAGTTTATCTGTGCATGATTACAAGGCAAGTGAGGCAAGTGCGGTACCACCATTTTTTTTTTATTTGTGTAAAAGTGACTGCATGCTTGACTGTTATTTTCTGACGGCGCAGCCCAACCATAGTCATTCCTAAAATTTAGATGTGTGTCTGTTTGTGCCTGCATGCCACAACTCTGACCATCTACACGGACCATATACACGGTGTCCGATGGCTGTGTGATAAGTGTATTTTTTTTTGAGTATTCTTTTGCATGTGTTTGTGTATGAGAAGCTGTGGAACGTCATCCAGTGCTGTGTGTGTGTGTGTGTGGCAATGCCACACACAGAGACCTCGCTAGCTGCAACTCGGCTAGTGTAGGCTTGTGGCAGCCACTCTTAGTAAATGACTTTAAAGTAACTACACAGGACAAAATTAAATGTAAAAGATGTAGATAAAATTAAAAAAGTATAAAAGCATAAAATCTGTAGATAACACATAGGCCAAACTGTAGATATGACTCTTCCATGTTTAAGTACAAGTAGCACACACACACAGCACACACATAAACACACACACCACACACCATACATGTGTCCTCACACACACACACCACTGTGGCGTGGGAGCAAGGCGGTTAGGGGGGCAATTATGCGAAAAGATAGGGAAAGAGAATACGCGCTCGGAGTCTGTTTTTCCACACTGCACTGCACAGCACACTGGCGCAACAGAGAGAAGGGGAGCTTGAGGAATGCACGTCTGTTGAGTGTTTGTTAAGTGTTGTACGCAGATTAAGCCCAGCAGCCCACACCACAGACTAAGATTTGATTTAAAATGCAAAGATTTCCCTGCAGAATGGTACATGTTGGCGAGAGAGAGAGATAGAGAGAAATATGACAACAAACTGCTTAAGATGCCGGAAAACATTATGTGGAAAATAATACGAGAAAAGAAATGCTGAGCGAAGAACAAGAGAGAAAGAAAGATGGAGGGAGGGATGGAGGGATAGAGGGAGGGAGAGTAAGGTGGGAGAGGGCAGAGACTGGTCTGGCTAGGTGATCTGAACTAAGGAGGGGGAAGGAGAGAGGGAGGGAGGGAGGGGTGGGGGTGGAGGGGTCGGGGGGGTCGGGCATGAGTGAGGAATCAGCCATGTGGGATTTCTCCCTGCAGGATCTTGGAAGCTGGTGTTTGGACAAAGCCTTACGATTTTCCAGCCAGGAATGTGTACAGTCCCAGTGAGACTGCCAACCGCAGAAAGTGAGAGAGAGAGAGAGAGAGAGAAAGGGAGGGAGGTGGGAGTGCATGAAATAGTCACTGAAAGTGAGAGGAAGAGAAAGAGAGTGAGAGTAAAGAGATTTGCAGCAAGGACAGAGATAAAGAACCCAGCGTGCGCTTTAAAGACACACTTTACAAACTAAGTGGCTGACTTTACCTTAGATCCGTGTGGACTATTTCGCTTTCCCGGGGATTTACTTAGACTCATATTCCTGCCAAGATTCAACTCTCTCTTTTCATCATATTGAAGCCCATATATATATATATATATATATATTCTCATACAGACACAAAGATTCATATAGATTTTGTTGAAGGTGTGGGGCTGGGGGGTCAACAGAAAGAAAACATTTCTGGGGATTTTTTATTTTTTTTTACATCTTTCCTGTATGCATTATGAATTCATGCCAAGCATTTCCATCCAGTAGAGTAAGTGCATTTCCAGGAGGCTATCGCAAAAAAAATCTCTCTCTGCCTGAGTGAAGGTCAAATCTGGCATTGTGATCAGAGAGCATCTGAACAGAATGTCTCAGTCCCCTCACGCCATTCGGCTAACTCTTTGCCGCAGGATGGTTTGGATTGTGCTGATTGATAGCGGTACATGAGGCATGTGTTTTGAAGCATTAGCAACTCGACACATTTCAGCCATATGCAGGAGCTTGCTGGATAATGTTAGAGGAATTGGTATGATGTGTTGCTTTGAAGACTGCCAGAGAGGACACTTATTAACATTCTCAACTGGAACTAATTGTGTGTAAATGAGGCAACTGGCTCAGTATTCAGGGGCCATACAGTACTTGTATGGTGCACATTATGAAGAGAATTGAAGAAAAAAAAAGTGTTTGGAGAATGTTCATAATGTTCTGCCCATGTGTAGAGCTTTTTCTGTGCGTGGGCTTTCGAATGTGATGGTGTGTGTCATTAGGTTCGTCTGAATGTGTGGTAATTTTACCGCCGTTGTCTGCAAGTGTGTTCTGGAATGTTTGTCGTAGTGTGCATGTGTGTGTCTGCGTATGCATGTGTCTCTATATCTGTCCGTGAGTGCCTCTGAGTGTGAGTGTGTGTGTGTGTGTGTGTGTGTGTGTGAGCGAGTGCGTGTGTGTGTGTTTATGAGGTCTGTGTGTGCTGGTTTGGATTGGGTGAGTTCCAGCTGTGTCAGAGTGAGCCGGTCCAAATGCCTCAACTCCCAAAGGAGCAAGAGAGAGAGAGAGAGGGGGATCAGGAGTGGAACAGGGGGGCTGAGGAGAAAGACAGGGGCAAGAGAGAGAGAGAGAGAGGGGGAGAGACAGAGAGAGGGAGAGGGAGAGAGAGGGGAGAGACAGAGAGAGGGAGAGGGAGAGAGAGAGAGAGACAGGAAAGTAAAGGAGAGGAACCTGAAAGTGAGTTAGAGAGCTGGATGTAGAGAAGCAGAGGGAGAGAGAGAGGGAGGAAGAGAGGGAAAGAAGGAGGAAGAGAGCGATAGATGAAGAAGGAGGAAGAGAGTGATAGATGAATGGCGACGTGCACATGTGCTGAGGTGGAGTGCAGGCATGGGGGGGTTGGGGATGGGGGCTACACACAGGTGCGGGAGAACAGAATGGTGGAGAGGGGGCAGAGAGGTTCACTGTTGCACCTTTTTTACGAGGCCAGCGGCCGGCCTGCAGTCCAGCCCAGCCTCCGCACGGGCCCTCCGGGACCTGGCTGTGTGCGCACAGCTCTCTCCCCGCCAGAAAAACCGCACTCTCTTCCTGCTGCCTGTGTCATTATTTACTCTCGCCATAAAGGAGTGCATTAAAAGCGGGCTAGACTAAACATATTTCTGATAAACTTGAAAAGAAAAATAAATAACCCCAAAAATGCAAAAGAGGGACATACAGGAAACTAAATAGGGCAAGAATTGCTAAGAGCATGAGTGTTGGTATTGGTTTTAAACTCTGTGTGTCTGTGTGTGTGTGTGTGTGTGTGTGTGTGTGTGGGTGTGTGTGTGTGTGTGTGTGTGTGTGTGTGTGGCTGAGAGAGAGAGAGAGAGTGTGTGTTTCTTGCATGTGAGTACACCCTACTTATCTGTGTTTTTTTTTTTTTTTTTTTTTACTTTATGGTCAATGAATGTCAGTCTGATTTACGTTCATCTTTGACTCCTAAATACAGGGATGCAGGGACACAACCCTTCTGCGATTCTATTTCTGATTCCTTCTGGTGTGCTGTCACTCGTCTGTGTTTTTGCCAGAGAGCAGATTAAGTGACACGCGGTAGCGGACCGCATCCTCAACCCTTTGGAGTGGCAAACGTCTCTGCCGCTCCCCGAGAGCGGGCAGGCAGGCAGGCGTGTGGCGTGGCGTGGCGCGGTGTGGGACTGGTGCCACTGGGCACAGAGCGTTGTCGTGTGTCTGCCTGTCTACACTTGCTGTGCAGAACTTCCTGCACCTGTACAGCAGGCACAGACAGGCAGACAGATGGCAGCCCGCCTGGCAGGGACATGTGATGGGACGGACACAGCGACCAGCCAATTAAAACGTGTGGTTTAAAACAGGAGGTTGGAAAGTTAACAGGAAATGTTTTTTTTGTTTGTTTTTCTGTCCAAAAAGCGTACAAATAAAAAGTTATTCATTTTTCTTTACAGCCATAAATATGTGTTTAAAAATTTGTAACTAAAGTTTGTGGGTAGGTGTGAGCTTTGGGGGGGGGGGGGGCACATTTCAAATTCAAATAAAGAAGTTAAACATATTGTGTTTTCATGAAAGACTGGCTAAACTCATCAGTTCATCCTCAACTCTCACCTCGTCATCCTTAAACCAGGAGAGGCTTTCCGTGGACAGTACGAACCAGTACGCCTTGGAACCGCCCTTTATGATACTGATGTTGCTGATGGTCAGCCAGCCTTTACGGATAACCTGCACAGAGGAGCAGAGGGCAGGGGGAAAGGTCAGAGGTCAGCTGGTGGCTTGAATTCCAGAAAAGGTAGAGAATGAGCTTGGCTCGTCCACAAGAGGAAAAGGGCGATGATGAGAAGCAATGGAAGTAATTTTAGAGGCGGGAAAATAAATAAATAAATAAATACATACACATAAATACTAGCTAGAAGAAATAGGTCAAGCATAATCATTTCCATTCAGCCACAGGTTCAGAGAAAATGTGCGTAAAGAAATTGTTAACAAATGACATGTCCTCTGATAAAAACATCTGCAGATTCCCCATAAACAGCAAACAGCATGGCGGTGACGGAAGGGTAGGGGGAGATAAGGAGAGAGAATGGACCACACTCTGTGCAATCTCAGTAATCACACACACACACACACACACACACACACAGGCAACAGAGCAGAGAGCTGTCAGTGTGCTCTGGGCTAGAGAGGAAAAGGGAAAAGAAGAGGGGAAGGAAGCGCCGGACGCACAGACCAAAATAAAGACAGATAACGGCTGAGAGAGGCGATGAGAGAACAGAGGCGATCGGCCGACGCGGGCGGGCGGAGGATGAGCCACAGGAAGTGGAGAGCTGAGGCTGGCATGGGGAGAGATGACACAAGCATCCTGTTTCAATGGACCACAGCACACACATGTGTGCTAAACCACATAACCCGCTGGAGTAAAGTAATGAGGTGACGTAAAAGGTGTGAATTTGACCGTAACGTACAGTAGCACCTGAACAGAACTCTTCTCCCAAGATAAGGCTGAAAGCTGAGGAAAAAATGTTCTTACTATACATGTTAACATCCTATTTTCAATTCATTCTTTCCTACCACCCCACAATGCATGTGGTTGTGTAACACACACATACCAACACACACATACACCCCCCCCCACACACACACACACTCATGGGCTTATGAAGCCAAACACTTCCTCTTCTTGACCACTGGCCGGATAATGCAAAGTTGTTCTGCGTGTGAAGACACAGTTGGCAGAATTTTCCATATGCAGCCTGGAAACTTGTCTGGTCCTGAACTATCCTACTACATAAAACCAACAGGATAACTTCAGATACACTAAAAACACAGTGTCTTAGCCTTATCCGTCAAATTACACATAGAATCTATAGAAGTAAGCCAACTTCCCCAAATGCAGGTAATAGCTGATTTCAAAAGCTCAGGTAGATTTAAAGGAACCGTATGTAAGATTCTGGCCAAAACTGGTACTGCAATCACTTTCAAATTACTGTAGAGCAGTTTATCCCCTCCCCCTCCCCCCTGACTGGCAGAGCTGGCAACCCGGATGCCGAAACACTACTGACTTTGTGATTAGTAGATAGGTGGAGGGTGGCGCATCAGGCCAAAACACAACATGACAACATCAACATCAGTTGAGGGCTGCAACTTCACTTTTTAAATGACAATATCCTGGCCGGACTACTGTTGTCAGTGATATAAGTATTTGAAATTAACATGATTTCTTAATGTCTAGTGACATATCAGGGCCATTTTATGATTAATTGAAATACATTTCTTACATACGGTTCCTTTAAGCACAAAAACGAGACCGCAGGCAGAGGCTGGTTAAGGTGAGGAGATGTGTGATTTAGTGGGCTGGAGACTGAAGTTCGGCCCCAAGGCGCAAGAAGAAATAAAGACCACAACGATTTACAAGACCCCAGGACACACGCGGCCATGACGAGGAGTCAGACCTCACACAGTCAGACTCTAATTCAGTGAAATCCCGGCACGCAGCCTTATCCGCTCTAAGGTGACACCTCTGAAAATATTACTTTAGGGCTTAATTTCATCTGGCATTGAAACAATGTGGCTATTACAATGTAATGTACGCTCAGATTAAGTTTTGTTTGTCTCAAATTTTGCAATATTATGTCTGTGTAACAGGAAGTCTACATTTTGTTTGGCTGTGATTGCGATACTGCTCGCCAAACTGTAATGCTGCCTAAACAACTACGGTTTAGGATGTAATTGTTTGGTGAAACTTTATCTGCACACCCACACTACAGCCGCAGATGCTGTTGACAGACGTCTGAATTCTTGTAATGGACCTACTCAGAATTAATTTGAAGTTAAGTATATTGGGTATTTTTAAGTATAAGTATATTGGGTGAGCAAAATGTCAGGTGCCACTTGTGTCCTTGAGAGTGCGTCGTTTGTCATGCTCATGGTCGAAAAAGGTGACTGGTCTTGTTAGCAAGTCTCTCTCTCTCTCTCTCTCACGAATACACACACACACTCACACAGAGGGAAAAATATGTAGTCAGGATGGAGACAGTAATAAGGCTTACAGAAACTGTACTCGTACAATTTGACGTAAACGACGTAAGAAAGCTGCACCCTGTAAGAACAACAGAGAGGATGCTCAGGGTTAGATGACTCAGACACACAACACTAGGGGCTCTCCACATATTATTTCATTAAAGGGACACCAGGCAACGTTTTCGTGTTAATTAATCATCTTCCTAAGTCGGTATATGGTTAAATGACTCATTACGGGGCGAATGAAGGCTCTCTCGCCCGCCCCTACTGCCTGTAGGAAGAATATCCCACTTGCAAGTTCGGTGTATCCTACCCGCCAACCGAAGCAGGATCAGTTTACAGCACAGAGGCAGGCTAACAAAACGCTAGAGATTGTTGCAAACGTGTGTATAATGGCAGAGCCGGCGAAGAAGATGCAAAGAAAAGGAAAAGAGTTTCAGAGCGAGCGAGGGGGAGTTTCGTAGAGAAAAAGCATCAGGCTTGCCTGGTGTCCCTTTAAATATCTGCAATATCAGCAGGCTCATGCTCATGTCCTGTAAAACAAATCATTTTCTGAAATCAGAACATCACACCTGCAGTAAATAAATGAAATGGCTTAAATGGCATATAAGAATTAAAGTAACACTTAATGACGTCTGCTGCAGTTCAGTCTACAGCAGTAGGTATCCTTTTCACAGAAACTGAAGCTGCTTTATATGTATGTATATGACAGCGGTCAAAGCAGAGGGGTCAGCATCACAATAGCCAAAGAAGGGGAGGTATGGGAACCACAGAGGAACGAAGTGGGAGTGACTACAGTCTGTGTGTGTGTGTGTGTGTGTGTGTGTGTGCGTGTGTGGGAGGGGTGGGGGGTGAGGTATGGGACGACAAACAGAAAGGCTTGTTAATGTCAGCAAACAGAGATAGCACACTGACATGCACAAGCACATACACATAATATACACACACACACACACATACGCGAGCATACGCATACGCATACGCATACGCATACACATACACACAAATACGCATACCCATACGCATACGCATTCACAAACACATACACATATGCATACACGCAAAGGCTGTTACAAACTCATCAATACACTGTGCAAGTGAATGCAGCCATAAGACACAACGAAGCAGAGTTTTCAATTTCAGCTGTAGAAATATTGATTATGAGGTTCCTCCTGTGGTTTTGTCGTTGTAGTTTCTAATGGTGCGCCCAGCGCAGGCGGTACATTGTACACTGTACCCAGTACCCAGTACCCACCTGATTTCCTGCAGCAGGCTTCACACTTGGCTGACTGGTTCTCTGTTGAACACTAACACAGGAGAGGACAAAGAAAGTGGGAGAGAGATGAAGAGAGATAAATAAAAAGGAAGAGAGAGACAGACAAAGAGAGATAAGAAGAGGGAGTGTGAGAGAGAGAGAGAAGAGAGATATAAAGAAAAAGGTAGAGAGAGAGACAGACAGACAAAGAGATATATGAAGAGGGAGTGAGAGAGAGAGAGAAAGAGAGAGAGAGAGCAGGCACATATGAAGAATCTGAGACATTTTTACAGCATTGGAGGCATCTGACTTAATAGAAAATGAAACAAGGCTGTGTGCAAATATCCAAACATGGAAAACCGCCATTGGAAAACAAGGCAGAGAATTCAAAAACACACAGAACCGGATGTGACTCACTTGGTAAACCCGATGAAGTCTTCATGGTTTGTGTTTATGTAGGAGAGCTGGATGTCAATGTGCAGCAAAACCTGTTGAAAACACACACAATTTATCATTCATGATACTTAACATTTCACAAAGAATCAAATATTTAGAATCAGCTTGACATCAAAGGATTAGTCATGTGGGAAATTCTGAGTATGGCTATTGTAATGATGTTTAATGGCCTGACTGTTCTTTTGACTGTTCTTTTCTTTCATATGTTTTCCCTCTTGCGTTGTTTGAACTTTCAAATAGTTTCACTGGTTTTCTTCCCAGTCACTATGTATACAATAAACACACACTCACACTCTGCAAACATGCCACCAGCATTACTGTGCAAAGATAGCACAAACACTTCAAAGCATGTAAATAATGCTTTTGATATCCTAGTAGTCTGTCCCTGCTATAAAAAAAAAAGTACTTGTACTACTGCTAACTAGAGACACTATTATTGTGTTTCATCTTTAATATCTTACATCATCTTAAGTATATATATAGTATATAGTATAGTATAGTATAGTATAATAGTATAAGTATATATACTCTTCTTCATTATTCAGAGTTATTAGATACATAATGGATATACTGTATGCGTGTGAGTGTGTCACCACAATGACAAATCACAATGTGTTTGACCTGATCCTTGGATCGACTCTCCTGGTCCCGTATGCGGGTGGAAACGATCCTTTCTGTCTCCTCCCGCAGTTTAGGAAAGCTCGCCAACTGCAGAGAAACACCACAACCGTCACACACACACACACACACACACACACACACACACACACACACACACACACACACACACAGAAAACAGAACAGGCATCCACAGTGTGACAGTACTGGAGCTGTGTGGTTTAACATCTGACCTCAACTAGGCCGTCCAAAAAGGACTGTTTTCAGAATAGTTCAGCCACTATTTGTTAAAAAGTTGGTTTGTCTGGCTGTCTGTGCTTATTGCATATAACAGGCTTTTACAGGAAATGCATCTAACTTGGCCGGGACATTTACAGTGTCGACTCCGTCTAACAGTGGCATTGTGGTTTAACAGCTGACCTCAACTAAGCCAACAGAGAAGAACAGTTTTTAGGAATAGCTCTACCACACTGCCCAAACATCTGTTGATCTCCATGAGAATTGATCTGAATGATGGTCAAAGTGCAAAGTCTTACTAAAGTCTAACTAAAGCTTATTTAATACCTAAGCAAAATCTATTTGCTCATTTAACACTGTGGGTGTTTAACACCTTAGCTCATTTAACACCTATGACATATGTACAATAAGTCGCTTTGGATAAAATAAATAAGTAAACATATAACGTATAATAACGTATATAATTGGGGGCAGCCGTGGCCTACTGGTTAGCGGTTTGGACTTGTTACCGGAGGGTTGCCGGTTCGAACCCCGACTAGTAGGCACAGCTGAAGTGCCCTTGAGCAAGGCACCCCTCACTGCTCCCCGAGCGCCGCTGTTGTTGCAGGCAGCTCACTGCGCCGGGATTAGTGTGTGCTTCACCTCACTGTGTTCACTGTGTGCTGAGTGTGTTTCACTAATTCACGGATTGGGATAAATGCAGAGACCAAATTTCCCTCACGGGATCAAAAGAGTATATATACTTATACTTATAACTCTCTGTACCCAGACACACTTCATATTGTCTCCAAACAACACATTGAAAAGGAACTATTACTTCTGATGATTCCAAGCGGACCCTGTTGACCTACTTATACTTATACTTATACTTATAATGTATAACCTATTGCAGATACTTTTAAGGTGCACTGGTGCACCGTCCTAATGAGCTAATAAATAAGTAAACATATAACGTATAACCTATTGCAGATACCTTTAAGGTGCACTGGTGCACCGTCCTAATGAGCTCCTCCACCACCATGTCCACACACTTGATGCAAGGGCCTCTGAGTTTAACAATCTGCTTCTTCACTATGGCCTCGAACGCCAAGTCTGGAGTGAACAGGCCTGTCCTAGACCAGGGTAGGGGCAGACAGGGGACACAGACACCAAGGGAGAGAGAGAGAGAGAGCCAAGGCAGAGTATTAAGCGATGAAGGAAGGAAAAACCAAGCGTGGAGAAAAATAAAGAGAGATGGGAGAAATAAAATGGCGGGCCAATGGACAGGTTTACGGCAGGCAAGGGACAAGTGTAGGAAATAAAATCATGTCATGAGAGAAAAAGATGAACAGAGAGAGAGGAGAGAACTGAGAAAAAAGGAAGGAAGAAACAGAGGTGAGCCGTCGGTCAGTCCGGGACACCCGTGAGAGGTATAAACTTCGCCAACCACTAGCCTGGACACAGCAGTAATTTGATGTGATGTAATGAAACTGACCTGACGCCATGGGTGTTCTTAATGGCATAGGAGATTTCTCGTCGCAGCTCCTTCTCATCCAGCTCCATCTGAGGTCAGACAGGGCGGAATTGGAATTAGAATTAGAAATTAGAATTAGGAATTAGAATTAAGGGGCCGTTCACACCAGGAATGATAACAGAGTCCAACTGCTCTCAGAGCCGCTCATTTTTCTCCATAGACAGTAAAAGAAACTTTTTTTCCCCATTATTCAGACTAGCCTTTTAAGAAAATTGCCATCCTACTACTCACTTGCTGCCTCAACCTAATAAAATCCTATTTTTTGCGGAGGCCTGGACGTTACCCTTGATTATATACAGCTTTTTGTCGTCATCAAAATCACTCTGAAAGTGATCCCCAACAGTATCGCTCTTCATGTCATTATCGTCATAGTTTATGTGTAGATAATGTCATTTATATTAGCTAGAACGAGTCTTTTTTGTTATCGTTACAGTTATCACCCTTTATAGTTATAATTAGGAAACCTGTGGAGAGCCTCTGTGGAAAAGCAGTCGGAAGGACAGAAGAACTATGTAGATCGACCTCTGACCTCTGCGCTCACCTCAACCAGGTCGAAGGGAAATCTCTCATGAAAGATGCGATTGATTTTGGCTCCTCCCGAGAGCTCCACAGTGTCCACCTGATCACCGGAGCCTTCGATCTTCTTCTCAAAGTCCTGCCCGAAGTGCTGGACGAGTCTGCAGCACAGCACACACATGGGGTACTAACTCACTGTGTTACTGCCACCGGCACAATCATGCCACTAAGCATACAATAATGGACACACACACACACACGCACACACACACAAACACACAAAACAACCACATACACACACACACATAGTTCAGACTCTCACTGTAGCATTGCTTTGGTTTTGCGCGAGGGGTCATCCGGTCGGTACTGCCGGTATTCCTCTGCCTCCTTGTCTAGTGTCAGCAGCTGGCCCTGCAGCTTACTGCGGAATGCCGGAAGTGTCTCCCGGATATGATTTGTCAGTTGCTAGGAGATCACAGAAAAGGGAATGTTCTTAAGTCAAACATCAGTCTTCTAAATGAATTCTCTACCCGCTTGACCATTCTGCCTCACCTGGTTGAGTACTTGCTGCAGGTAGGGAGTACCCATGACGTGGGCTAGGTGTTTATACGCTGGGTGAGACAGGAAGAACCTTCTCTCAGCAGCCAGTGCCACCTCGATGTCCTTCTTCCCATCAATGTCCTTCTG
This sequence comes from Alosa alosa, assembly GCF_017589495.1. Lineage (NCBI taxonomy): Eukaryota > Metazoa > Chordata > Actinopteri > Clupeiformes > Clupeidae > Alosa > Alosa alosa. The sequence continues at coordinate 29,979,704 of NC_063197.1, read as the reverse complement.
ACTGCGGTTCACTACCCCTATGTAGCCTAGAAATGGAGAGAAAGGCAAGAGAGGTCAGCAAACGAATAGAGAAAGACAGAATAAAGGGACAGAGACAGGAATTAGATCTCCGTTTCTTGAAGGTCACCGAGTACTGTTGGTACGAAAAAACACATGAACATGGGGGCTCATGAAAATGCCCCCAGAGTGTAGCGCTGTAGCTGTCGGCTGCAGCAACTCGAACCGATCGTTTTTGTTTTTTTTTCATACCGAGAGTACACGGTGACCTCGAGAAACAGAGATCTATGTGGAAAATCGCCAAAATATTCCTTTAGGGGTGAGAAAGAAAAAAAAAGAGAGGGAGGGGTGTTTGACAAACAAATTCCTTTTATATTGAACCATCATATAGTAACTCAAGAATACCACAAACGGCTACTACAGAGAGAGAGAGCAAGAGTGGAATGGAGAAAGAGAAAGATGAGCAACAAAACCTTGATGATAACAGTCATTTATAAGACAACGCCGGCCATTAGCAGCAGGCGAGGCGCCCATATCCGCGCGAAGAGAGGGTCAGTGTGGGGTTTCTGCTGCCTGCTTGCCTGCCTGCCTGTCACCGCGGCCTCTCTCTCGTGCGCTGAAAGCTGGCCTCCGTGGCGAATGCATTAGCAGAGCCTGAGGAAGCGTGAAGGCCCCAGCACCTGCCACTGCTTTAGCTTCGGCGCTGCTGCAGGCCTGAGACTAGCCCCCTGTCTGGCACATGTTCAGCTTCCAATCCACAGCGGCGGCAACAGCAGCAGCAGCAAGTCTGTGTAACTCAAGCCCTGTGTTACCACACAGTGAGGGGAGGACAGTCTGGACTAGACTGGACTAGGCTCCCGACAGCATTATTCACTTGACAATGATCCCACTTACACATCAACAGACTCAAGACAGGGGAGACCAGGGCCAATATTTACACACTGGTATGCAAGCTGATACTTGGAAAAATGGGAACTAATCAGAAGTAGAACTGTGATAATTACAGATCTCTTTTGCTTCCAACATCTTAAAAATATTTTCATTCCATTTTAGTAGTGAAGATATTTTTAATCTGAATACGTATCAAATTTATTTACATGGCTGATATGTAGATGACAGCCAAAGAGTTTATTATAATTTAATATAGAGTACCGAACTCTATGAAGTCACATATTTTGAAATTCAATTAAAGTCTAATGAGTAAAAACAATCAATCTTCACAACTAATGTACTCCCAAAAACTCAAACTATCCTCAAAAAACAAAAAAAAACACAAACACACACACACACACACACACACACACACACACACACACACACACACAGAGACAGACAGACAGACAGACACACACACACACACACACACACAGACAAACAGACAAACGGACACACACACAAACAGACACACACACAAACACAAACACACTGTCAAGAGCTCTCATCACCAGTCCACTATACCTCTCCGTAGAGGTAGTAACCTGTTCTCCAGAATGGCCCGGGCATCCGTGCCCTCATCCATCAGGTCCAGCTTGGTGATCACTCCAATGGTGCGCTGGCCTGAAACAACACAGAGGCAACATGAAGAGCGTCCTTCATCAAGCCTTCCTTCCCTCCAGCTGCAGCATAATCATCAGTCATTAGAGGAGCTCTCACAAGAAAGAAGAACATTAAAGGAGCACGCCAACTTTTTACACTGGTTTTGGGAGCTAACGGTGGGGGTGTCAGCCTGGGTTATAGCACACACAGAGAAGTGAAGGGTATGTTTCCTTTTATCCAACTCTGGGATAGATGGAAAATAAGCTCATTTTTCCCAAAAAGTTGGCAAGTTCCTTTTAGGTTGTGTCTTGCGGTGAGTCTCCATCAGCTCTATTTTACTCATATTCATTAGAAAACTAAGACAATAGCCATGTACATACTGCAGCAAGTCCCTATGTATTCATAATTCTATGGAACTAATGGAACCACTGTAACATAATCATGATAAACTTACAGCTACATGATATGACATGATATTATGTATTATTCTCAAGTAACACAAAACAGAAGAAAGTGACACTATCTTTTATTGCCTTGCCTTTTCTTTTTCGTGTGGAAAAGAAAAAAAAACTTGGCAATAAAATGATTCTGATTCTAATATTTAAGATTGTGGTTATGATCTACACTGATCTACATTGACTGAGCACCACCAGGTGAAGAGTCTCTTCCCCCTTCTCACCCTGAATGTCCACATCCTTGGCCAGCTTGAGAGCATCTGAGTTGGCCAGGTCCATGTTGGCAGGAGTCACAGCGAGGATGAGGCAGTTCTCCCGGCAGATGAATTGCATGATCATGTCACGGATCTGGTACTCGATATCTGGAGGCTGGTCTCCCACGGGCACCTTGGTGATGCCCGGTAGGTCAATCAGAGTCAGGTTCAGCACTGCACAGAGATGGATAGGGAGCCTGACCTTCATGTTGCACTTATAGAACAGTGTTTAGTTAGACAGAGATAAACTTCATAAGTGTTAAGTTAAGCTAAGTGTTACTTCAACCTTCATAAAGTATTAGCATTTACAGTAAAGTATTTAGTAATAATAAAAAAGTTTTAGTTTTTTTAAATCTTGCTCTGAAGAATTCGGAAACTGCATATAACAGACATTAAAGTAAATGAGGATAGTAATGTCAAATAAACAGGAATCAGTTAATTATGGGTGTTGGGGCCAAACGTACATAAATTGATACGTCCATAATTGGGGACATTCATTGATCAGGCAAAGTCAATCACTTAACAAAGGTAGTTATTAGCGCTAATAAAGGACTGTTTGCAAAATGCAGGATGTGATCTAGCCAATGAGTGAAGAGAGACAATACTGTGGGCAGGGGTTACCATTGGGTGAGTAAACACGAAGCCTGATGGGAATGGGTGAGATGCCCTTATTGACTCCTGTCAGTCTCTCCGTCTCAGTTTCAATCTCTTTCCGAACCTCCTCAAAGTCGACAATTTTCCTGCCTTTGCAATGGAGGAACTCGGCATACTCTGGGCAGCAAAAAAAAAGATGGATTTCGAAGGCATCAATACATTGTTTAGAAGAGGAGAGGTCTCCACCTAGTGGACAATGTAGAATGTAACACCCTCTCCAGGATGGCAAAAATACCACAGCTTGCAACTCGAGTACACAGCAGAGGTCATTTAGTGGCAGCTATAGTGACATAAAATGGAGAGTAAGATAGCACTGGTATGTAAACGATGCCACCACATCGCAGAAAATAAATGTGTGATCAACATGGAAGTTTTCATAAATAGAATAATGAATCTGACACGTATCTGAATGACAACCACAGTGTCCATAGTTTACCATAGTGAACTGGCATAGAAACTAGCATAGATTCAAAGTTAGTGATGATCCCACCTTTATCATCATTGATGAGCTGCAGTACCAACGGCCTTCGTGTGACAATCCCTGAACCTCTGGGCAGGAAATCCCTGAGCAGAGTCATACAGGAGCAATCAAACCACATGATACAAACACATACTACAGCTGTACACAATCAAACCACATGACATGATACAACTGTACACAAGCAAACCACATGACACACAAACACATACTATAACTGTACACAATCATACCACATGACACAGAAACACATACTACAGCTGTACACAATCAAACCTCATGACATATGACATGAGCAGAGTGACATGACACATGACATGAGCAGAGTCATAGAGGCACAATCAAACCACATGACATGATACACAAACACCTACTACAAATGTACACAATCATACCACATGATACACAAACACATACTACAACTGTAAACAATCATACCACATGATACACAAACACATACTACAACTGTACACAATCATACCACATGATACACAAACACATACTACAATTGTACAAAATCATACCACATGATACACAAACACATACTACAAATGTACACAATCATACCACATGATACACAAACACATACTACAACTGTACACAATCATACCACATGATACACAAACACATACTACAACTGTACACAATCATACCACATGATACACAAACCCATACTACAACTGTACACAAATAAACATGCATACTCCACATTAATCCCTGAACTCTGCCAAGATATGACTCCCCTGGGGCATTAAGTCACAACACTAATTGATGTCATTTATAGCTACAAATAAAAAGGCGGCACGCAGACAAACACAGACACACACACACACACACGCATACACATACACGGTCAAGAGTTGGCGGAAGACTAGTGCCAATGCAGGCTGCGACAAGCTTCGTCAGCTTGTATGTCCAGAGAGTGAAACAGTAAACCCATTCCTTCAACCTCACCCATCTCTGGCCACCATATTCAGTTATTTATGGCTGTTTTACATTCATACAGCTCATGCCTGACTCTAATCTGGAGTAGTCTGTACTTAAATAAGCAGTTCTTTCCAGACATATTTATTGCATTAGACAGGGAGTGCTACCTACCTACATAGCCTAAATAACACTGAGCTGAAAACACGGATCTGTGCTCTCTCACCAATGTCATACCACTAAAGTTAAGTCATGCTATTGCAAGAACGGGCATCAATTAAATATTACGGGACTTGTAGTACAGTACATGTATGCTCAATTGGTGGCTTTTGGGTCAAAGAGAAAGTATTGCTAAAAAGAAGGAGGCGACTGTCTGGGAATACAATGGGCCCATGTCAGGAAAGTCTTCTCCAAGGCCAAGATAATCAGCCTGACAGAACATGTCCTGTTCTGATCCCAGCCTATACGGCTGTAATGGGAAACTGGGAGGAAGCCAGTGATGGAACATAAACAGGGTAGGAGAGGAAGATCCCAGGGAACAGACCCAGTTCACAGCAGTGCTCTTGTGGAAAGGCTGACACACGTCATGCCTGCGCTAGGTCAACCATCGCCAGTTTTTAGTTTTTATCCAGTCTTTGCGCACAATTGATATTATATGAGAGACCAGTTTAAAGGAGAGTATAACTCTCACGCCACCACGTGTATATAAAAATAACTATGCGGTGCTTTACTTTATAGCCCTCATAGTGTAAACAGATTCTTGCCTGCAGCCAGAGGAATGTACATTTTTTGTCAGCCTATAAACAGCACCTTGATAAGCTGAAAGAGGCATGCTGGTGTGGAGTGAATGAAACAAGAGCAAACATGCTGTGGTCCTCCGTCCCCCACATGACAACAGAGGCAAATAAAACACTTGGGGAAGTGAAAGTAAAATGTTAACAAGAGAAGAGAAGCGTGACAAAAGGCACTTAAAGGTGCCATGTGTAATGTCTGCCAAAAAATCAATTCATACTCCACATTCCATAAAAGATGGGGCAGTATACCTCCAGAAAGTGAGTTTGTCTACCCTAGAGTAACAACCGAGACACGTGTATTGCAGTTTGGCTGGCGGTTATGTTACCCGCATACTGCCTCCCATAGCCGAAACTGGTATTATGACACTTGTCGGGCTGTGGCTAGTAATTTAGCATGCTAATTCAGGTTGATATCTCTTTAGCACTATACCTTGTCATTTTTTTTAATGACATCATCACCCTTATTTCCTTCCATTCTTTTGATACGTGTAGCTCATTTTTTGGATATTTTTACCTCAATTCTTACACATGGCACCTTTAATGGACTCTAACGCTGTGTCTCAAACCACCAACATGCACACTTCAAATACTTAGTTTAAGGATATAGTGCAGATATTGGGACAATACTAACCATCGAAAAGTGGGCACTACGGAAGTAAGCGCTCAGTGCACACTAGAAGTGTACTGACAGAAGTGTGCGGTTTGAGACACAGCCTAACTCAGTCCGGGCGTCAGCAGTTCAGCAGAAGATTATTTTAACATGCTAACTGCCCTAATGTCAATACAGGAATGATCATTACTTTGAAATCAACGACCAAAAACTAGCATATAATATGTTCCATCGCACACACGTCTATGGAGAGACGAGGGAGCAGAGGAGATTCACCACACTAATTCCTTAGACGGTCACTTTTTATGGGCAAGGATTTTTGAGAGCACATGGCTGTATGGACTTTCCCAGTGGCAATACAAGCATCACGTTGAACTTTCCATCCAACCCTCGAGATAACTTCCTCTCAGTTCTAAGGAGCTAGAAGTAGAACGACCACAGTGAGCTGAGAATGATCAACATTTCTCTAAAAACACAGAAAGATACAGATCATATCCAACATGAACATAAGCACAGCGACAGCTTTTTGTTCTGTCGTATCTGGTACATTTGGACTTTTATGAAATGCTGTGTCATGCACACTATGTAAAGATGCGTGCTACTTTTGACCTGACCTAAGGTTTCTGTACCACAGAAACACAACCGTTATGACCTGACTCAGCCATTTTTACACACGACCACAAACACAGCAGTTATGCGTGACTAAACTCACAGAAAATGATACTTCAGATCAAACATGAGTCTCACACAAATGACTTCCACTACAGCATCGGCAGTATTTCCTGCGATGCAGCTGGTGGAGCAGCCTTGGCAATACAATAGGGCGGGTTCCCATGTGTATGGTTTTGTCACTGTGTTTCCCTCAATGTCTCAGGATGTTTTCAGTTACATTCTCGGCGTGTTCCTGTAATCATGCGTTAGCTTTGAAACAGGGACAACATTATAGTTGAACCAAACATAACTCATACTCAAACCCATCCAATATTTTGACCAATAGGATACTTCTGCCTGGCAATGACATAGGCATGAGGCAAAAGACAACAGACTGCACTAAAGATATAGGTCTAAATGTTATGTTACTGATTGGATCATAAACCGCCACAGCAACAAAGCAACGAAGAGGAATGACTGAAGAACTTGTAGGAAATTGCTGGTATATTGTGGTGGGCTGCACCAAGGGCTTGTGGTTAGTAGGGTTGTGTAGGCATTTGTTTGCAAAGCCTATATACTAGTACCGCAACAACTTTCTGCATTAGCCTCAAAATGTATTTTGTATATTATTATTATTTTTTTCTCTATTATTGTGTTAAATATTTCAAATGTGAAGCACTTTGAGCTTATTAGTATTATTATTATTATTGTTATAAATGAAAAAAATAAAGAAATAGAAAAACATTGTATTAAATAAAATGCTGGTATGAGTAATGGGTATGAGTAATTATTGTTCTTAACTGTATTTTTGAAACACATATGTCCTGGACAGACCTAAATGAACCAGAATGTTCTTAATAGCCCAAAGCAGTATAGGTTGGGTGAATGAATTAAATCAAGCTGGTCCACTGAATGATACTCAGGCCTGGGCTACATCGGGTCTGCAACTGAAGCGTCAGTTCGCGGAGCATAACATTTTTTTTTAGAAGACTGATCTAATTTTTCAAACGTACATGCGGCTATTACATCTGGTGTAGACAGTTCCATTGATTATACTGGAAGCTAATTGTTGCAGCAGACGCTCTGGGAACGGAAGCTTCAGTTATGTACGTGCCTGGTGTGGCCTCCATGTCTGACTGCATTCTCACAATATTCAAATGGTTACTTGGGCTGCTTTTCGTGGTTAAAAAATATTCTCATAGTAGTTCACTTCTTTGGAAAAAAAAATATTCTTGCAAACAATTTAAATAACATATTACCCACCAACTCCTCACTCCAAAAATACCTTCCTTGTAAGTGCATGTTGTGTGTGATGTCTGTATGCTACTGAGACCTTGAATTTCCCCTTGGGGATCAATAAAGTATCTATCTATCTATCTGAATCTTAGGCTATGTGATGAAATCTCATCTCTGTTTTGATTTACAGTAGTGGGTTATGCAGGGTTTATTTACAGCAAATAGGCCAGTACTCAAGTCCCAATTCATCCATAATTCAGTCAGTGTCACTACCTAATCACACACAGATTGAAAGCAGCAAAAATTAACTGAGCAGCCAAAAATCCCTCCCAGCAAAGGATTGCACAAAACCAAATCCTGCCACCTGTAGACAGACAGCTTGACAGATGCAGTCTGTTGTTGTATCTATTTACCGGTACTCTGAATAAGTAGAAGTGAAATGCAAAATGACAAATGAGAAAAGTGTGGTTAAAGGCACCAGGCTTCTTGATTCATTTGGAGCAGACGGGAAGGCAAAGCAGAGTCTTTCCCAAGGGATGAACTATGCGCGTACATGCGTACTGACTGAAAAGGCCTGGTGGTGCTGCTTTTGAAATTCGGTTAAATGTCCATTTTTGGGCACATTTGTTATAGGTTTGTTGCCTGATGTCCATCAAGGGCTACAGATTAACTTGAAATGAAAAAATGAAAAAAACATCTACACTGCATAACCCAGTCAACATTGAGTGGACAAATAATACTATTAGTTAGTACTATAGTTTTTAGTTTTGTGAAACGTGTGCTTTGCCACCAAACTCTGTCATGACTTGGAGGGACACTGTAAAAACACCTCCTGTCTGCCTTTCTACCCCCACCCAGAGTTTTTGATAACAGCCCTAGCTCTGCTCTTTGTCACCATAGCACAGTCATTTCTGGAAGCCAGGAGCCACTTCAACAGTAACGTCACAAGACCTGAAGAGAATCCACCCGGCCCTTAACTGGTCAAGCGTCTTGACCACCAAATTTTGTTCACAGTTTAACTGTCCTTTAGTAAAGTGCACTTAAAGGAGAATTCCGGCCATTTTTCACAGCTAGATCTCCGTTTCTCGAAGTCACCGAGTACTGTCAGTATGAAAAAAAGTAAAACAATCAGTTCTACCAGCCAGGCAGCTACAGTGCTACACTCTGGGGACATGAACATGGGGGCTCATAAACATGAACCCAGAGTGTAGCACTGCAGCTGCCTTGAAGCTCTAGCTGTAGGCTGCAGCAACTTGAGCTAGGTAGAATCGATTGTTTTCGGTGTTTTTTACTACAACTTGCTGTCTACAATACAATTTACTTTCAAATTGTTATGAGGTGTATTTTTGGTAAGGGTAAACGCATTACAATTATTAAAGCATTGTAATTATTATTGTACATGGTCAGAGGTGGAAAGTAACGAAATACATTTACTCACATTACTGTATTGAGTAGTTTTGTGTATTTTGTATTTTTTAAGTAGTTTATAAAATCGGTATTTTAAATTTTACTTGATTACATTTTGAGTGAAGTATTGTACTTCGCTACATCAAAAATCCCATCCGTTACTTGAGTAAAAAAAAAAGTTAAGACTATCGAAAACAGAAAGGGAGAGAAAAAAAATTGCGCCCTAAACCACTAGCCTAGTGATAATGATCAACATGTAGCAAGCGCGTCAGAAGCACCGGTGCACTTTTCGGGGGGATAAAATCAGGTGTGATTTTGGCCCATTGTTCTAAACAGATTCCATGGGTCCCTCTTGTGAATCCTGATCTTGATGCAGTGATGTTTCTTCCACTTGCAGATAATGCAGCTACAGCGCTACACACTGGGAGCATGAACATGGCTGCCTTAGCTGCTGGCTGCAGCAACTCGAAATAGGACCAAAGTCCTTTTCAAACAAGTACCTCCACTCGGCGGCCATATTGCAACACTTCTTGGGCACTTATCGGCAGAAATGCGTGTGCGTAAGGCTTCACGACACCAATCTTGCTTCAGCAGCGAGATCACAACAGATGATTGGCACGATGTCTTGCAGCACACCATATGATTGGCTCAATGTATTTTACAACACACCACATGATTGGCTCAATGTATTCACATGTCAACGTTTTGCCGCGGAAGGGTTGTGATATTTGTAGACAACGTTACAAACTAACCCCATGCATTACTATGGAGGATTTTTTTAGTGCTGTATCTCCTCATTAGAAAGTCTCTGGTAAAACTGGTTATTCTGGTACCCCCCCCCCCAAAAAAAAGTAACTAAGTAACTTTTACTTAAAGTACATTTTAAATGAACTACTTTTTACTTTTACTTAAGTACATTTTCAGATTGTTTTTTTAACTTGTACTTGAATAATATTTCATCATTGGTACTTTTACTTGAGTACAATATTTTCATACTTTTTCCACCTCTGCACATGGTCTAATTTATCAGTAAAGTAACTAGCCTCATCTCAGCATAGGGTTCAACCTAGGCCCACATTTTAAATTTGTGTGACAACTAATAATAAACAACATGAGCAAACACACAGACACAGACACACACACCGATGGCAGAGGTGGATCAGGCATAACCTGTCATAGATTCTTGGCAATGGTTGGAATGGAACTGCTAACTTATGAAAGTACAGTCATGTGGAGGATGCCAGTTCACTTTGTGAGTTCACAGTGAGTATTTCTATTATGTTGTATTAATAACAACACATAAACCATGGGAATAAGACTGAAACAACCAGTGCAGATTTGATACATTTAACCTCCCTTTACCTACCTCCCAACAAAGTTTTCTAATACTGAGCTCTTTCCTGCACTCTGTCCGCCAACAACAGCGATTTGAGGGAGGTCCAGACTGCATGTTTGTCCAATGGCACTGAAAGCATCTTGCAACCGGTTGACTAGGGGGATGAGCTCCTCCATCCCCCGGTTACCCATGGTGACAGAGCTACAGGGATGCAGGTGACTGAAATTAAGAGCAGCGTCAAGTTCAAAGGAAGTTCAGTTCAGGTCTCCAATGATGCCATGTCAACACCATCTAACCTTTAATGTTACTTTTGATTTACAACGATGAGCATGGTTAATTCACTATTAAAAGATTCGTTCACTCATTAAAAAGGTATATTCTTAAAAATGCGTTGCCAATGCTTTTTCAACAAGTGGGTTCGTAGGTTAGCTGGCCAGTTAGCTTACTGTACATGCCTTTGAAGTTATTGTTAGCGATGGCCAGGCAATTATATTTTGAGGGGGGTCCCTCAGGGTGTACGAGAGCTAGCCAGTCACTCATTCAGTTAAAACATTGCTTGAAAAAGCTGACGTTATACAAAAACTGTTCCGTCTTACCTTTCTGGCTAACTTGAAACGAGAATGTCGAAATATCCGCTTTCATATCACTGCCACTCGGTACCCGAACGGTCCAGTTCAGGAAAAGTCTGCTCGCGCGTTTTGTCTACACTGGAACTTCAGGACTTTGACTTCGGCTAGTAGAACAGACAAATGAAAATGAAAAATAAATTCTTTCCTTGGCCATTTAAGACAATCAGCGTTAGCATTCGGCGAACTGGCAAGAGTCTTCTTGGGTTGATCCAACTTCACTGGGACAAACTCTTCAGTCGGGACGACGAGCCTTCGCGCACTGACAGCTAACGGTTATCTGCGCACGCGCGTAGTTCAACAACCCTAAGCAGCCACACCTCAGTTGGAAATGTGTCATATTTCTGGCTAAATTACAGTAAACAAATGTTCTATCATTGGCTACGATTCTAATCTGGGGGAGATGTTTTCCGCCATGAACATCTCAAATCATTGCATTCACAAATATGCAAACATGGTTTGTCAAAATAAGGTCAGGCAGATCTGACTCAGATCAAGATTGTGTCCCAGTCTGCCAGAAATTACTTTTTCCTTCTAAGTAACACCAAAGGTCAAGCCACAACCCTGAGGGGACAATGATCATGATCACGGTATAAAAAAAACGTTTTTTTTTTTTTATCCTCCATCCATCTTAACAAGGGATACCATCTTGCAAAAGTTGTTGTCCCCAGTTGAACCAAGTCTGTAAATGCCCACTTTCACACATGACCCAAACAGAGCTCCAAAACTAGCAATGTTCAGAAGCCATAAATAACAACTTGGAGCTTACTACTCGCTGTCCAAACATATTACCTATTGCAACCTCATCAAAGGAAACTTTTCTTTGTGATACATCAGCCATATCTCCATTATAACCAGTCAGACAATGAAATTAGTGCAACACTCAACCAGAAAAAAATCTTGAAAGTGCCTTTACTTTTTCAGTAATACTTAACAGGAAACAAAAAATGATCTTAGATGAAACAGAGAAGCTGGAAAGATTTTACTTAGTCTTTAATGCATTCATTCATTACCATCACACCACATTCATATTTTATCATCCAGAGACAATCTATATGACCATGATATATACCACGTCTTTTTCAACTTAAATTTTCACTCACACACTTCCATGATGATATCTGATGTTATGCTATCATGAGGTCCTCCAGCATTGCAGCAATATCAATGTGTGGGCTGCTGGGTCCTCCATCACTGTGTGCTCTCATCGCCCCCTGTAGGCTCTTAGCTGCCTTCTTCAGCTCTACCGGGACACCAGTGTCTTTGTCTTTGCCTGCCTCTCTCAGGCAGAAGAGCACATCATTCACCTCACCCTCAATTGGACGGGAAAACACCCGAGGGAAGACCTCCCGCAGAGTCCCCATCACCTTCTGTCGTAAGGACGTGTCTCGGCACACCAGATTCAACATGAACACCCCTGAGATGGAGTGAATGCAGAAAAAAAGGAACTAGAAGTGAGAATTTGTAGACAAGGTACAATGGAGAGAATGAGTATTTTTTTAAACTACTGATGAGTTACTAGAGTTTCAGTAACTCTAAACTAAAACTAAATGAGTATAGTAGACCTATTCAAATGGTGGTAAATTAAGCACTTCTATTTAGAGGAACTAGACATCAATACAACAGGCCTTTAAATGCAGAAGTCATGAGCAATAATACACATCAAACCTCGTGAACTTAGCAAGCGGAACACTTTTTCCAGTAGGGCCTTTTCTATAAAGGCAGGTGGAGGGCAGCTCATTCCAAGGCTGGGGTCTTTACTGTCAACGTCAAACATGATGACGTCATAAGAATGTCCGCCTATAAATAGAGCAGAGTTGTAATGTCAGAGGAAGTAAAATAAGGGAGAGATATTTTTACAGCAAGATACATCCAACAAAATTGTAACAGTGCTACAGACAGGGATAGCCAACAAAACTCATTATAGTTGCCTCCCTGACTCAGTCACTGTCATTCAATCTAACTACACACCCATGAAGACATGTTGCCCATTTTTTTCTATTTACCCCACTCTTTTCTCAATCCTTCTCTCTTTTTTAAAGTACGTTTGTGGGCTTTTTGCCTTCATTGAAATAGGACCGTGAAAAGAGTGATAGGAAGCGATTGGGACAGATAGAGATAGAGATCGGGATAGGGTGGGATCGAGTGGGATCAGGTGGGATTGAGTGGGATCGGGTGGGATCGGGAAATGACTTGGATCTGCCTTGAACCCCCCATTCCTTCTCTTACCCTGGCTTTCCAGAGAGGCAATATGGGCCAGCCCATCATCCAGAGTGACTTTCAGTCTGTCGCTTGGCTGGAACTCGAACCAGGTTTTAGCCAGATCAAGTACTGCAGGGTCCAACTCCACCACATACACTTGGGACGATGGGACAAAGTCATGCACAAACTGGGCCAGTCCCCCTCCTCCCAGTCCAACCAGCAACACAGATATGGGTTGATCTGTAGAAATATGATCGATTGTTAACCACATATTGGTAGGAGCACACATCTTAAACACACAGCCACAACTAGAGAAACTGTTTTGACAGCAAAACGACCAATATCATACCTTTGTTGGCACTTGTGTTCAACCCTAACAAGGCCAAACCTGCGACCATGACTTCGTGATGAGTGCAGCACAGGACACTGTGATCTACAGGTGGGGGACTGGTAGGATCAGAACCCGAAGCACTGGGAGGGGCTTGTGAAGCTGCAGGATTTGGTTTCCTCTTATTCTTCTTCTTGCGCGCTGCAGACGCTGGAACAAAAGAGAGCATCATGGGAAGTTTGGTGTGCACACATTGGAGAAATAGGACTGAGGTATGCTATTATTAGTGATCTAGCTATGTGTCTGCTCACATGGCCTTAAGCTTTGTAGCATAGGGCAGTACAGGAAAAGAGCATAATTAAGTATGTATGTGTGTATAAATCAAACAGCACTGTGTAAATGTACAGAGGAATCCTTTATAAAATTGTGATACTGTGTCATAAATAGCAATACATGTTATACAACGATTTTACATGTTGACAATTATAGCCAGCCACTTTAACATGTCTAAGCCAACATACACTCACAATGTAAATGACCCCGATGACCCTTCACGTTCATGCCTACCATCAGGCCCTCATGATCCCTGCAGTGCAGAAAAGTGGTCTTTTTATGATCCCATCTCACCTTTTGCCGGTGTGCGGAGGCGACTTTCAGACTGGACCAGCTGATCATTCTTCAGGAAGATCAGTCGGCGGTAGAGATTGCCGTCCTCTCCTCTGACGTCTTCCACAGAGTACTCCCCCGTGAGCTCACTGAGCCCCTTACCCACTACTTTACGCCAGCCCACATCCCCTCCGACAGACAGAAAGGGCACCTATGCAGCAATGAGGATATACTGTATTAGTTAGCCATGGTGACTAACTACAAGTGTTGCACTGTGCGTGTCACATGGCAATCTCTACCTGCTGATTGGCTGGCATCCCTGGAGGAGCGAGTTCCATCACCATTGGTGAGAGCTCTGCTTGAATGGCCTGCATGTCCTGATACTCTTGGTCTCGGTGCATAGACACAACAACTAGGCGTCTGAAATTGGCACTGGCCGCTAACTGCGCACGGCCCTCAGCAGATCCATAGAGCCAATCAGACTCACGACCTTGTGGCACTGTGGATTAATTTCAGGATATATTTGTCAAGAGATATAGCAATTTGACAGCCCGCAGAGGAGTTACAACACATTGAGAACATGAACCCAGACAATCAGTACTGTGCTGTGCAGACATACACCATGGTTTATGTTGCCATAAATATATAAAACAAATATATTGTTAATAACATATAACATAACATAATAACATGACATAGCATGAAAAATAAATGAAAAACATTACAAAAAGAACATTACAAAAAGAAATTACAAAAATTCAGCATAGTCTCCCAGACAAGAAGAACATGCTGACAGCTGACCATTTAGCTGGAATGTTCCGTTTTTTTGTTTGTTTGTTTGTTTTTGCAAGCATTGAGAGCTGTACATTAGTTGTACAATGTTTAGCTTTGCAGACAGAAACTCTTACCTATGAAGATTGCGAAATGATTGAGACGTGGCACTTTGGCACTGGGTGGGCTGTCCTGCACTGTGAGGGTGTACCGAGGCAATCCTGTGGCTGAGTGGCACAACGTGAGAGAGGGGCTGCTGGCTGAGTCTGTGCCTCCACGGAGCTTCTGCTGTAAGAGGGCATAAGCCTGCCTCTCTTTTACCGCAGCCAGAAGGTCAGGCACAGTTGACAGTCTTTTCGGGGCACCATCTTCCCCCAAGCACATCTCCAGCACCAGAAAAGGGGGTGGCTGCCGAAACTTGGTGCAGACAAGAACAAAGACTGGCAGAGCAAATGTGGAGTCAGAATCGGAGTCCTGGTCATCCTCCTTGGCCAGGCAGTGAAGCCTTATGGCCCAGCCTGCACTGGAGAAGTGATCCACAGCTAGACGCACCACATGCTCCTGAGCCAGAGTAATGCAGACATACCGCCCCCCAACGGCCAGCACTCTACTAATCTCTGTCAGCATCCTCTTGGCCAGTGCACCCTCTTCTTCGGAGGCCATGGCATCGAAGGTACTTTTATCTAATGCCACCTGATAGCTGCCATCCTCAAAACCTGTCTGAGTGGCGTCTATTAGTTGGAAAGTCAAGCCTGGCCGGCGTTCAGCATTACGCTGGTTCATGTGTGACACTACCGTCTCGCTGATGTCAATGTTGGTGAGCTGCCGATAGCCCACATCATAGAGTTGTTCGCTCAACTCCGAGTTACCACAACCCACTACTAGTACCTGTATTGGAACAACACGGGATTACACAACAAATACATGCCAAGGATAAAAACCTTTACATTTGCCATGCAATTTAGGAAGTTACCGATGTTTAAATATTTTACCTGATCACGAGGTTTGATGTATTTGTGCAGCACTCCACAGAGAGAATGATAGTCGCCATACCATTCGAATGCCTTCTCTCCACGTTTACGAAAAAAACGCTCCCAGTAGTCCGCCGAGCTAAGCTCTTCTGCAGTGCGGGGCAATAAACTCATCCTTTCAACTTGTCCTCAAACTACTCTCTAATGAAATATAGGTAGCATGAAGAAAAATGCCATCAAGTGCTCTTGTTGGATATCAGCTACAGTAAACAACAGTCGCTGCACAGCAAGTTAATCAACTTTGGCAGCAACTTGATATTTTTTCTAACCGTTTTCCCTTGCGTATTTTCATAACAAAATGAATGATTTTTTTCTTAAGAATTAGCCTAGTTAATTAGTTCGGACAGTTGTCGTTTAGCCTTGCTGTCAGTGTCCACCGATCCAACCACATGGATAGATGGCACGGCATGCATGGACGGCATGTCTACACAACCCGGACTCATTTCTTAGCGGTACATACACAGCAGGCTCTGATTGGTCAGTTTTGTCGATCAAGGAACCGGATGTATTTATCTTCCGGGCATTTCTTTCCTCCAAGTTGCAAGCATGGCAGTGCCGGTTGGAAGATCAGTTGTTTTTGTTACTGGAAATGCCAAAAAACTAGAGGAGGTAAGAATTGCATTCGTCTGCTCGCTTGTTATACGACTGGTTACTGTTCAGTGACATACCTTTGAAGTTTGTAAGCCCCAGTGCCCAGTGGAATAACACTGTGCGGTTATAACATTCAATGACATGCGAGTAGGCTATTCTATAAGTATAAGTATATATACTTTTTTGATCCCGTGAGGGAAATTTGCTCTCTGCATTTAACCCAATCGGTGAATTAGTGAAACACAAACAGCACACAGTGAACAACACACAGTGAGGTGAAGCACACACTAATGCCGGCGCAGTGAGCTGCCTGCTTCAACGGCGGCGCTCGGGGAGCAGTGAGGGGTTAGGTGCCTTGCTCAAGGGCACTTCAGCCGCGGCCCACTGTTGGTGCCGTGCTCGGCAACCCTCCGGTTACAAGTCCAGAGTGCTAACCAGTGGGCCACGGCTGCCCAAATTTGGGCAGACATGATTAAGTGTTAGATGTTCCTGTGATGTCCCTTTGAACAGGTTATCCAGATTCTTGGAGACAAGTTCCCTTATAAACTGATCTCGAAAAAGATTGACCGTGAGTGGCTGCTGTATGATCATGACATTATTGAAATTGTACAGTACTTTTAGTTATAAATGGGTAATTCTAACATGAGCTCATTTTTAGTACCAGAATATCAAGGAGAGCCGGATGACATCTCCATTCAGAAATGTAAAGAGGCAGCTAAACTAGTAAGTAAAACGTGCCAAAACTGTTTTATGTGTGTAGCCTTGAACCGAAGATACAAAAACAACAACAGATCCATTTTCACCACTGTATTTTTCTACAGGTTGATGGACCAGTCATTGTAGAGGATACCTGTCTATGTTTTAAAGCTCTTGGTGGTCTGCCTGGGCCTTATATGTGAGTTTGTTTGTTTGTTTGTTTGTTTGTTTGTTTGTTTATTTTTATTTATTTATTTATTTATTTATTATTATGCATGCACATGAAGACAAACGCACATGCATACACACAGGCATGCACATGCATGCACGCACAAACACACACATAAACACACATACACATGCACACAAACACACACACAGGCATGCACATGCATGCACGCACAAACACACACATAAACACACATACACATGCACACAAACACACACACACGCACGCACATGCATACACACACAGGTACGCACACATGCACATGCTCACATGCACAAACACACACATGCACACATACACATGCACACAAACACACACACACGCACGCACATGCATACACACACAGGTACGCACACATGCACATGCTCACATGCACAAACACACACATGCACACACACATAAAAACACACACACATAAAAACACACACATACAGCCAAGCAGGCACACACACGCACATACATACACACACAGTACACATGCGCGCAAACACGCACACACACACGTCACGCACACATGCACATGCTCGCACGCACACACACACACACATGCAGACACACACACATAAACACACACACACACACATAAAAACACACATACAGCCAAGCAGACGCACACACACACACACACACACACACACAGTACACATGCACGCAAACACACGCACATGCATACACACAGGCACGCACACATGCACATTCATGCACGCACAAACATACACACACACAGTACACATGCACATTCATGCACGCACAAACATACACACACACAGTACACATGCACATTCATGCACGCACAAACATACACACACACAGTACACATGCACACAAACCCGCACGCACGCACATGCATACACACACAGATACGCACACATGCTCACACGCACAAACACACACCCCATTTTCCCCACACACACACTCACAAGTGAACACACACACACAGAACACACATATACACAAAAGCAAACGCACACACTCATTTACATACACAAAATTTGCAAGGGTAGGGGATAGCCTGACAGCATCATACTCAATTCTTTTTTTTTTTTTTTTAAGTATATATTTTTGGGCTTTTTGCCTTTATTTGTACAGGACAGTGAAGAGTGAGACAGGAAGTAGGCGGGAGAGAGAGATTGGGTGGGACCAGGATATGACCGCAGGTCGGATTCGAACCTGGGTCACCGTGGGCACTTGGACCCGTATGTGGTATGAGCGCTGTAACCTGTTGGGCCACAGCGCCCCCAGCATCATACTCAATTCCAGACTTCCCGACCTCAAATGTTGTGGGCGGGGCTAAATTTGGCCGACTAGGATGGAGTAGGAGATGGAGATGGAGATGGAGACAAATTGATAAGTGTGATTCATTTTTGTGGAGAGAATGTGCAGGACTGAGCGGTGGTCATATTTTGTACCGCTTTGCGGTACATTTAGTTATTATCAGAAAGCCATTATTGGTGCCTTTCCCCTTGAAACATTTTCTGTTTGTTTTTCTTGTGTAGAAAATGGTTCCTGGATAAGCTGAAGCCAGAAGGTTAGTAAGTTTATTACTCTTACATAGTCCTGAAACATGACTGTAATGTAACATAATTATTTTTAAACCATCATTTTGACTTGACCCAACCTCTGTTCTCTTTTTCCATTATGCTCAGGACTGAACAAACTCTTGGCAGGTTTTGAGGATAAATCTGCATGGGCTCTTTGCACGTTTGCTTTTTGTGCTGGAAAAGACGAGCCTGTACAGTTATTTAGGGGGAAAACTGAGGTAAGTGTATTGCCATACTGTAGCCTACCATCAATCAATCTCACACACACATGGTTAGTTTCACCATCACCGTGTACTAGCTGATTATGTTTGATAACTATGTTATTATTAATGACTAGATTAAGCAGCACCTAGACAATTGGAAAAAGAGTACAAAACCAAAATACATTTTTTGATCCTTGAAACTATGTTTCACTTTAAAACTACACCACTTCAACAGATCATGTTAACAAAATGTTACTGTGGGGAGAAGACTGGATCACACAAGGACATTCTACAATGTGTTAAAATGTTGATGTCGAAGAAAGCACAGAATTATGATAATTTTAGTAGAAATAGAAGGTATTTGAATTTAGGCCAAATTGAGTCAAACATAAGATTAGTAATTTAGCTAACCTAGTTGAACTTGTTTAGCAGAGGAAATACTTCAGATATGCATCAAATTAAGTAACAGCCTAGCCTACTAACAACATTTTCAGATACAATTTAAACATCATAACAACTGATTAACCACTAAAGTTTTCTATCAACAAATGTCATAGTTCAAGAGGGTTTCATTGTTATGCCTTGTGAAACAAAGCACTTTGCCTGATTTTAAAATTACCCACATACACGTATCCTGCATGATTACTTAAACAGACTTTGTGTTACAGGGGCGCATTGTTGAGCCCAGAGGACCCCGAGATTTTGGATGGGACCCTTGTTTCCAACCAGATGGCTTTGACAAGACGTGAGTGTGTGCTTTGTCAACCACAGTGATTGTGTCCCGAATATATGGCCACTAGAGGGCAGTATATCTTCAGAATGATAAGAGTTGGCTCTGAGAATTATGATTTGTAGCAACATTGTATTAATACATTCCATTTGTTGCATGATTCATAGTACTGTGGTACGGGTACCACTGGTGGTACGCGGACTTTAGTGGTACTTTAGGAGTCTCCGAGATGACGAAATGATCACTTCAAATTTTATCAAAATATATATAATGCAAAATCCTTAACCATGCTGAAGTTAAATATAAACGGTGTTTTGTCTTATTTGAAAAAAAAAAAAAAAAACACGCAAAACAGTATGTACACTGTAAAATATGTAGTGAAATGGTCCTATACTTCTGTATTTTAATGCCGGTCATAATGGTGGTACTTTAGCCAGTTGTTTTCTGAGGTGGTACTCATTGTGAAAAGTTTGAGAACCACTGGCATAGTAGTTTATCAGTGCACTTGCTCACAGTCTCACAGTTTATCAGTAATACATTTATCAGTGTACACAAGTATACAGGCTGTAATCATAGGTATGATACTGTATAATGATGGAAAATAATAAATAGTTAAGGCTAACAAAAAATGTTTTACGATTTACTAAATGTGGCTTCCCTGAGGCAAAAGAATGTTAAAGTACCAAACATCTGTATCCTCTGAACTCTCTCCTCTTGAGATTTCCATTCTCCCTCATACCCAAGACCATCTACTTCAGTCTAGTATTTAATGCCCAGGGAGAACCAAAAATGAACGCCTTTAAACTTCTGAGACATGCATAATATTTTTCCCATTCGGATTTGTAATGAAGGGTCATGAGCTGACCGGAGCGATATATGAAATGGCTGGGATTGTGTACATGCAAGTCTGCACCTAGAGTACCCTCCAGAATTATTGGCACCTCGGCTGAAGTTGACTGAAAAACAGTATAAAAAATAATTATTTATTGTAATCTCACAATGGAAAAAATAGGAAAAATCCAACCTTGAAGGGAAGCAAATTTATTTTGAGAAAAAGGAAAATCTCATAAAGAAATAAATATTTTTAAGAAAAACATGTTACTGCCATTATTGTTTATACTGTTTTTTTAGTCAACTTTAGCAGAGGTGCCAATAATTCTGGAGGGTACTGTATATTCACAATGATGTCATTATGTTTTTATTATGCAGAGCTTTAGTATCTACTGTATATTCACAATGATTCCATTATGGTTTTAGCTATGCGGAGCTTCCCAAAGAGGTGAAGAACACCATCTCTCATCGGTACCGGGCTCTGGCTGCCATGTCCGAACACTTCTCTCAGTTGAATGACACGCCTGATACCAAGAGGACAAAGCATGGGGACTGACCATAAGCCATTCACAAGCTAAAATAATTGTCATAACCATTGTTGCATACAGGAACATAGTTGTTTGACCAGAACACTAGTTGTTTGACCAGAACTGATTATGTTGAAAGCCATATACTGTAACTTTTTATATTAAAAAAAAGGACACTCTGTCGCTTGCCTGTTTTTAATAAATCCGTTTTCTTCACCCACTGAAGATTTGTTTTTTGTTTTGTTGTCATCAGGTACATAGTTGTGGTGGATAGAGCTGGTTCTTGATTACGATGAATTGTGTTTTTATATCATGTCGGGTAGCTGGACCCAGATCTGTTGCATTCTATCTAAATAGAGAATCTCGAGAATAACATCACTGCAAGATATCAAACTAGTTGTTTTTGGATGTCCATGGATAATCATCCATAACGGATGGCATAGTATATAAACAAAGTGTGTTTAAAAGGCCATTGAAAATCTGCATGGCAGTGAAAGTGACTATCTGGATGACTGGAAATAACATTATATGTGGCTTTTTCCACATGGCGTTTAGTCATTAAGGAATGTTTAGTACCTAAGAAGTTCTTGCCACTTCAGCATAAGTGATAAATGGATAAGCCGTCTCAGTCCACAAATTTACATCTGGTCTGGTACCCTACTACACCGTCTGTTTGTTCATATGGAATTGGTCTTCAGAAACATGTTGCATGCTGTTGTACCATTCTGTTTGGCCGTTTTCAGGTGGTACTCAATTCATTTGTCTCTGTGCAGCAGCCCGTGCCTCTGGCTGCTCTGCCCTCCCCTGAGAGAAGTTAAGGAATGTCTTTACAGGTGGGGTTACAACTACTGTAGAAAAAAAAAAGATTTACAAGAGTCTAACCTCTTCTCCAAGCATGTTATGTTTGTACATTGCACATATAGTTACATTTAGTGATGATAAATGACTAGTAGGGCATTTAGAGTTCTGCAAGATGCATTATATACTGCATATTGTCCCATACTCATGTGTTGTGTCCTATTTATCTTGGTACCTTGATAACTCCCAAAAAGTAAATACTCTTGTATTACAGGTTTTTGATTGCAGATAGATGTTTACACAAATTGAACCTCAGTCATAACATACTTACATAAAAACTACAAAAGAGGAAGCTAATACACAGCATACGCATGATGAGGAAGAACAGATACTTCTGTAAAAAGACTAGTAAAAGTAGTTATTCAACTTCTTTACTCAAGTAAAAGTGACAAAGTACAGGCTCTGAAATGTATTTGAAGTATAAACAACAACTATAACAACAAGTCTAAACTTAACAACTACAGTATTACACTGTCCCTATGACATTTCATAAAAAAAGGCTTGTTGCCTACTACTGTACCAAGCCAAACAGAGAAACAAACATTCTGTTTGAGGTAAGCTCGTTGGCCTAGAAGGACATTGTCTGAATGACCTGGGAGATATTTAAGGAGGAAAAGCAAACAAAATATAAGAGGTAATTTAATAAATAATAGATAATATATATATATATATATGAATGTTCAGAATCTATATCAGAATCTGATGTTTTATCATCTGTACACATTCTGATAAAGCACTGAATTCGACATAGAAGTTTTCCATGCCGTCGTGTATCCATGGTTTTGTCACTGCCCCTTTGGTGGCACCCGTACAGTTGCCAAGGCAACCCCCTTTTTGCATCATATTGCTGTCCCATCCATTTTGATTGAAATCTGCCCTGATGTTGGGAAAGCACACAATGACTTCAAATAAAAAAAATAAAAAATATAACAATTATCAAATACATTAACACATAAGTAACGAGCCAATTTTGAAAATGTAAGGAGTGAAGTAAAAACTTGTGAGAAAAATAAAGTAAAGTAGGCCTACCTGAAAATGCTACTTAAGTACGAATTTGTAATTTGTTACTTCCCATCTCTGGATGAGCGTCACGGTTAAAGGAACCGTATGTAAGAAATGTATTTCAATTAATCATAAAATGGCCCTGATATGTCACTAGACATTAAGAAATCATGTTCATTTCAAATACTTATATCACTGACAACAGTAGTCCGGCCAGGATATTGTCATTTAAAAAGTGAAGTTGCAGCCCTCAACTGATGTTGATGTTGTCATGTTGTGTTTTGGCCTGATGCGCCACCCTCCACCTATCTACTAATCACAAAGTCAGTAGTGTTTCGGCATCCGGGTTGCCAGCTCTGCCAGTCAGGGGGATAAACCGCTCTACAGTAATTTGAAAGTGATTGCAGTACCAGTTTTGGCCAGAATCTTACATACGGTTCCTTTAAAGTGAGTCCAGAAGGAATCAGAGAATCATGTTCAAAATGGCTGTTTACAACCCTTTTACTCTCAGGAGAGCACCACAAGCCGAACCAAAACAAAGAGACTCAACAGGCTAGTGAAGTGGACTAGAAATGTGGAAGGACTCCAAAGTTTGTAACATCATTCAATATGTTGAAATGAGTAATCAGATTGAACTTGTCTACCTCAGTCCAGTAAAGACTGCACAACATGCAGGTTTATGGGCCCCTACAGTGAACCCTATATTTCAAGAACGGACATCGGTTGAAAATAAATCTCAACCCTGTCATGAAACATAAATGATGACTTCGACCTTAATTAAGCTGGATGCATTCTCTATGTCAGTTATTAGTCTGCAGTCTGAGCTATGAACAGGAATGCTTGGTAGTGGTGCCTGAGGAAAGAATGTGAAAATAACAACCTGAGGTGTGTGTCACAAACAAAGCCAGAGCCACTTATCATTACTCGTAGTATGGCAGCCAAACGTTAAAGCTATTCCAGGTATTTGGGAGACGGCGCGCAGGCTGTCCTATCCAGAGCCACATCAAACCCACAGACAGGCCAAGAGCTTAGCTTCCCCACAGACTCACAGTAGGCATCCCATAAAAACCAGGGGTGGAGGTGCTGTGACTTCCCAGTTACAATATCCCTCAATTAAGCACAACAGTGTTAGATTTTTCAGATACTTCCTCTCTGTCTTTCCTGTGTATAAGTAAACATGTTGTTTGGGATGCTGGACTTCATGGGGTTGGATGGGTGTCTGGGAAAGCTTCCTGTAAATGCTTGTGGTGGTCTGTTAGTTCAGACACTATTTCCTGACAAACTGTAGTTGCCATGAAAAAGGGTTTGCACCATACCTAGAGAGACAACCATATAGTTCATATTATTATTTTGCAACATACCTAGAGAGGTTTATGGGTATATGGTATAGATATATCATTATATATTGTTTATGTTATTCACTGCATCATTATATATTTAATCATTTATTGATTTAATCCTCAATCCTCAATAGTTTGCTATACACCCACACGTGCAAGACCACTGACTGATTTCACACGAGAAAGTGACACACAGGCTCAATTACAGGGCACTGCTGCAAGGAATAATCATAATCACACACACACACACACACACACACACACACGCACACACACACACACATACACACACACGCACGCACGCACGCACGCACACGCACACGCACACGCACACACACACACACACGCACGCACGCACGCACGCACGCACGCACACACACACGCACACACACACACACACACACACACATATTCGCTCTCTCCCAGCAAGACATCCAATAAAGAAGGAACTCATTAAACAGGTCGTTATCAGTGGCACTGATTTTATGCGTGAGAAAGACAACCATATCCCGTCTGTTTGCAGGAACACCTGGCATTCCACTTGTTGGTTTAAGCGGGCACTGTTTACACCTTGGTAATGTGGAATGAGTATGAATGTTCCGTCCTGTTTACAGCTGTGCTGACTGGATCGCAGGACACTTGCAAAAGAGAACAAAAAGAGCATGGAGAGAGAGGAACAAGGCGTCTGCTATCAAACCAACTTGGAATCTCCTCCACCTCCCTGGATAATGAAAACGAAAATGTCTGAAGCCTGAAAATGTCCTCAATGGTCCCCTGGGTTTAGTTGTCCATCAATCAGTGAAGTCACCATTAGGAGGAGAACCCTTGACCCATTGAGACCCTGTGTAAGGAAAGAAATGTCTCTGATAGATGTCTTCGGAAACCAGAAAAATAGGTGCAGGTGCAGAGATGAAAAGAAAGGTTTTTACTGAGTCAGTGGGCAATAACCTCGTCTCAGCCGCTTTGAAATGACAATGAAGATGTGAGTGAGGGGTCTGACTAGAATAATTGTGCTGGATTCACATGCAAGTCACGTTTTACCGCCCGTGCAGTGCATCTTATTTACAACATGACTCAGTCTTTCCCTCAACATTGTAATCAAACCACCTTCCAACACAAACTGCGTTTAATGACAAGCTAATTAACTTGGCTCGGTTTGCAGTTGGCCTGAAAGACAGGATTTAATGGCCCCTCACAAGAGCGGATCTTGGTTTGGCACTGAATATTTGTTCTCCCAGGTCATGCCCAATTTAACTTCGCTTATTTGTGGCATGGTTTGGGAGAGGTCAAGGGAGACGTGATTTAGGACCCATGTAATGATAATATCCACAACTCACAGAATTCTAGGTTTGAGTTAACTTACAACACAGATGTTACAGGTAAATCAAATTCAAGGCTCTAACGCTTGCATACAAAGTAGTCTCCGGTTCTGCTCCCGCCTACTTGAATGCCCTCATACAGACATACTCTAGACCGCTCGTCTTCAGACGAACGACGTCTAGCTCTACCACCGGTACGCTCAGGCCAATCCAAACTTTTCTCATCTGTTGTTCCTCGTTGGTGGAACACAAAGTTCCTACAAGGGCAGGGACATCCCTCTCCATTTTCAAAAAACTCCTGAAGACCCAGCTCTTTAGAGAACATCTCCTCTCATAACACCACTTACAACAAGTCTTGCTGATCCTAGCACTCACCAGCCATCTTGAATTGACACGTAACTGTTAAAAACAGCACTCACTGATGCACTTATTCTTACTGTACTGTACTTACACTTATTCTTAGGACAATTTAATTGTCCTAAAATTGTTGAGAATTGCTTTAAAACTTAAACTGTATACCATGTTGTTAGTCGCTTTGGCTACAAATGCGTCAGCCAAATGAAATGTAATGTAAGGTAATGTAAGGTAAATCAAGTATCTACGAGGCTTTTTAATATGGCCATATAGAGAGTTGTGTATAAGCCCATTAGCTAGACTCATGCATCCTATCTGTACGTGCTTCGTGCCTGTGTAAGGACAGAGTTATACAAATGGTTCTGTGTGATTGCTGGGGACTCTTCTGGTGCTGATGAGGTTCTGCAGGCGCATCTGGGAGGCATCAGTCATACGTTTGGGAGCAGTTCCTGTCGGCCCTCTACGGCTCTCCACAGTCATTTATAACCCTGAACTTCACTTTGTGTTGAAACACATATACACATCACATCAGCAGAACCATCTTCCTCTACATGCACTCCCCCACCCCAGAGAGCTTCCAATGCCCAGAGAAGCGTATGACACACTGGATTATCCATCCGGATCATCCAGGGAAAGAAAAATACCTTCCTTAAAAACGGAATTCAGAGCTTGTGGAATGTCTGTTCCTCTCATTAGGGATGCAGCTCTACTTACTTTCAGTGACTCTCTCTCTCCCTCTTTCTCTCTCTCTCTCTCTCTTTCTCTGTGGTTTCAAGCTTTATAAACTTCAGAGGAAGAACAGGAGCTTTATGGAGTAGTCTGAACATTGGCACATGGTAACTGTGAATACAGTAGAGGACTGTCCTTTGTAGGATGCTTCACAGTGTCTTGTTTGTTCTATGAGATTATTCCATGAATAATAAGGAGTTGGCAAAGCAAACATGCATGCATCCAAGCAGATCTTTACTTGAATACCAGCTATGTACAGTATGGTATCAATAATGTTTTTTTGTATAAACATCTTGAATGAATATAACTGTGAAATCAGGCCAATAGTGAGGAGAACTTGTTGAAATGTTTTAGACCGAAATGAAATCCACCACTGACAAAGTTTATTTCCCTTCAAAACACTGTCCACTACTTGACAGCAGCATTCTCTAATAAACTGGACAGAACAATATTTTTCAGGACCGCACTCCTCTAGCTCAGTGGTGTTGAAGGACAACATGCACCAAGGGGTTTTTCCTGGCCGTGGTGAAAAAAAAAGATCATCAATTTGATATATTGATTGATCATTTACCCCATAGTGCAAATAACCTGTTGAAAAAGTCTCATGAGAGGAGTTATTTTGAAAATGATTCTTCGGGGTGGCTGGATCAGAGGTCATAAATAGGCAGATATGTCCACTCTGAATCTGGAGTTTTAAGACAAATTTAAATATGTGCTGTTCTCTTTTTTCTGCACATATATTTCAAAGCTGGCTGATAAAAAGGCACAGCCCCAAATCATTTTCAAGTTCACAGTATGGACAGAGAGCCTCATCTTCTCACTTGGCACAAGAAAATTCCACGAGGAGTGAGGTCTCAAGGATACCTGCTTTATAGATCTCAGGCACAGAGTAAACATTCCAGCGCTTGCCTCCAAACTCTTCTCACTGTGGCCAATGACTGATAAGTATCCAACACAGTCCATCATTCCTTCATTTGTTCTAAAGATGGGCCCATAGCCTACAGGCATGAACACACTCCTGAGCTTGAAACAGTTGCGCTAAAGTTGCGCAACTTTTTTTTTAATGATCTTTTTTCTAATCAGAAACAAAAGGCAAATTGTGAACATATTTATGATTGGCCAGGCCTAATAAAAAAAAAAAGATTGACTAGATTAGTTGGTAAAATATGAACAAGAAAAGAAAGAGACCTGCGAAACTGGATTTCCATGTCGCATTTCTTCTGGAAGCTTCTTCTGACAGATTATGCTGACAGACTCGTCTTATCTAGCCTAATAGACAGCGCAGGCAATTTGAATACAGCTGTTTTGACCTCCAGTCAGCTGATGAGAACAGGAAGAATAGACAATCCGCAGATCACAGCAGACAACGTTACACGGAACGTTCTGTCCTCCTCTGGACATATCTGAAGAGCAGTTATATTTTGGCTTAGGGAAAGTGAAAAGAAAACTCTCCCTGTGCCATTATTTGCTTGCAGGAGAACGTGTCCCCGGGACAAACAGACCAAAGGTAGCTACATAGGTGAGCTATATCTATAGCACTGGCCTTGTTGTGGTCTTGTCTTGTTCGTCTTGCATCTCTGGTGGCGGTGTGAATGGTAGATAGCCAGCTAACGTTAGCTAGTTTGGCAGTTCTGTTAACGTCAGGCTAACGCTTGCTCACTCTGTTAATTCTACAATCATGTACAGCCATTGCTGTTTTTGTAGCAGTTAAGTTGAACATTTAAATTTGATTGTGTTAATTCAGTGAGAGGGTAATTGAACAATTCAGGGTAGCCATGAAGCTAGCTGGCTAGTTGCTATGCCTAATGTTAACGTTGGCGTTTGTTAGCCAACGTCAAGTAACGTTATGCTTGAATTATATGAAAGAAAGTAACGTTAACGTTATAACATTAACATCAAGATGACCTAAGATGTTGGTCATTAGCTATTTCAATACGGCAATTCCACGTCAGTGATGTCACGTTAGAGTACATTTTACTGTTTAAAATCACATCCCCACAGTTTTAGTCAGCTAGCAAGATATTATCTCACAGGCTTGTCAGATTGCTTTTGTCTATGTTGTCTGAAATCAGTGGATGAACAACATAACCTGACTTCAGCAACGTCAGCTGTCGGGTCAGAGTTTAAGTCCTGAGGCAACCATGCTCAATCTGGTTGTGGGGCAAATTATTTATATTAAAGTGATTTAAAGGTAAATTCTAGAAATTAGGACGTGTTTGTTGTCCTTTTCCGTCACCCAGCAGCACCGTGTAGCCAGTTTTGGATGTGTACACACAAATGGAATCGTGTCAACATAGGCGGACAGAAGTTTAATCTGAACTTTATCATAGAACCACGACTGTTTCAGACGTGTTGAATCTGTTTGAGACGTGTTGAAATGTCACTTTGTAGAGCCACAGAACAAAATGAGCTGTGTATAATTTAAAAGAGTCTACATCATTTGTGAGTGAGTGAGTGAGTGAGTCTGTCACTACAGTACTGCCCCATCAGTCATTAGACTCCATCCTTTGTCCTGTCCATTGGCTCATCTCCATCTTTCAGTTCAACATGCTCATGTGTGAAAGCACATTCAACGGCTGACCACCCTCAAAACCTAGGCTAATGGTCACCAAATTGATCTTATACAATTAGCTGTCCAGCAGCTATGCTGGATTACTGGAGTACTTCTGTCTTTACTTCCCCCTCTGTCTGCCTGCATTTCTTCCTCTCTCTCTTTGTTGTTGCCTCAGATAGACCCCTGTCCCCAGCCACACTCCCCTCCTCTACTGTATTCTGGAAAATTCCGAGGCACCTCTGGCCAGGGGAGAGGCCGTTTTCCGACTGCGCTGTCAAAAGGAGACAGGAAAAAAAGCCCCCCCCAGTTTGAGCACAGTGGACTCAATGGTATCTGTCGCGCAGATGCAGCCTGGGTGGAGGGGGCAGCCTGGGTGTAGATGGGGCAGCCTAGGTAGGATTGGGTATGGGGCAGCCTGGGTGGAGATGGGGCAGCCTGGGTGTAGATGGGGCAGCCTGGGTGTAGATGGGGCAGCCTGGGTGTAGATGGGGCAGCCTAGGTAGGATTGGGTATGGGGCAGCCTGGGTGGAGATGGGGCAGCCTGGGTGTAGATGGGGCAGCCTAGGTAGGATTGGGTATGGGGCAGCCTGGGTGTAGATGGGGCAGCCTAGGTAGGATTGGGTATGGGGCAGCCTGGGTGTAGATGGGGCAGCCTAGGTAGGATTGGGTATGGGGCAGCCTGGGTGTAGATGGGGCAGCCTAGGTAGGATTGGGTATGGGGCAGCCTGGGTGTAGATGGGGCAGCCTGGGTGTAGATGGGGCAGCCTGGGTGGGGTGAGTATGGGGCAGTCTGGGTGGGGTGAGTATGGGGCAGTCTGGGTGGGGTGGGGATGGGGTATGGGGCAGCCTGGGTGTAGATGGGGCAGCCTAGGTAGGATTGGGTATGGGGCAGCCTGGGTGTAGATGGGGCAGCCTGGGTGGAGATGGGGCAGTCTGGGTAGGATGGGGTATGGGGCAGCCTGGGTGTAGATGGGGCAGCCTGGGTGGAGATGGGGCAGCCTGGGTGGAGATGGGGCAGCCTGGGTGTAGATGGGGCAGCCTAGGTAGGATTGGGTATGGGGCAGCCTGGGTGTAGATGGGGCAGCCTGGGTGTAGATGGGGCAGCCTGGGTGTAGATGGGGCAGCCTAGGTAGGATTGGGTATGGGGCAGCCTGGGTGGAGATGGGGCAGCCTGGGTGTAGATGGGGCAGCCTAGGTAGGATTGGGTATGGGGCAGCCTGGGTGTAGATGGGGCAGCCTAGGTAGGATTGGGTATGGGGCAGCCTGGGTGGAGATGGGGCAGCCTGGGTGTAGATGGGGCAGCCTAGGTAGGATTGGGTATGGGGCAGCCTGGGTGTAGATGGGGCAGCCTAGGTAGGATTCAGCACGGGGCAGTCTGGGTGGGGTACAGTACGGGGCAGTTTGGGTGAGGATGGGGGCAAGGGGAAGTCCCAGATGGGTTTGGGTGAGGAGGGTCTGGGTGTGGTGGGAATAGGGTATGGGGTATGGGGCAGTCTGGGTGGGGTGGGGATGGGGTATGGGGCAGCCTGGGTGGAGATGGGGCAGCCTGGGTGGGGTGAGTATGGGGCAGTCTGGGTGGGGTGAGTATGGGGCAGTCTGGGTGGGGTGGGGATGGGGTATGGGGCAGCCTGGGTGTAGATGGGGCAGCCTAGGTAGGATTGGGTATGGGGCAGCCTGGGTGTAGATGGGGCAGCCTAGGTAGGATTGGGTATGGGGCAGCCTGGGTGGAGATGGGGCAGCCTGGGTGGAGATGGGGCAGTCTGGGTAGGATGGGGTATGGGGCAGCCTGGGTGGAGATGGGGCAGCCTGGGTGGGGTGGGGATGGGGTATGGGGCAGCCTGGGTGGGGATGGGGCACGCTAGGTAGATGAGGGGATGAGAATTGTGAAGACTTAGTTGCTAGGGAACTAAATACAAAGTGTGAGTGTGGATCACAAACTCGGTTGAAACATTTTTAGTTGTCTCTGTGTGTGTGGAATCTGTATTCTGTGATGAAAATGAAGGAGCAATCAGCAATCTTTTCTTCCTCCTCCTCTTCTTCCTCCTCATCCTCCTCCTCCTCTCAGTTGCTCCACTGCGTTGGTAAGCAGCAACAAAGAGGAGCACAGGACCTCTTACATAACACATGCTGGCCACTCACACACACACACACACACAAACAAACACACACACACACTCACTAACTAACTCTGTCCCACCGCAAATAATTGGTACCAGTCCACTCTTGCATCCTGTCTCCGCTCTCCCCTCATTGGCTTTCCTCTCCCATTATGATCAAAAGGAAGTAGTGTGGATTGTTTTAGTACCAGACGTAATGATTGCTTTGAACAGACGATTGGTTCGAGACTGTAATGTGCTGATGCTATGCGGACACAGTAATAGCAGTGATTGAAAGTGTAAAGATAACCTATTGTCATATGCCAAGTGAAGATGAGATGTTTGAAATTCCTTTAGTTATACAAGAGCTTCATAAAGACATGGATGGGTATAATAGACTTTAAGGCTTTGGCTGGGAAGTCAAAACCAAGAGATCTCAAAAACTTTCACGAAGCCAAGGTATGGATATGATCACTTTATTATTGAAGACAGAGCAGCATCCATGAAAATCTTCCAGACAGCTTGGGCGATCTGAATGTCCAGAAAGAATTCCCCTGATGTGATGTAAAAAATAATTTAAAAGCTTCAGAAGAAGAGCAACTTCTGATCAATCTGATGCTGATATAGTGTACCAAAGAACTGCATAATAATATCCGTTGATGTCACACTGTTGGAAGCACATCAGTTTCACTTTTCTGAAGACCTAAACTGCTTGCAGATTCAGCATCTTAGACTGAGAAAAAAAACACATCATAGTTATTCTGTCTTATCCTGTATTGCAGTGTCATATAAAGTGAGGTCAGCTGACCTGAGCAGCAATCACACACAACAGTGCCTTGTAACAATTAATCAGAGGTTCCATTGCCTTGTAATATAATTAAAGGTGAACAGGGTCGGCATCTCAACATGTGCTGTCAGCACAAGGCTTCAGTTTGAAGGTCCTGTGAGTGCATCTGCAGGAAATCATGGAGGCTCTCCAGGGGCATTTTGCTAAGCCCTCAGCCAAGCCCCTTTACCCTTCAGTATTTCCTCCTCTGTGTGGACTTTGACCAGACCGCCTCAAATATGACTGCGGACCGTCTGAAGACCATAACAGACTGTTGACAAAGATCAGGCCTGTGCGGCATCTGTTGTCTTAGGTGTTGAGTGTTTGAGTGCTGGGATTCCATTCACGAGGGGAAAGGTTAGAAGTGTTGTTGGTGTGACCTGAGTTAATTGTCTCACCCATGACCTCCTTAATCCACAGAGAAACTTGCTAGAGGAAGATTCTGATGAAGAGGAAGACTTCTTCCTGTGAGTTGTGTTTTCAGTCCCTTTCTATAAAGTGCAAAATAACAGACCATTTTACTAATTGTAAATAAATATAATGTTAAATAAATGTTTTTTTTTTTTTTTTTGATTTAGGAGAGGACCCACAGGACCAAGATTTGGGGCAAAAAATGACAAAATCAGAAAGTAAGTCTAACACTATAAAAAATGCAAAACGACCAGTGATATCAAATTGTCAAGAGACAAATGATCTGTCGGAGTGAATATGGCATCTGTACACTTACAAGGGTAGAAAGGGAGAAATAGTCTCATATGGACACAGAGACATTCATATGCACACAGCCTTACAGATCATGGTGTACAGCCAGAAAGTTTCAAAGGTGTGTCGCCTCCGAAAGGCTGCTCTGATTGTCTCACTATTTGTGTCTGATTATATAACGCTTCGTAAAAAGAAAAAGCAATAAAAAAGACCTTCCACAACTTTTCAGTGTTTCATAACAGGCCTCTTCGCCATCCTCATGAAACCTGGTGTGTGTGTGTGTGTGTGTGTGAGACACACAAGTACAGAAGCAATTATTTTAATGGCAAACCGAAAAACAGCCAAGGACAGGGGGGTGACTGTCATCTCATAAAACCCCCACCCTAGCCCATGTGCCCAAAACCAGCCCCAGACCTCTCTGCTCTCAAACCCTGACATGTGTCAGGTTTGTTTAGGTTACGAGCTTGCCAACATGTTTGAGTTATTTTCCCAAAGGACTCTGCATTGCAGGGCTCGATAATGCTGTTACAGGCAGGCCTGTGAAGTCAAATTCTTCCCCCCTTTTTATTTTTGTACCTGCACTGCACTCCTCCTTTTATTGAAAGTACTCGGAACGGAGATTTAATTAAGACCGAGAACATTGGGGAGGTTTGTTTTTATGAAGCTGGCGCTGCGTTTGTACTTTGGCACTGAGGATAAAAGCGAGGGAGGTAAGAGAGGGAGGAGAGGGAGGTAAAAGAGGAGGAGAGGGAGCTAAAAGAGGAAGAGAGGGAGCGGCCAGAGGGAGGAGAGAAGGAGAGGAAGAGAAGGAGGAGAGGGAGCGGTCGGAGGGAGGAGAGAAGGAGAGGAAGAGAAGGAGGAGAGGGAGCGGTCGGAGGGAGGAGAGAAGGAGAGGAAGAGAAGGAGGAGAGGGAGCGGTCGGAGGGAGGAGAGAAGGAGAGGAAGAGAAGGAGGAGAGGGAGCGGTCGGAGGGAGGAGAGAAGGAGAGGAAGAGAAGGAGGAGAGGGAGCGGTCGGAGGGAGGAGAGAAGGAGAGGAAGAGAAGGAGGAGAGGGAGCGGTCGGAGGGAGGTGAAAGAAGAGGCTGAATTCTTCTCTCCTTCTGTGTTTCCCTGCACTCTGCCCCCCAGCGGGGTATTGTGTTGAGTCAATGAGGAAGCAGGTATATACACACACACACACACACACACACCCACACACACACACACACACACACCCTGTGTTTTCATGCCTCTACAGATGAAGTGGTGGTACTACTGCTCATTATTATCGGTATGTTCAGTGTAAATCTCTATTCTTTGCTTTGTGTAAACACATGCCTCTACAGATGAAGTGGTGGTACTACTGCTCATTATTATCGGTATGTTCAGTGTAAATCTCTATTCTTTGCTTTGTGTAAACACACACACACACAGAGGTGCCACCTGCAGGAGAGATTAGCTGTGCCAAGGCATGCCCAGGGAGGGGCGCTGGCTCCAGGGGAGAGAGGGCAGGGGTGCAAGCAAGCTTGGCAGGCCCAGCCCATCTTTGGGCAAAAGCCATCTCGGCACCTCCTAGGGAGTCAGGCTCGTGCTTGAAGAGAAGAAGTCATGGGGTGCTCTTGTCATTCTTCACCCAAGGGAATGTTCGGGTCAACAGGTAGTAGGTATTTGAACATGCCCAGGCTCCACTAATGGGCATTCTCTTGTGTCTTAACCAAAAAAAAAAAAACCTCATAAGCATGGCGCCTGTTTTCCATGCATGGAGCGACTGCGAGGAACCACCTCCAGAGAGATCTGACTCAGGCTGGGGGACCAAAGATTCCCTCCCAACGTTGTAAACATGCTGGACTCCCATTTTATGTCCTGGCCGCTCCAATTCTTTCTTTTTTTTTTTTTTTTTATGGCTGAGCGCATAAACAGAAGCGGTAGCCCTATTACCTGTATTTACAGCCTTAACACTCTGAAATCCCCAGCGAGACTTAAATTACAATGTATTTATACAGCTGGATACATGCAAGGGTCTGGGTGTCATACTTGTATATTGTTTTAAAGGACCCCCCCCCCCAGTTCCCTCTGTCGTTCTGCCATCTTAAAGGCCTCTATTGTTGCTTGTTTTGATTTTAGCCTCCTCTTCTTCTTCTCTTAGCGTGCAGTCGCAGGTTGATGAGGTCATCGATGTCATGCAGGAGAACATCTCCAAGGTTATTGAGAGGGGCGAACGTCTGGACGACCTGCAGGACAAATCAGGTGAGACCATTTGGCCCTGGCTGCCTGACGTGTTAACAAACGGCTCCAGGGAGTCTTTCACAGATGTGAGCCGTTGAAAAACAACAAAACAACATGACTCCGCAAACTCACTCAGTGGGAGAGCCGGAGGGGAGAGATTGTCACCCATTTGAGTCTGCACCACCATCCTCAACACTGATGAACATGCCAGGCAGCCCCTACAGACAGGACAGAAAACATAGGTGTTCATGCATAAACATCAGTTAGGGAATGAGCCAGAGCCCGAGTCCAAGTATCTGCATCCCCACACACAGAACCAAGGGTGTGTGTGTGTGTGTTTCTTTCTTTTTTTGGGTGGAGGGACAAGTTTTTAGTTCTTTAGATATTTGCATAAAAAAGCTTGCAGCATTCCTGGCTGCACACTGACACTTCCCTGTCTGGCTTTAGTCGTCGTCCTGCTCCTCTGCTTTTGCTATTCCACAGGCCAGCAGAGGAGACTGTGACATTTATATGACAAGAGGCACTTCCCGAGCCAAACAAAGTGCCCCTCGACATTAACCGCTGCCAAGAAAAGCAGAGGAGGAGAGCCCCGCCGTCTAATAAATCAAGTGTGCGCAGGACGCTTGAGCAGCACTTCAGACGTGCCGGTCAAACCTATTTATTTAGTTTAGGCGTCGGTGGTGGACACCTCAGACCTCCGGTGCTCTGCCACTCAGTTGGCCAGCTCAGGTGTCCTACTTCACAGGCACGACGGGCTCTGATGTGGAGGACGAAACCAGAGCCCTGTGCATAGAGAGGTGTCAACTGAGAACGCAGACTGTGACTGTGTGCGTGCATGCGTGTGGGTGCATGTGTGCGTATGCAGGCATGTGTGTGTGTGTGTGTGTGTGTGTGGGTGTGTGTGTGTGTGTGTGTGTGTGTGTGTGTGTGTGTGTGTGTGTGTGTGTGTGTGTGTGTGTGTGTGTGTGTGTGTGTGTGTGTGTGTGTGTGTGTGTGTGTGTAAGAGGGCAATAGACAATGGAATGACGGTGATGTAGCTTTGAGTTGGTCTCCTGCTAACAGCTCCTTGTTCTCTTGTTGTCTGTTCTCTGTTGCACAGATGATGCTCATTGCTTCTCCGGCGCTTGTTCCTCCTGGCGTTTCCATTAGAATTTGTTATGTCGGGGGACAGATGTTGCATAACAGGCTCTCCCTCTGTTTTGGTGGATGTGTGAGTGAGTGGGACAGTTTAGGGGTGGCCAGGGGTCATTTTTTGAAGCGATCATGTTTACCAGGAGAAGACAAAGAAGTGCATCTGGAAGGCATTGTCACTTCAGTGTGTCTGTGTGTGTGTGTGTGGGTGGTGTGTTGTGTGAATGTGTGTGTATTGTGTGCTCAACATGTGTTATCCAGTGTTGATCTATGTGCACCATGTGCAGGTAGGAGACGGAGAACGCTGTGTGTGTGTGTGTGTGTGTGTGTGTGTGTGTGTGTGTGTGTGTGTGTGTGTGTGTGTGTGTGTGTGTGTGTGTGTGTGTGTGTGTGTGTGTGCGTGTGTGTGCGCGTGCGCGCACGTGTGCCTGCAGTTGTGAAACCTCAAATAGGCGTCTCCCCGATCACTGTTATTAGGTGCCGCCACATAGCAGCGCCAGGGAGACGTGCATCTGTGCACAGCGAAGAGAACTAGCCGGCCTCTAGACCTCTCCTTCCCGCACACTCCACACCCTGGAATATGCTGTTCTGGCTCTCTGCAGTGACCGGGACCTGATCTGTTGCCCTTCTCTTACCCTCCAAGTTCTCTCTCTCTCTCTCTCTCTCTCTCTCTCTCTCTCTCTCTCTCTCTCTCTCTCTCTCTCTCTCTCTCTCTCTCTCTCTCTCTCTGCCAGTGCACACGCAGGTCCCCACTCCCACGGCCTCAGCTGGGTCCCAGACGTCAGCAAACACTCACTCCTCATTAGATGCTATTATTAAATGCTTGGAGTGGATTCCTGCCATTAGTAAATGTTTTGGCACTGACTCAGAGACTGGAGTTGGGGGTGGGGTGGGGGGTGTGTTGTGGAGTCTAACGTAGACAGCACACAGCACTGATTATGATCACTAGAGACCTTTCTAATGTCTCGGCTAACAGACCGAATGTCAACAAAAGTCTCGAAGAAACAAACAAAAAACCTGGAGCACACTGTGCTCTCAGCCGATATTTTGGTGAGATTGCGTAACACACACACGGGCCTTTGAGATGTGGCATGAGATGTAACACACACACGGGTCTTTGAGATGTGGCACAGAACAGCCTGCTCATCACCTCTCCTCTCTGTGCAGTTTGATTAGACAGCTGATGGTCCATTGTATTTGTCTGTTCTCTACTCACTGTCTCTTTCTCTCTCTCCCTCTCCCTCTCTCTCTCTCTCTCTCTCTCTCTCTCTCTCTCTCTCTCTCTCTCTCTCTCTCTCTCTCCCCGGCGTGTGTGTGTTTCTGTGTGAAGAGAGCCTGTCGGATAATGCCTCAGCCTTCAGCAGCCGCGCCAAGCAGCTTCACAGGAGGATGTGGTGGAGAGACGTGAAGGTGAGTAGTTTAGGTCCCCCAATCCCCCAACATTGGTCCCCCAATCCCTCATCAGTGGTCCCCGAATCCCCCAAAAGTGCTCCCAGAATCCCCAAAAGTGCTCCTCCAATCCCCCCCAACATTGGTCCCCCAATCCCCCAACAGTGGTTCTCCAATCTCCACCAAGTCTCTCCGTAGTCTTGCAGCACTTCAGCCTAATCAATTTTCAGATAGCAGCATAAGAGTTCTCCACTGTCCACAGAAGGCCAATGGTGTTTTAAATGTCACTGGTTTACCCAAACTGGTTTTGAATGCTTTAGGGCCTGACCTCTGCCCTGTGTTTCTCTTCCTCTACAGATGAAGGCAATAATTGCTCTGGTTGTGGTGGTGCTACTGCTCATTATTATCGGTATGTTCAGTGTAAATCTCTATTCTTTGCTTTGTGTAAACACACACACACACACACACACAAACACAGAGGGATACTGATACTCACATACACAAATATTGATTTGTTTCACTTCTGTTTCATCTGTTGTATCTCTACCCTCTGTGTGCACCGGAGACTAATGAGCTCTTCCTCTTCCTTTAGTACCTGTGATCCTGCGGTATCGCTAGAAGTCTCCAGTCTCTCCTGGCTGCACTCACTCCTCCACACCAGCGTGAGGCGCGCACACACACACACACACACACACACACACACACACACACACACACACACACACACACACACACATACCTAGCTGCTCTGCCCACTGGGCTAACCAGCTCAGGGCCAGATCCAGGGTCCAGCTCTCTGTGTGTGTGCAGCCCCCCCCATGTATACTGAATATATTTCATCTGAACATATCAGTAAGCAAATACACACACACACACACACACACACACACACACACACACACACACACACACACACACACACACACACACACACATAGATTCTTCACTTGAAGACTGTCTGCGGTCAATCAGGCCAGTTGGTGCCTGCTTTCCTCATCACAGGTGCTCTTCTCAGCCATCTTAAAAAAAAGTCTTACTCATCGTTGGAAACGTTTCCTGGTCACATGAACAGGAGTCATTTGAAGTATGCTTACCAGAACTGTGAATCAGATATAATGTTAGAGCCCATACTTATTCTGAATATACTCAAGCACACCACACACACACACACAGATACGTGTTGCTTAAGGAATTGGTTATAGTTTTGTTTCCATCGAGTTAAGTAAATGGAAAACCACAATTCAAGTAATTTGTACATAGTTTTGGTTAAGATTATGATGAATGAAATACATGTGACACCAGATAAGAGGGCCTGGGTGGGTGTCTGTATGTAACCTGCATCAACTTGGTTTAAAATCTCACATAAAATATATACAGTTCTAGGGATTCAAGTAAGTAACGCTTTTAAATATGTGCTGCTATTACCATCCACAATGACCGGGACAAATGTAATTGGGGAAATGTGGGGTCTTGACCATGGCTGTTACTTGTAAGTGTGCTTTGTTTATGTTAGGAAGGGACTTCTTTTTGCAACTTGCATCTTAAGTGGAGAGAGTCATCAAAACTGGACTTTATTGTGTGGTTTTACAGTTTGATATAAGCATTAATTGGTTATAATTTGGATGGTTTAATCACAGATTAAGTTTAGTCAGTCAGCATTTATGGGCTGGGATTCACACATCTGTATATTAGGACCATACTGATATTGTTTTTTTCTTTGTTATTTTCAGATTATTATTATGATTTATGTTATTATTATTATTATTATTATTATTAATATTATTATTTGTATTTAATTTAATGTAAATACTTTTAAGTTGATGTAAATATTCATTCCATAGACGAAGACTCAACAATGTAACATTTGCCGACTGTGAACTACTTGACCGATTTCTTTGAAATAAAGTAATTTTAAAAGGGTGTATGACTGAATGACCTTCAGACTGTAGGGAACAGAGGGAAAGGTCGTTTAGAAACTGACACTCGTCTGCCAACCAGTTTAAGAGTGCATCATTCCAACACAATAAGGCACGCACACGGCCCTCTGGGAACCATTGGTATATGACTCTAGCATTCTTTCAGGGATTCATTATTTGATTTTTTTTATTGACCACCCGCTCACACACACACACACACACACACACACACTCTAAACGACTCTAATGGTCGTTTCAAAGGGGTTTTCTTTTTTACGACCAGTACAGTGTTTCAGGTTAGTCCTTGGGCCTGCGTACGATTTGAGCCACGTTTTCCATCAGGTTGTCATCGTAATCGTTTTCTCATGTTGTGTTTTTCATTTGGTTTGCCCTCTTCTCTATCTGCTCTTGTCGTTGTGCTAATGTGGTCGTGGCGCCATGCGGTGGTGCCCATGTGACAAGAAAGAGGGAAGCAGAACCAAAAGACCTTTCTTACCAAAAGATACATAGTAGTAATTTGACGCAGTCCACAAAGTCTGCTTTCTGAAGGGCAGTGCCCATGGAAAACAGTGAAGTGCGAGCTGGGGGATTGGTCTGAGCGTTTGCCATTTGGACAGTGGACAGAGAGTTGGGGACCATGAAAAACCCTGGGATTTATAGCCATCATTAATATTAACTCCAGAGACTGGACCATCGTTTACCCAAGATCATATTCCTGGTTTTCCATCCTCTTTGCCCCTTCATTTCTCACTCTTTCTCATTCATGTGAGAGATTGCTTTCTCGTTATTCCACACCATCTATTTCCTTTGTCTGTTTCCCAGCATCTGGTTTTAGTGAGAGGTTTGATTAAGCACCACATGACTTCAGCGCAAGGACGTCGGGTGCCTACAGCTTTATACTCAGCCACCTTAAGGTTTGAGTAGGTTTCAGGAAGGGGTTTTGATTAAGTACCAAAAGGACTTGCGCAGGGATCATTAGGTGTTAAATGCAACTTTAAAACTGAGCCATCTTTAAGTTCTTCACACTCAACTGAAGCCCTTCATAGTGATGAATGGGCCTATATTACCTAAGAGGTCAGGAGATTAATGGCACTATACACTATCCGTCAGAGGGACCGTTAACAAGGGAAGCTTTTGCGTTAAGAGGGTGGCAGAAAGGGGGGGAAACAAACAAAGATGAAAAGAAGGAAAATGTCTTCCATGTGTTCCATCAACCAAGCAGCATCCGTTTCCATGGACCAGGGCCCACTAGTTGGGATGCCCAAGCGATTGCCAACCTGGTTTTGTCTGGCCATAGCTACCAGATTTCTACCACCTGGGTCAAAACTGGACATAAGCCCCTGCTTAAAACTCACTGGTTTGTGACCTGGCTTGATCATACACACGTGCTTTGTTCTCGCTGTGTTTTATGCGCACCATCTGAAAGCACCAATTGTAAACACACATGCATACACACATTCCCACTCACACATGGTTTGGCTGTGCAGATTGTTTTGGATTTCTGGTGCTGGCTGGTTCTGAAAGTGACATCAGGTTTCCAGCATAGTAGAAATGATATAAAAACCCATATTGGTAACAGGGGGTGTGCGAACAGCAGACCAACCCAAGGCGTTGTTTTCATCGAGAGGGAGAAATAGGAGCCCGTTGCACTCCTGCCCTACACCGCATCAGAGCTCTCACAGCAGCAGGAGGTGGATCAGATGAGAACCTGGGACTCCACCGCAAGGGAGCAGAGAAATCATCACATTCATCATCATCATCATCATCATCATCATCAAAACAAACCCAGCTGCACCGACTTTACCCAGTAGAAAGGCATATAAGACCCCCCCCCTATGTGGCAGCTGTGATATCAGGAATCAAACAAGTGAACCTCAACTGTGCTCCGTAACGATCTGGAAAGCTTGATGTTCCCTGTGGCCTGGTGTGCAGACATGGTGCGCGCTCCACTTTGGATAAGTCAGGCCTGACGGCTGTGGGCTGAAAGCCAGAGCACATCCAGGAGGTTTTGCAGTGATAAGGAAAAGTGCTTGCAGGACATACCTGAGGCGAGGAAGATAAGATGAACAGATTAAAAACCAAAAACAGGCAAGTTTTATGGAGCGACAAAATGTTTGATTGTCACGATAAAGTAAATAGGGGATGAAGATAAACTTCTTGGGAGAGACAAGAGGAAGAAAATAAAACTGTGTGTGTGTGTGAAGTCCACAGGTATTTTTCCAAACACACTAATCCAGTGGAGACAAACCCAACATGACCAGCAGGTGAACCACGGCACAGTATGCGTCTGGCTAGTCCTGAACACTCCTGCTGTTTCTCACCGTCCCCGTCCAGGGGTCATGGAAGTAATGCAGGTCCGCTAGAAAAACAATTACGCCAACCGCAGAGACGACGGCGGTCATTCATTACGATGGCAGATGCTCAGAAACAGTGGGTGTTGTGGATATGTTAGCTCAAGCATGAGAATCTGAGCTGAGGCGAGCGATCTAATTTTTATTTTTTTTCTTCAAAGGCAGCTGGCACATTCCACACCTGAGTGTTATTCTAACACATGGATCAAGTCACAATCTTATAAATGTGAAGGTGCACAAGGCAGCACGCATGCGTCCACTTATAAAGCGAACATCAAAAGGAGTTTGCTGCGCTGACACCTCTCAATCAGTCCAATGAAACTCAAGGCAGTTGCAGTTGAAAATGGTCTGCTGTTTCCCTCACAATATCAGACTTCTCCTAACTGTCTGCAGGTGTGTGTGTGTGTGTGTGTGTGATGCCTTGGAGCCTTCTAGGTATAAAACAATCAGGGTCTGTTGAATCAGGGTGGGATAAGTGTGTGTGTGTGAGAGAGCAAGAGAGAGAAAGAGAGATAATGTGTCTGAGTGAGAGAGAGAGAGAAAAAATGTGTGTGAGAGAGAGAGAGAATGTGTGTGTGTGTGTGTGTGAGAGAGAGAGAGAGAGAGAGAGAGAGAGAGAGAATGCGTGTGTGTGAGTGAGAATGAGAGAGATAGACAGACAGACAGACAGAGGAAGAGAATCAATGATGTGAAGAAGAGTTCAATATACATCACCACTGTCACCACTGATTCTTTATGGATGTTGAGCCATCATGTCCCTGATTTCCATAAAGGTTAAAGGTTCAAATGTGCCCTGCTACCAAGCTGAAAGCTGCACACGCAGGATGGCAGCCTTGAGTCGCCCTGAGGGAAAAGGTAAACAGATCCCAGGGGAAATGTGAAACATGCCAAGTGCCTTGGCAAAAGAACAGGGAAGTGAGTGTGAGTATGCTCCCATGCCACCACAGATTGGACACGAGAGACAGACAGGGTTGAGGAAGAGACTGAAAGAGAGAGAGAGAGAGAGAGAGAGAGAGAGAGAGAGACAGAAAGAGAGAGAGAGAGAAAGCGAGAGAGAGAGAGAGAAAGAGAGGGAGAGAGTTTTAAGATGGAGCGCCATAAGAGAGAGAGAGAGGGAGAGAGAAAGCGAGAGAGAAAGAGAGGGAGAGAGACAGAGGGAGAGACAGAGAGGGAGTGAGACAGAGAGAAAGAGTGAGAGAGAGAGAGAGAGAGAGAGAGAGAAAGAGAAAGTGAGAAAGGGAGAGAGAGGGGGGGGGGGATCAGAGAGAGGCTGGAGATAGTCCGTTTGTGGGCTGGAGCGTGACTCATGACATATTAAAACGGTAAGATAGTAATACCCAGACCAGAATGGAAAAGCACCTGGTGAGCAGACCTTCTGGTTACTTCTGAAATACTTGGTCACGTGTAGGCAACACACACAAACACACACACAAACACAAACACATGCGTGTGCACACACACACACATATGCACATACACACACATACACGTGCACACACACACACACATGCACATACACACACATACACACACACACACACACGTGCACACACACGCACACACACACACACACACACGTGCACACACACACACATCCACGTGTACACACATACAAACACACAATAGCACTGACAAACCCCTATGTGTGCAAATCCAATCCCACACACACATACTGTAATCATGGAGAATAACAGGACCTCTTCGACCCACCACCAGTCCTTGCAGTGTCAGAAGTTAGAGGCGAATGCACTACATAACAAGACTATTGATCCACCCTGACCCAAATCTCCCCTTGCATCATATTCTGACCCCAGCACCCCACCAAACCCCAGTAACTGGACACTCTATGCCCCAGGGCACTGTGTCTCCAGAGAAGGGGAAACTTTATCCCTCCTCTGCCTACCTCTGAAGCCCTTTCCTGGGGTTAGTCCACTGAGAGGTTCCCCTGTCATGGTCAAACCACAAGAAACCAATAGCCCCTGGGATGGAGGCGCATGCTTGGGCCCAGAATTAGAAACGGGAAGATCAAGCTGAAGTCTGATGCGGGGGAACTGCCTCAGTTAACCCCAACGGCAGCCAGCTGTATAACACAAACATACACTTGCACATACACGGATACACACACACACACACACACACACACACACACACACACACACACACACACACACACACACACACACACACACATACACACACACACACACATTTGTATGCACACACACACACACACACACACACACACACACACACACACACACACACACACACACACACACACACACACAATCAAACACAAATATAGCTTCACAGACAAAAATTGATGCATCCCCATATGGAGTTCTAATTTATAATAAATATTATTCACCAAATGTAAGCTACTGTAAGCTACTGACACGCTTCTGTTCTCTTATGTAACCAACTGTATTTGCTCAGGAATTTTACTGGAATGATTTATGTTCAGTTACAGTAAACTCCACTCCATTCAGACTTCAAAGACTCCTGCTCACACACACACACACACACACACACACACACGAAAAATATGCCACTCATTACACCTCCGCAGACACACTCTCCTGCTGGAATGTTCCTGTTGTTCAGGCAATCCCCAAAACACAGCATCCTGCCTCTCCCTCCCAGCCCCCCCTTCTCCTCCCTCGTTCTCCCCTCTCCTCTCTCTCTCCCTCTCTCTTTCTCTCCACTCTCCATCCCACCCCCTTCTATCCCTCCCTCCCATCCCTTCTTTCTCGGGTTGTGTATAAATATCCCCAGCGAAGCGAGCCTGGGCTCAGAGTCACAAG
This sequence comes from Alosa alosa, assembly GCF_017589495.1. NCBI lineage: Eukaryota > Metazoa > Chordata > Actinopteri > Clupeiformes > Clupeidae > Alosa > Alosa alosa. The sequence goes on along the minus strand of NC_063197.1, from coordinate 29,934,884 downwards.
CTGCAAACCAGAGAGGGCACCGACCTAGCTGACCTCAGATCAGACGCAAACCACCACCCCTCTCAATCAACACACAACACCACGAGACAACACCGACCAGATCACAGAAGGAAACGCTTGTTAGGGAGAAATCCGAGGTGAAGGACTGCAGAGAAAGAGAGAGAGAGAGAGAGAGAGAGAGAGAGAGAGAGAGAGAGAGAGAGAGAGAGGTCAGGGTGAAGACATTTGGAGGCTCATCACATCAGCTTGGGTTACTGCGGCGTGCCCCAGCGAGGACGGCCGAGAGGAAACAAATTAGTGCCGGCACTAAAGAAGACGCCAAACAGGACGTGTCAACAAGACCCGGAGGAGGAGGAGAGGAAGAGAAAAGAGCAAAACGAGAGGAAGAAGAGAGGGATAAGAGAGGGAGAAGAGGAAGGAAGGAGGACAAAGTCAACATCTCATCTCAAGACACGCCTGAAGAAGCAGCTGCCCCGGAATTCACTCTCTGACTCTGACTCTTGACCAGGTCTGTTGTCCAGTTCCTCACACTCTGTCCAGCATGTTGTCTGTGGCCACTCTGTTGTGTGTCTCCTGCCTGCTCCTGGGGGCCAGGGGGCAGGACCGAACGGCCATGTGGAGGGGGAATGACCGCAGCGGCCGCTGCCAGTACACCTTCACCGTCAACAGCCCCACGGAGGCCAGCTGTCCCACCCAAGCTGGAGGTCCCGAGATGGACGCTCTCAAATCCAGGCTGAGCCTGCTGGAGGTCATGGTGACCCGACTGGCCGGCGGAGAGGCGTCGGGGGCCGTGGGCACCGCTGCAGGTGGACCTGGGGCCGGCGTCGTCCAGCAGCAGCAGCAGCAGCAGCAGCAGAAGCTTCAGGAGGCGTACAGCCAGGCCATGGGGGAGAAAGCCCAGCTCCGCAGGGAGAAGGACAACCTGGACAGGCAGGTGCAGGACCTCCAGAGGAGGCTGGAGGAGTCGCGGCAGGAGGCTGAGAGGCTGAGGAGCCAACCCTGCGTCCAGACGCCGCCGGCGGCCAGCGCTCCGCAGCAGGACAGCGGCCTCCGACCCGCAGGAGGTGAGTACAGGCGACATGATGGGAGGCGTAGGGCGGTCAAAGAATGAACTGGACAAGCCATTAAAGACTGTCTCTTATCCCCAGTGTCTGCGCCACTTAAAAAGTCAAGCTACTGGGCTGCATGTGATTGTTTTGCCAAACCCCTCTGCCTGTCCTCAAATATTACCATTTAGCCGTGCATGACAATATTCTCAGCCATGTAATCTTTTCATTGCAACTTATTATCATTAATAAACATGTTATGACGAATATTCTGCATTTTGTCTAAATTCGTTGATTCCACTTCAATTTGACAGAAGAGCGACATTCTTATCGGTCACAGCCCTACTGTAGTTTCCCCCACTCTTCGATTCTTTGTAAGGACGCACATGCATTCACGCCTCCCCCCCCAAGAGGCAGGCACATGGGTGTGGATAACATTTCATTTGCTCCAGTGCTCTCTCCGTGGTTTTAGTGGCGTAGTATTCACAGTGCAGGAGATGGAGAGAGGGAGTAAAGATAACAGGAGGGGGGTATTTACTGAGGGGTTCGGGTAGCTGGTGTTTCCTTAAAGGTGGAGGTTTTTGAACGTTCTGAGTTCCGCAACAATTGAAGGTTCTAAAATTCTATGTTGAATTCAATATATTCAATAGATATTCTTTAGAACGTTCATTTCTCAACATTCCTGTCACACCAGTGTAGCGTTAACAGCCGTGTGACAAGGGGAAGTGGGGAATGAGGAAAAGGTGTGTGTGTGTGTGTGTGTGTGTGTGTGTGTGTGTGTGTGTGTGTGTGTGTGTTTGTGTGAGTTTGTATGTGTGTGTGGGGTGGGGTGGTTGGGGGAGCTTGATTGTAAAACGTAAAGAGGCCCTCATCCAGGGTCTGGTTTACAGGTTTCTAGCACAGCTAACAAACCCTCTGGGAATTCAGGGGAAGGGGTTGTGGGGGGTTCCTGTGGCAATCAAGGAGCGAAGGGGATGGTGACCTGGTTTGGTAAGGTTAATATGTTTAAGCCCCTCTCTAAACAACTTACAGAACACACACACACACACACACAGACCCCCTCCCCGACTCACTTTTGCATTTGACCAGACCTAGGCTTCAGCCAGGCGCCATAAGCCCCAGCAACAGGGCTCCCTTCCAACAAATCCTCGTCCTTGATCCCTGATGATGCCTATATGCTTCTTACCCATATATTCCCTTTATGTCCTTGCCCCAACTCAAGCACGTATATCTTCGGTATTCCCTTGCTTATACATGCACATTCCTCCTGGAGGTTCCCTTTGAATTATAGTTTAGAAACTCGACTGGTCGATATAAATAAACACTAAAGCTCCAAGCCACCACTAAATTTATCTGGTCAGAAAGCGCATTTATATGCCTTCATTGGCTGCCAGCATCTGTTTTGGTCCTCTTGTTGACACCTGCTCTGCAAGGCCCCTCTGAGCAGAGACCCCAGGAGAAGCCATGTGGAGAAAAGATCAAAACGAGAGAGGAGGGGGGGGGAGTGAGAGGAGGGGGAGAGAGAGGGAGAAAGAGAGAGTGAGAGGAGGGGGAGAGAGAGATCAAGCGAGAGTGAGAGAGGGAGAGAAAAAGAGAGAGCAAGCGAGAGTGTGTGAGAGAGAGAGAGCAAGAGAGAGAGAGGAGGAAAGGGAGGTAAAGGGAAAAAAACAGCCCACACAAAAACTTTATACTGTTAACAGAGAAGAGGGAAGCACTTGACCAAGCAGAGAATGCGCTCGTCTCCTGGGGCGCCCCTTAAAAACATAAACAGAGCATCTGTCTCCGCGGCGACCCTGTGCTGAGTGGCTGATGAGTTGTCTTTGGCTCCTGGGCGCAAAGGGACCCGTCCACTCCAGCAGAGTGACCAGCAGCATGGGTCCGAGCGCCGATGTTGGCCACGCTATGGGTGAAACGAGGGGTATGGAAACAGCAGAGCTGTACGTGCAGTATCTCACGTCCCATTTCCAAAACAACCCTTTAAACGCGGATTTATTTACGAATAAATAATTGGACAGCTGGGCACCTTTAAGCACCACATGTGGGGATTCTGCTGAAGTTGCCTCCGAGTAGTTTCCAGACTCACCAGAACGTTTCTTGGTGTTCTGCCCACGCCGTCCCGATAGTCATCCAGGGACGGGGAGCTGGTTAAACACACGTTTGTAAACACACAAACACACATTGTTCTTGGGCCAGTGTGTTTGTTCCTTCACGGACAGGGCACTCACGTTTTCCAGTTTCAAAGGGAATTCGAATGCATGGCCTCATCTGCACACATACGCTGTCCATTAGAACAGCAATTTATTTGCCTTTAATGTATACAATCAACTGGTCTGCTTTGGCTCTCTCCAATTCACCTTCCATCTAGTTGGCAGCTGCACCCGATGAACTGCAACTTCCAGATGTTGGCATCTGGCGTCATAATTAAGACTCACAGTAAACCCTTGTAAACACTTTCACACATTAACATTCATTAGTGTCACTGAGATGCTGCTGGCTTTTACATGTTCTGAGGGAGAGTTAAATATTTGGTTTCCGAGCTGTAAACATGAAAATTGATGTAAGGGTTGGACTGAGATGAAACGCTTGTTTCAGGGCAAAGCACTATTTATTTGTGTGCTAGTGTGTGTGTGTGTGTGTGTGTGTGCTTCTGTGAAAGGGTTGGAGTGGTTCAGTGGACCTTAGAAGTCATTAGCCCTGACCAGGCCTGACCATGCCACACTAGCTAACACACCACTCCTAATGTATGTAAGCATGTGTGTGTGTATGTGTGTTTTAGGCTGAGGTTGCTGTGGTTGGCACTTTGTTGGGTGGTGGAGGGTGGGTGGGGCTGTGGGAGCCGTGGGTGGGGTAGCAGCACCCACTCCACCGTCCGCTAGACTCCAGCACAGCTGGGAATTTACTCAGTGGGCTTCATTTCCTCCCGCCACATTCCGGCCTGTCAGTGGGGCCGCACCCCCCCCCCCTCTCCGACCACCTCAAAGATCCAAAGAGTTCCAGGGGGCACAGAGCAACATCATCTTCATCAGACCCACCTGTCCATCTTCGTCCCAGCGCAGTTTTCACCAATTGCCCCCCCCCCACACACACTCACACCCTCCGTCCACGTTGCTATAGGAACCTGTTGCTTGCATGCCAGATTAGCCAATTACGTCTCGCGCTCCCAGGTGCTTGGTTTTTCATGGTATTTCTTTCTCAGTCATTTTGAAACCATTTTTCACATATGACAATTGTCATGCTACATGTACAAGAAACCTGGTCAGGCATTCAAGGACATTCCCTTACCCCCTATGTACTTTCTGTTCAGGTCCAAGTGTGCTCTCGCGTCTTGTGCCCAGCGGGCAGACTGGCAGTCTAAGAGGTAACCAGCATTAAGCTTTCAAAATATCATAAATCTGAACATCAATCAATGAAACAGTATGTGCTGCTTTGCATCTCTGCTTTTCCTCCTGGCTGTAAACAAACTACTTAACCTTTGCCAGACTGTCCTTTTGGTGTAGGGGCTTTCCTTCCGATTCTCCATGCATGACAAGCCTTGATTGATGAAGATTAACGAATCCCAACTGTGGAGCTGAGGGCTCAGCATCCTCCAATGCATCTCAATTTACATAAGCTGGCTAGTCAAACTCTCTCTCTCTCTTCTCTCTTCTCTCCCCCCCCACCACCCCACCAATCTCCCCAGACCCATCCTGGCATTATGGATCCCCGGGGTATCAAGAGCTCAAGGCAGAGGTGACCGAGGTACCTGTACCAACACCTGCATACATCGAGGTTGGCACAGGTAAGAATGGCACAATATATCCAGCTACACCTTTGTCTAGGGTGCCCTCCAAAAGCACTCGCAGTATAGACCCTTTCAACAATAAAAACAAAAACAATGCTTGAACGTTCTATTTGGTTCCCAATCTACTTCCTCTGCATTAAGATAACATATGGACTGTTAAAACGGAAGCCTTGTGGGGCCAACTATGATGCTGATAATGGAACTCTCTTGAAAGGGTCTATAGTTCCATCTTTTTGACCATATGCCTCAGTGCTGAAAGGGCACATTCCCCTTCCCAGCTCCACTACCATGCCCCCAGTGTCCCCTGAAATGACACGGCCATCTAACCACTACTCCTCTGCTGACAGGACAGGCACATATGAGGGTAAATAGTTAGTCAGGCGTATAAATAGTCTTGTGTATGTTTAGCATCGCGCTCGGCAGGACATGAGGGTCATTTGCTGAGACCCTGCTGCTAAACAAACACTGTAACTTTTAGGGTTTTCTCTCCTCGCCCACCCCCCTACCCCACCCCCCTCTGTGCCATGCCAGACCCTCTCCCTTCTCATACCTTCTGGGGGTATTTTGAGCTGTGGCACCAAACACCCCTGATCATTTGCCCTGGCTGGTGAGAAGGGGGCAATGGTGGAGGATGACCCTGACATTTCTCAAACTACACTTCGGGCATATTTTACCTCAGATCCATTCCCTCTGTGTAGGGTAGACTAGTGTTATTCTGTCATAAACGTTGAGGCCTCTCCCCTCCTTAACAGTACGGTGTCTCCATCAGGTTGTGGTGAGCTGGTGGCCATCGGGGAGCCTGTGACCCACCGCAAGGCCGACACCATCGCCGGCAAATACGGCGTGTGGATGCAGGACCCCGAGGCGGTGGCACCGTACGGCGCGGGCGTGGTGTGGCGCATCGACACAGTGGGCTCGGAGGTGCGGCAGCTCTTTGGCTACGAGGACACGGACCAGTTGGCGCGCGGCTACCCCACCAAGGTTCTGCTGCTGCCCGAGGCCGTAGAGAGCACTGGCGCCACCATGTACCGCGGCTCACTCTACTACCAGCGCCGGCGCAGCCGCACTCTGCTGCGCTACGACCTGTCGTCGGAGAGCATCGCCGCCCGCCGCGACCTGCCGCACGCCGGCTTCCACGGGCAGTTCCCCTACTCGTGGGGCGGCTACACCGACATCGACCTGGCCGTGGACGAGCAGGGCCTCTGGGCCATCTACAGCACCAACAAGGCCAAGGGGGCCATCGTCATCGCCAAGCTGGACCCACACAGCCTGGAGGTGCTCAAGACCTGGGAGACCAACATCCGCAAGGTCACGGCGGCCAACGCCTTCATGATATGTGGCCGACTGTACACAGTGGCCAGTTACACGGCGGCGGAGACCACCATCAACTACACCTTCGACACGGCCACCAGCCAAGGCAAGGCTCTGTCGGTGCCGCTAAAGAACAAGTACCGCTACAACAGCATGATAGACTACAACCCGGTGCAAAGGAAGCTGTTTGCCTGGGACAACTACCACATTGTTTCCTACGACGTCCGACTGGGCAGGCAGAGGGCATGAATCTCCCTAGATGACAGGTCACACATCCACAACAGTGATACATTAGTACAGTAGTGTGCAGCAGGCATAGTGTACAGCAATACGCCCTGAAAAAGCAAACCATACACAAAAAGTCACACATCATTACAGACCAAGTATGTCACAAAATACATACTAAAATATATATTAAGTAGTATTAATAGTATTAGATAAATATGAGTATTTAAATAACAAAGACCAAATTTAAATAAACAAAGTATACATTACTGATTTCAAGTCAGCCCCAGGATGAATATTTCTACACCACACTTGCTGGATAGTTAAAGGAATTATCCGGAGTAAAATGCACTTTAGATCAATTTACGGATCATTGGGAGTACATACGTTCATGTACCATGTAGTGTGGAGTAACACGCTCTGGAAATTCACAATTTCGTTGCCGTTTTAAAAAACAACAAAAAAAAAACATAGTCCAGTCCATACAACTTCATTTCAATTTCGAAAGAAATAGTGGACCATGTTTTTTTTTTTAAACGAAATTGTGAATTTCCAGAGCGTGTTACTCCACTCGACAATCGACTCCTACGGACTTTCCCCTAAAGACGCCAGCTGCAGCAGCAACATTTCCGGAAAGGCACTGGCTTGATGAAATTCATTCTGGACTCTATCCGACCACATAAAGACCTCGATATGCCGGTTTGACTTTAGGGACCCTCTACTCACTACCAATGTAAGTGTAATGTTGTTTGGAACTGTAGAAGAGGTATAAAAATAGCGTTTTGTAGCGGCAAAATGACTTGCCCTGGTCACTTCCAGGCTAACGAGTTTTGACTAAAAACGGTAAAATCGAACTTTCTCAAAACACATCCAAATGACATGATTTTGATGTCAACTCAACATATGTACTCCCAATCATCCGTAAATTGATCTAAAGTGCATTTTACTCCGGATAATTCCTTTAAGCTTGTGAGAGTGTGTTGTGTACTAACACACCCCTTAGTAAGTAGGCTACTATGTTAGTCGGATGTCCGGTTTGTGTGCTAATATGTTTGTTTTTGAAAGTGTATAGTAGTGAGTGTGGTGCCCCCTGCAGGCGATTTGTGTCAGTGGGAATTTTTTTTTCTCTCTCTCGGTGGCACGGTCCACATAAAGAACATTTCAAGAAAAAAATATTTTTCTACTTTTGCTTGTAAATCTTTTGTTTTGTTTGAGTTTTCTTATGTGGCACTGAAAAGGGATTTGAGAGGGTAAGGAACAAAACACATATCTTTTTTAAAAAAAAAATACAGTCAAAAAATAAAGAACAATACATTTGTTACTGTAGGAAAAAATGCACAAATATCTGGCAAAGGAAACATAGTTGGAAGCAAGTGTCTCCCACCACACAAACATAAATGTCAGCTTCTTCCTCTCTCAAATCCTGCAAAAAATTTTATTTTATGATAATCTATCTATACAATTATGATGAGACTGCTTTATGCCTCTTGTTGTATTTCAAGCATAAATTATGTACAAATGCATTAAATAAAGATTTTCCTTACCATGCCAATGATGACTCTGTCTATATCTAGTTTCACAGTGCCTAATAAGACTCGTGCCCCAGGTGGTCAGAAATAATGACTATTAAGTGTTCATAAAACATACTGACTTTCTATAGGCTACTGAACAAAATTATACAACACTTAAGTAGTCTATATCTTTTGTAGTAAAAGACATAGGATATAAAAGGCTTAGTTTTGTGCACACATCTTCACCTTTGCCAAGATAATACAGCATCTGATTATCCTGGGAGAACCCAGGTGTGGCTTATCAGACCATGCTGATTAAAAGCATGATAACTGCACAGACGTGCCTTGGACTGGTTGCAATAACAGACTGCTCCTAAATGTAGTTTTTAATCACACAACACAATGCCACTGATGTCTTTGTTTGCTGACTGATGGCAATAATGTCCACCAGATCTGTTGCCTGAATGACAACTGAATGAAAAGAGGAAGTGCTCTCCTACATGTATTTTACCATAAATAACTAATCAATTTATACATATTTATTATAATTATTTAGAAATATATCCTTTGAGTGCATGTAGGTTGTAGATCATTTATGTCAGCTAATAAAAACCTAACATGTTTATTCAGTATAAATCTATAAATAATATAAATAAATATATAAATAAATGTCATATTAATACCTGTTGGATAAAATGTGTGTATGGTATACCTTGGATAACAAGGTGTGCCAAATGCCTAGCCTTTAACTATTTAAAACCTACACAATAACATCTTTTTTCAGCATAGAAAGCTTCAGGGGTTTTCCTGGCGTCATCCTCTCTCCCCAGACGTCCGCAGCTGATGTCACCACTCAGCAGTCCCAGCCTGGGTAATTGTAGTGCAGTGGCTACTCACTAGCTGGGTCTGATTGTGATTGCTGTGGGTTTTGGTACAGGATAGAGGATAAACACTACAATCAAGATGGCACAGAGGATTACGGTGCCATTCATTCGTTCACAGACCAACCCTTACATGAACCCAAGACGCAGTCAATTTCACCAGAGCTATACAAAGCGGAAACAAGCACTTGTGTTTTGAGTGTTGGCTCCGTCACATGAATATTTACGATATATGAAGCATTTCAAACGAAAGGCCTTTCTGTGTAGCATCAGTAGGAGAATGCGGATGTGAGCAAAAATTAGATTAGTATCTTAGTAAAAGAGACGGGTGTTCTTTTAACAGCATATTATTTTATTAGTTTCTGTAACCAAAACAAGAGAATGTAAATAAGACTTACATATTTTAATACAGCGATTTAACCCCTGTACAAGTAAAACAAAAAAAGGAAGAAAAAAAAAAAAGAAAAAAAAAAATCAAACCAAATCACTACCCCTCCATCCACCCCCCTTCCACCTGTTGCATTTTCTCGTTCCCACTGTGGGTGTGGGAGGCCTGGCCAAATCACTACAAGGGGAGCGCGTAGCGCCCCTTTTATGACGAGCTCTCCGTTGCCGTCAGCAACGCAGGACTAACGAGGCGGAGGGAGGTGGGCGGGAGAGGCCAGGCCAGAAGTCTCGTCACAACAGAAAATAAGTCCTTTTTTTTTTTTGCTCAAAACACACTTTTCACCCTTCAGTCTTGTGGGTGCTAACTTTCTCTATCATTTTTAATCAAATGTCGCTCTCTCTCACTCCTGTTGCATTATCCCACAAGCTGATGTTTTATCTAATCAAAACAAAACTAAACAAAAACAAGGATAAATCAAAGTCTTGACTGCTTGCCCTAAGCCTTGACCCATTAGGCATCTGATTTGTTTTGTCGGGAGGGCCAAGATCCGGCTTTTCAACACGGCCAGCAGCATGGTTGGGTGTAGCGTTGTGGGGGCACAGTTAAGGTGAGAGAACACTAGGATCGGTGGAGGGTGAGAGAGCAGCACGTGTGTGTGTGTGTGTGACAAATGACTTTTTTTTCACTCGTTCTCATCACCACTGGCCCGTGAGCCAACAGGAGTATGGGGATTCTTGACACCCTAATAACCGTTTAACAAAATGAAATGAAGGAAAAGACAAAAAATAAAAAAAAATAAAAAAAATCAAAATCACAGGATGCTTTAACTTCCTGTTTATTGAGCTGATCTGTAATCGAGTTCATTAAGAGTGTTCTAAAGGATGCATGTCGGGGGTGACCCAGCATTGCCTAAACCTTTGGCTAAAGGTAAGATATCTTTCTCTTGCCCGCACGCACACACACACACACACACACACACACCTCTTCATTTTCAAGCAAAACCACTACGGAGCAGAAGGCAGGAGAAAGGGTTCGCAGTGGAGACTGCAAATCATCATTCCACTAAACCAAATCACTTTAATGGCTGCGATTTCACATTTTTCCTTACCAGGAAGAGGAAAAAAGAAACTGCTTTTTAAAAACAAGCTCCTGGTTACTGCTCGTTTTGAACTCCTGGATGTCTGTGTGTGTATGTGTGTGTGTGTATTGTGTGTGTTAAAACTATTACACAATAAGAATGTAGGAGCATACATGTAGGTGCCTGGGTGGAGGCATGCGTGTGTGTGTGTGTGTGTGTGTGTGTATGTGTGTGTGTGTGTTTTGTGAATAGGACTTCTTCCCTCTCGCCCTTTTCAGCATGTGATCAACTGCACAGCTTAAAAGGGAAAAAAAGGGAGGGCAAGAAACAACAAAACCACTACAGTGACGTCTATTTTAAATAAGACTGGCTGCTTGACTACTACAAGGAAACTTTTTAACAGAAACAGCAGCCTTCCCCTCCCACCCTTGTACAGGGGATTCTCTTCGAGGGGGTGAAGGGGAAAAGAAAGGGAATGCAAAAGATGGGAAGGAAAATCAATTTCGATATGACAATCATGAACAGCAGCAAATTGACTTCTTTTTTCATCTCTGCTCCAAACTTTCACTTCACACACACTCTCTCACACACACACACACACACACACATTAACAGGTGGGTGTGTAGTGCTAGTCACCTCTAGATGCGAGGCAACAGGACCTTGCGAGCAAAGAGGCAGATCTCCATTGTGGGAGGGTAGGGTTGGAGAGGAGATGGAGGAAAGGAGAGAGGAGAGGAGATGGAGGAAAGGAAAGGAGAGAGGAGAGGAGAGGAGGGCAAGACTAGGATGGTGCACGCACACCGTACCCCTCAGAGAGAGAGAAATAAAAATCACGCTCATTTAAAGAAACAAATGAAGAAAAAGATGATGTGCAGCACCCCAAAACCCAAACCACCCCCCTGCCCCCCATTCTAACCCCTTCCCCATCTCTCTACAGGGTGTGAGGGGGGTGCGTGGGCGTGTTTGCGTGTAGAATTTCTTCTTCTCTAGATCCACGTATGCCATCTAATCTGTCCATTCATCAATCCGTCTGGCTGTCAGTCCAACCCTCCCTGGTGGCTGGGGGCAGACAAGAGGCCGCATGGCCAGGCGTCGGGGCGTAGGGGGCGCACTACTTGCCCTCCTCTGGCTTGATGGACTGTGGCTTGATGGGTCCGGTCCGTATGGGCTTGGCCGCGCTCATGGCGGTGGGCTTGTCGGCGTCGGAGCGCTCCGGCGGGCCGCCCTGGTGGTTGGGCGCCACGCTGTCCACAGGCTTGCCACCGGCCTCCATCCGGACCACGGGCTTGCTGACGGCGGCCTTCAACTGCTGCTGCTGCTCCGAGAAGAACTTGTGGGTGGACTGCAGTACCTCGGCTCGCTGCTTAGCCTGGGAAAGAGACGAGGCCAAGTAGTTTATGAGAAATCAGTACAATTATACTGTATGCTTACTGTACTTAAATACTTACTAGTACAAATGGGTACCTAAACGTGAGCAATGATGGCAACAATAGTAACTTGTGTTCCAAACCAATCGCTATACAGGATGGCCTGTGATGTAGTGCATTTTAGAAAAACATTGACAAAAAAAAAAAAAAAAAAAAAAAAAAAAAAAAAAGAAAACAGAATCAAAACCTCACATCTCTTCACACTTCACAAAACTTGACGCTTTGATGGAAGCCACCCATTTTTCTTACAGTTTTCCTCCAGGTTTTGATTAAGGTGGGGATCACATTGGCCAACGGCAAGCAGCAGCAAGAAGCGTAACGCAACGCTCAGACCATAATAAGTTCTATCTCGTTCCTAAGCAACACAAACGGTTTGCCTAAACTGACAATTGAATACGCTCGTGTTGGGCTTTTGAAAGTTGAACCAAATTCAACGCTCAGCTTGTTCAACGCTAGCGTTACGCCAGCGATGCCACCGTTCCGCTGCCAAACATTAGAGAACAATAGGAAACCTGCCGCTGGCCAGTGTGATTCCCGCTTAATGCTGGATGTGTGCTTGCTCATCTCACCTTGAGGTCCTGCTCTGCGGCCTTCATGGCGGCCTGGGAGCCCCGTGGGGCCATGGGAGGTCCAGGGGGCCCCCTGGGGGGGTGCTGGGGCCGGGGGTGAGGCATCAGGCCGGTGTTCATGGAGGGTGACACCAGGGGCCCCATAGGGTTCCGCTGCATCCCTCCAGGGAAGGAGTTGGAGTGGCCAGGCCGCACGAGAGGAGACACCAGGTTGGGCTGAGACAGAATCTGGGCGTAGCGGAGGGGAGAGAGGAAAAGAAAATAAGCAACAACAACCCCCTCCTTAGCACTACTGAGAGGGCGTTGCTCTGCCGAGCATGAGGAATTGTGCCAGTAGCATCGCCGGTTCGAATCCGGCTTGATGCCGTGGCTGCCGTCGTCACGCGGTCTCCCGTTATTAGGGGCAGCCGTAGCCTACTGGTTAGCGCTTCGGACTTGTAACCGGAGTAACCAGTAGGCACGGCTGAAGTACCCTTGAGCAAGGCACCTAACCCCTCACTGCTCCCCGAGCGCCGCTGTTGTTGCAGGCAGCTCACTGCGCCGGGATTAGTGTGTGCTGCACCCCACTGTGTGCCGAGTGTGTTTCACTAATTCTCGGATTGGGATGAATGCAGAGACCAAATTTCCCTCGCGAGATCAAATAAGTATATATACACTTATACTATACAACAACAACAACCACCACCACAACAACAACGTGACCCACAAACAGAAACGTAAAAGTCCGCTTTCAGAAAGTAAAAGTCCTGCCATGTATTGGTCCTGCCTGTGCACTTAGCACAGGCGATTTCACTGATTAGAGGATGTACCTGGCTTAAGAGTTGTGCTGATGAGAATCAGCTGACTAAGTGAATGGTTGGAACAGAAATGTGGCAGGACTTTCACATCTCTGCAGGAGAGTGTGTGTGTGTGTGTGTGTGTGTGTGTGTGTGTGTGGTGTGTGTGTGCGCACGCTGTGTGTGTGAGGTGGTAGGCTGCAGCAAAGTGTGTGGGTGCTGTGAGTCAGCTCCTCGACAGCAGTGTGTGTGTGTGTGTGTGCTATATGTAAGCTCCTTGACTGCAGCAGTGTGTGTGTGGGTGCTCCACTCCTCGCTCACCTGTGGGTTGAACTGGCCGGGGAAGGGCTGGGCGATGCGCATTCCGCCGGAGCCTGACTGGAACTGCTTCTGGTACAGCATGCTGTTCATCTTACTGGACTGGCTGCTGGGGCTGGTCGAACTCGCCCTGTCAACAACACCATCAACGTTACATTTACTGCCTTTAATTCCACCGTCAACAACACCATCAACGTTACATTTACTGCCTTTAATTCCACTGTCAACAATACCACCATCAAAGCTACATTTACTGCCTTTAATTCCACCGTCAACAACAACACCATCAAAGTTACATTTACTGCCTTTAATTCCACTGTCAACACAACCATCAAAGCTACATTTACTGTCTTTAATTCCACAGTCAACAACACCATCAACGTTACATTTACTGCCTTCAATTCCACTGTCAACAATTCCACCATCAAAGCTACATTTACTGCCTTTAATTCCACCGTCAACAACAACACCATCAAAGTTACATTTACTGCCTTTAATTCCACTGTCAACAACACCACCATCAAAGCTACATTTACTGTCTTTAATTCCACTGGCAGTGAAAAACAAACATATTCCCAAAAGCTTCATGGGTACAGGTTTATATGCTTACAGGCAGGCTACACTAGACACGCAACTGAAGCGACCCGTTCCCAGAGTGTCTGCTACAACAATTAGCTTCCAATATAATCAATGGAACTGGCTACACCAGACGTGATTGCGGTGCGTCCATCTAAGTTGAAAACTAGTTTTACACGCTGTGAACGGAGCGCTTTAATTGCACACCTAGTGTAGCACAGCTGCTGGAATTGGAATATGCAGGGAATTCAGATCTGTCCAAAGAAACCTGTACAGTACATGTTAATGGCTCACTGTGCTCTGCAGAATGAAATCTATATGTACATAATGTATGTGGTGTGTGTGCGCACACACACTCTCACACACACAGACACACCTGTAAGGGCTGGAGGTGGGCGTAGTGCTTCGTGCGCTGACAGGGGGCGTTCCGGGCTTGACGTCCATTCCACTGCCAAACAGCTTCAGGTCCATCTCACACACCTGCACACAAGAGTAAAGCAGTCAGGGACAAGGTGAGTAAAGCAGTCAGGGACAAGGTGAGTAAAGCAGTCAGGGACAGCAGTCAGGTGAGTATGCATTCATACTTGTGACAGGTGTAGCACGGAAGGCGGCCTCACGGTCTAAACATTATCCAATAAATTTGGAACCAGAGTGTGACGACATCTTATTTTTAAGTTTATTACCAAAGGTCAGCACCTCCTTAATAATGCTTTGTTGTGCGTTACTCTCGGTCAATAACGCGATAACTGCGATGATAATGAGAAGGTGTGTGTGTGCTATATGTAAGCTCCTTGACTGCAGCAGTGTGTGTGTGTGTGTGTGTGTGGGTGCTCCACTCCTCACTTACCTGTGGGTTGAACTGGCTGGGGAAGGGAAGGGCTGTGTGTGTGTGTGTGTGTGTGTGTGTGTGCGCGTGTACCTTGCTCGAGGGGGGCATCATGCTGTGAGTGTGAGTGTTCTGTCCGATGAGGCTGCGGTAGCTCTGGTTGGTGGGGGGCTGGCGGCTCAGGCTGGGCGGCTGCGCTTGCGGAGGCGTCGGGGGCAGAGACTGCGGCAGGGCCAGGAGAGGCTGCCCACCACCGGAGCCAAAGTTGGGCAGAGACAGCTGAGAGCCTGGCAGAGGCACCGTCACCTGAACATAGCAGCAGTTATGGAAGATGAAGTGGACTGTTTGTATGCTGAAGGTTTGTTGCGCACCAAACCTTTAACGGGTTTTTTGTGTACTGTAGGCCGATGGTGCCGGCGTTAAATGACACCGAGTATTTTCTTTGGAACTAAGTAAACAACTGCATTTAAAACCTTCCAAGACAGACGTGTTTGCTGTACTTCCAAAAAAGATTGGGTACGAGTTAACTGTACACATTTCATTTCACTGTTTGTTATTAAACTAGCTACACTAGACATGCCCCTTGGAAATCGGAATCGGAAGCCGGGCAGGGGCATCACTGGACCGGTGTTAGCCAGGCAGGGACATCACTAGACCACTAGCACGTGCCCCAGTAAATAAGTTAAGGTGTTTAACAAGCTCCTGTTGACTCTTTGGCAGCATATCATCATCATCATCATCAGATTGGACTGTGCTCCTGTATAGACCCTTTCAAGACAGTTCCATTATCAGCATCATAGTTGGCCCCACAAGGCTTCCTTTTTAACATTCCATATGTGATCTTAATGCAGAGGAAGTAGATTGGGGCCCAAATAGAACGTTCAAGCATTGTTTTTGTTTTTATTGTTAAAAGGGTCTATATTTATGGGTCTAGTGACACGCCGGTCTGCATCTGCGTCTTCCACAAACCTGCTGTAGTCCGGAGCTGGGGCTCTGCGTAGAGCTGTAGTAGCTGTTCTGGGTGTGCTGCTGCTGCATCTGACCCGAGTACAGATTTGAGTGCTGGCTCATCCCCTGACGCGCCTGGCACAAAGCAAACAATAAACGGACAAACAAACAAAACACTACATTACAAACAGACTACACAAGACAAGCAATCAGCTTCCTCAAGAGTGGCTCAGCTCCAAACCCACACCCAAATGCCTCACAAACACAACTAAACGAAATCATGGAAATGCAGCCAGCATATGTTAAGAGAAGGTGAAGTTATAAAGGACATGGGCAATACCCTGTTACTGGTTTCACAGAGGTAAATGGAATGTTCAGTCTGAATAGGTGAATGGAGTGTTTGGTCTGACCAGGTGAATGGAGTGTTCGGTCTGACCAGGTGAATGGAGTGTACAGACATAACGCACTGATACCTGTAGGAGGTGTGTGTCGATGAGCTGTGAGCCGCCCATGCCGGAGGGCTGGTTGAGCTGCGGCTCGAACAGGATGGGGATGTGCTGGGTGTTGGAGGTCTGCTGGAAGGCCAGGCTGGACTGAGGCTTGCCCAGGTCCGGGGGCTGCACCCCAGGGTAGCTGTGCAGTGCCGTGCCAGACAGCATCATGGGGGACGGCTGGGACAGGCTGCTCTGCATGAAAGCCTGCTGGGACCTACAGTAGGGCGATTACGAGGGGTAGAGGAAGAATGGGAATATGATGGGGTTGGGTCACCAACTCACTGTATCAGGTTTAACAAAAATGTTGTCACTTAAGATCTTTTCCAGTCAGTTAACATCTGCGCCAATCGTTCACAGCAAACAACGTTCAGGTGTCTAAAGGAGTGTGACTCTCTCTCTGCGTACGATTGTGAGTATATGTGAGTGTGCACATACACACACACATATATATGCGTGTGGTGTGTGCGCGCGTTTGTGCGTGTGCGTGTGTGTGTGCATGCATGCATGCGTGTGCTGTACCTGTAGGGCTGTATGGAGGAGCCGAAGAGGTCCTGTGGCTGGGAGACAGAGGGGCCAGCGCTGAGGCCCAGCTGAGGCTGATGTTGGTGCTGATGCTGGTGCTGATGTTGGTGTTGATGTTGGTGTTGGTGTTGATGTTGGTGTTGATGTTGGTGTTGATGTTGATGCTGGGGTTGGCCCTGCAGGGGGGCGTAGATGGGGATTGGGATCTGCTGCACGGCCGTTGGCTGGGCGGGGGGAAACCGAGCCATCAGATTAGGGATCTGTATGTCGTTTCCAGTTGTACACAAGAACGAAGTTTAATTTCTTTTGCTTTTGGCTTAGGGACCTCCCACAGTGTCCCATCAACAAACAAAGCCGAATTAATTACACACAACATGACACAGGACACAACAGCATTGCAGGATTGGCTCAAGACAGCTGCAACTTGTGCCACAGGCTATCCCCAGGATCCATAAAGGCACTCCTTCACAGTACAGTATGTGCTGTCCGCAAGCCAATCATTCAACAATCTAGCTTAATCAAGATAACAGCAAAGAATATAAACACAAAGATAGAGATATCTGTACATTGTTATTGAACAGTGAACATAGAGAATTTACACATAAGGCATGTATAAACACAACAATGTAATGCAAAATGTGTAAATAAAATGTGACTCCAGTGTGTAAGCTGACCGAGTATTTGGGCATGGTGGCAGCTGCAGACATGAGCAGCTGGGTCTGGGCCTGGGCACTGGAATATGGGTCCCGTGTGGAAAGCATGCTTGGGGATGAGCTGGCTGGTCCAGGGGGGTGGTGTACCTGCGAGAGGCCAGGTTGGTAGCCCTGCGAGGGGGGAGCCAGGCGTGGGTGTGGCGGGTTGAACAGGTGACCAGTGTCCATGTAGAACGCTGGGATCTGGGCTGCAGAACCTACAGCGAAAGGAGGAGGAGGGGGTGGGTGGGGTGGGGGTGGAAAACAAGCGCATACCACATTAGATTCAAGAACAACAGGAAGGTAACTTCTAATGAAATGATCCACAACACCAGAATCAGTACTGCTGAAATAACTGGTCCACTAATGTCAGGGCAAGCCATTTCCACGAAACTTCCCTACAGCAGCTCTGAAGAACATGAGGGAGCATGACAACAGAACACTTCCAACCACAACAGAACATGGGGGAGCATGACAACAGAACACTTCCAACCACAACAGAACATGGGGGAGCATGACAACAGAACACTTCCAACCACAACAGCGCCACAATTTTACTGGAGCTGCTCATAACTTCAGAGTCATGATTTATGATGGGTGGACCTGTGCCACTTTTGTCAAACATTCTCTATGTGTGTCATGTGTCCCTGGGCGTCCCCTGCTGTTCTGTCCCTTGGCCTACATTCCCATCAAAGCAGCCCAGCGAGAGGGAGAGCGTCAGCTCCCCAACACAGGCCTCATTAGGAGCTGCACTGGGGAGCACTCAGCCTGGTACCGGCTTTCATCTGGGGGACAGGAGGCACCACCTTCTGAGACATGAGCTCTCTAAGCTACCATCACAAAGCCAGGGAGGAGTGTGTGTGTGGTGCAGATTGAGAGAGAGAGAGAAAAAGAGAGAGAGAGAAAAAAGATCGAGAGAGAGAAAAAGAGCAAGAGAGAGAGAGAGAGAGAGTGAGAGAGAAAAAAAAGAGCAAGATATAAATATATATAGAGATATATATATATATATATATATATATATATATATATATATATATATATATATATATATATATATATATATATATATATATATATAGAGAGAGAGAGAGCGAGAGCGAGAGAGAGCGAGAAAAGAGCAAGAGAGAGAGAAAGAGAAAATCTTAATGGGCGCAGAGTAGGGGGGACTTCACCTGCTGCAGACTGGGAGACGAACACCTGCGGTGTCTGCTGCTGCTGTTGCTGGGGCAACAGGGAAGGCACGCAGCCCAGCTGGGAGAAGTTGCTACTGCCCACCTGCAGCTGCTGGGGCTTCACCTTGCAGATGTTGGGAGGGTCCGAGGCCGAGGTGGTCTTAGTGCTCAGGGAGGAAGTTGTGTACGTAGCCGATCCTGGAGGAGGAGAGGGAGGAAATCCACATCAGCACCTCCTACACTACGTGTACATATATATGTATACACACACACGCTGTGGACCCTAACTTTTAATTGACAATGTTGAGCAATGAGCGAACTGACTCACACATGAACAGAACTAAAGCAGTCATGTGGCCATGTGGGAGCATTGCACTGTCCTAGTCATGTTGATGCTTATGGAATTAGCTCATATAATTAGATCATGTAATTAGCTCATATAATTAGATCAACATTGACATTGCAAAGCTTTGCTTTAGTTTACGTTTAAGCCCAATGTGAACAATATACAGCAATAGTTCTGCAGTGGTAGGGAAGTTTTAAGTCTTAAGTTGACGGGGGTGGGGGAGTACCTGATAGGGAGGTGGGTTGGGGGGGGGGGGGGTGAGGTTGAGGAGTACCTGAGGGAGGAGGTGGGGGAGTACCTGATAGGGAGGTGCTGGGCGTGACTGAGGCCACGGGGATCTGAGGCATGGAGGCGCTGGAGAAGGAGCTGAAGGAGGCGCTGCCGGCTCCTCCTCCGCTGGTGATGGGGGAGGCCGAGGAGGTCACGGGCGAACTCTTCTCCACCAGGCTGGGCGAGTTCTCCCACGCCTTGCGCGCCGACTCCATCTGAGATACACAGACACCACAGCACAGGAGAGTCAGAAAGGAGGCAAGTCTGCATCCGGTAACGCTTGGGTATCATATCCAAGAGCACTTGGAAGGATATACCAACAGAAGCAAAAAGAGTGTGAGTGTGGAGAGAGAGAGTGTGTGTGTGTGTGTTCTCACCTTAAGTGTCAGGTCTACAGTAGCGGGAGACACAGTCGTGAGGCTGGAGCTCTGCTGGAGAGCTTCTCTGCGTGGCAGAGGCAGAGAGTGAGGCAGGGCCACCTGGATGCAGAGGAAGATGATGGATCAGTTTTAATACACACTCACAAACTACAGTTTTAACCCTTAAAGGAGTACCGTCACACTGGTGTGACGGGAATGTTGAGAAATGAACGTTCTAAAGAATATCTGGGTTCATTGAATTCAACATAGAATTTTAGAACCTTCAATTGTTGCGGAACTTAGAACGTTCAAAAACCTACACCTTTAAGGGTTAATACACACTCACAAACTACAGTTTTAATACACACACACACACACACACACACACACACACACACAAAACTACAGTTTTAATACACACTCACAAGCTACAGTTTTAATACACTCACAAGCTACAGTTTCAATACAGACTCACAAGCTACAGTTTTAATACAGACTCACAAACTACATTCTCAAACTACAGTTTCAATACAGACTCACAAACTACAGTTTCAATACAGACTCAGGGCAAACTCCTATCTGATGCAGGTTATATAGACCAGCCTTTCAAACTTCTTTGACCTGAGGCCCGGCCATGGCAGACTTTGGGTCATAAGGCTCCATCTACATGTACCCAGAAAGAAGGCTACAATAGCTCTTGGCCATGCTATAAAATTTGACTATACAATACTCAATGCTATACAGTGTATTATACAGTCTCTGCTCTGTTTCTAAGGAAGTTCCAAAAACAACGCTGCTCTATTAAGTTTCGCTAAATAAATAAATAGCCTTCCAGATTGAAGCTGAGCTTTGATACCAACGCTATCATTAGTTTAGTTTCTCTCACAAGAGATCGCGATTGAATGAATGCTCATACCACCACTTAATTGTAGGGCTCCATGTTTAATGACATCGATAGCAGAAACGCTTGTTTTCTTTTTCACAACATCCGGGTTTCTTGATCAACTGCGCAGCAATCAGATGAAGCTAATCAGCCTAATTTCACTCCACTCTAATTCGACCAGCAGTTGACTCACAAGCTACAGTTGTAATATATACTCACAAACTACAGTTTTAATACAGACTCTCTCACAATCTACAGCCTAAGAGCAATCATCTTACCTAACTGTACAGTGCAAAAGAAATGTACATACAGTAATGTGACCATAAAATACACCTCAGTGTGCGTGTGTGTGTGTGCATGTGTGTGTGTCTGAATGTTGGTGCAACTCACATTGGCCACGATGCTCTCCTCCATCTTGCTCCCTGCAGTGGGTACATTATCAGCCAGAGAGGAGGAGGGGGTGGTGTAGTCCGTCACAGACTCCTGCTGGGGACAGAGAGAGAACACCGATGCAATTACTTACACAAGGCTGTCATCAGATCTATTCACAGCTAACGCATTATTCAGGGTAACATCTAACACCTGAATGACTGAAGGTTTGGGCAATTCATTATTGAGCATTTACTATTGATAAAGCCAGAAATTAACTCCTAATTGAATGCTAGGCAAAGTGCAAAGTCAGTCTATAAGCAAAGTTTTTGTCCATGAACTAACGGCATCATGTGGTGTGAGACAGCTTTCAGCTGACCCACCGCTGTTTGTGCTTAGGATCTTTTTCATGGTATTACATTTGCAAATAGATTTTGCATAGTTGCTAAACAAACATAGCCTGGTAAACCTTCTTTCAGATTAAGGGTCTGGCCACGAGTAATGAAAATGGCCCAATTCGAGGGGCGGCACTAAGCATGCATTTGAAACTCACTGCACGCAGTTGGATAACGCTACGACCAATCACAACAATTCATCAGTGTCAGTCATCAGTGTAGCTCGCCTTTGTCCCGCCTACACCGATTTGATTGGTCCCTCTCGCCGAGAGATAGAAGAAATTTGATCATTAATAAAAGGCCAGAGTATCTTGCGGGCACAATTCAAATTGTGCTCTCGCGAGAACTCTGGATTTCCAGGGTAAAACAAACAGACTTAGACTTTTACATTTTAAAAAAGCCAGACCGGCACATCCGGAAACTTTTAATTTGCTGGATGTCCTCGGCCACATTTTCGAGGAAAGCAGGCCGCTTGGGTTGAATGGAAACGTATGGAGCTGCATCCACATGGCCGGTGCTTGCTTTCCCCGAAAGAAAAGAGGACGTGGTGCAGAGAATCGACTATACGCCAGTTGTGCGAATTGTAGCAAAACGAAGCACAGCTGCCCTTAATACAAGATCAAGAGTGACTCCGGCACTGCCACCGTAGCTCACCTTGGAGCTGCTGGAATATTCCGCAGAGGGTACGGTGATCATGCCCTCGATTTCTCCCCCGAGCTCGGGCACCTTGGCGTCTTTGTTGGGGGAGCTGGAGTCGCGGTCCCTGCTGCCCCCTGGGACGCCCTTATCCAAGCCCTCGCCGTCCGACTGGCGGCCGTCTTTGGCCTTGCGATTTTTGAGCGAGCGCTCCTTCCCGATGGGGCCCGGCTTGTACTCCTTTGGCTCCGGGGGAGCGATTTCTGGGAGCTGCGAGGACAAAAGGAGAGAAAAGAAAAGTAAAGTACAGGAAAGAGCGGAGGAGGAAAATGGAAGGATATTCGGGTAAATAGGAGGGAGAGAAAACAGAATGGAGCCAGAATCAGAAAATGGGTTACACACAGACACAAACAAAACAAAAGAAAAAGAAAGAAAAAAAGCAAAAAACATTATATGTTTATATCAGGGCTTTGAACCGATTTTTTTTTCCCCAATCGGTTCGTTCCGAACAGAAACGGAATTATAACGTTTCCGGTTATGTGTTCCACCAATAAATTGACGCTCCCAACCGTTAGAACAAAAAATTCTGTTCCCCGAACGGTTAATTTCGCTCCTGTCAGCTGTTTAATGCTATAGAATTATGTCACATCTTTCTCATCCAGCTTAAACCAAATGTAATAATATTACAACCATTATTAAATAATAATAATTATATTATTATATAATTTACAACAAATTCCAACTGTCGGGGGAAAGGCCATCCAGTAGGCCTACTCATACCGTAACAAGCCATCTGTGCATTAGGCAAACAGAGGTGTTGCCGCCATTTAGCCAAATGTTTGCTAGTCCATCATTAACGTGGAGTCGACAAATATAGCTATTGTTATTGTGTTTGGAATGAGCGTTTTAATTAACGATGGATCGTAATTTAGCCCTTATTTAAGATGTGGAGTGGAGACTTTGTAATCCACCGCTCTTTCTCCATACAGTCAGCGAATGTCTGATGTGAGGTCACACAGGAAGTGAACCTCAGCAGTCATGGTAACGTGCGCAGGAAAATAATTACTTTTTTTTTTAGGCAACGAAAACTTTGGTTTTGGTCGGTTACCATTATTTTTAAATAAGTGTTCCTGTTCCAGAACATAAAAAATAATAACGTTTCCGGTTTCGTTCCTGTTCCCTGTAAAATACAAAAAGTTCCCGGTTTTCGTTTTCGTTCCTTGAACCAATTCAAAGCCCTGGTTTATATATATTATTAATTTTATGCTTGACAGTCATGTCTACGGTTTAGTGGTGTAGCTGCAGTATAGTGTGCTGAACTACACACACACACACACACACACACAGTACTGAATGTCCTGGATTTGGCCAAAGTACCTTCTGAGGCTTGATGGGTCCTGCGCGGGGCTGTTTCTGTCTCTGTTCTTTGGGTTCAGGTAGCTTGTTCTCGGAGCCCTTCTCCAGCAGGGCGGGAACGCCGTCGCTGTCCGTGCTGCCGGCTGAAGACGGGGCGCCAAACTGGATGCTGTCCATACCCGGCTCCACTCCAGTGTCCACACTGGGCTTCACCCCCTGAAGGAAAGACCGCAGACACTATGAGCTTTAGGACGAGTCAGACATTGGACACACTAACCCGGTGGTTCTCAAACTTTTTTTTTGTCATTTCCCACTTTGGAGGTGGGGGATTTTCAAGCCCGACCTGACCCTATCAGCCCGGCAAAATGGTAACATACTGTGTGTGTATGTGTGTGTATATGTATATGTATATATATATATAAAATTCATGTCAGTCTGTTAATGGCTCTTATGTTTGTGTGTGGCTATTTTGTTTTCGAATATATGATCTCCTTTGTCAAAAAAGAAAGGCATTCAAATGTCCTCCTGTTGATTGCGCCCCACCCGTCACGTCATGTCTCTATTCCCCACTAGTGGGGCCCGCCCCACACTTTGAGAACCACTGCACTAACCCAAAAATATACACATATCAGAGATGGGAAACCTGGCTTCAGGAAGTCAAAGTCCTACCATGTATTGGTTCTTCCTGTGTGTCTAAAACAAAACAGTTAATTTCAATAATCAGGGCATCTACCTGGCTGGACAGTTGAGCTAATAAGAATCAGCTGCTTTAGTAAATGGTTGGGAAAAACATGTGGTAGGATTTATTTTATTACTGAAGCCTAGTTTCCCCACCTCTGACCTATATTTCCATACACGCTACGGTCAATAAATAAGATGTAGGTTGTTTCAGACACTGAAACACACGCTGACGGACAGACGGCTTCTCACCTCAGGAGTGACTGTCCCAGTGAAGGAGGTGAGCGGTTTGTTCCAGGCACTGACAGAGGGAGGCTGGGGAGGACTGATGGGTCCAACTGAAAACACACAAGAGCTTTCTCCATGAGAATGTTTTGCCATTGGCGATGGGTATTAACAAACAAGAGTATTTCCTCTCAACATCTTCATAATCCTCTGTTAAGTCAGGAAATGACACACACACACAAACTATCTACCCATGGCATTCAGAGCTACTCACGTTTCTTAACATCCGAAAGGACGGTGGACCCAGGCGCCTTATTCTCCCAAAGCTCGGTGCCGAGGGTACTGTGTGTCTGCGTCTTGGCCGTGGGGAAGTCCACGGGTGCGGAGGGCAGCGGCACGGCTCCTTCGTGAGGCTGGGGGGAGCTAGCAGGCTGGGCTGGGGGCTGTAGGCCATGCTGGGACACCGAGATGGCTGGCTGGGGCTGAGGAAGCTGGGGAGCCTGGGGCTGCTGCTGCTGCTGTGGTGGTGGTGGTGGCTGGGGTGCTGAGGGGGCTGCCTGGCTCTGCTGAGAGGCCTGCTGCTGCTGCTGCTGTTGTTGCTGCTGAGGCTGCTGGGATACCTGCTGCTGCTTCTTAGCAAAGCGAGGGGGAAGCTTGGAGCCTCCGCCTCCTCGGCCTTTCTCCCCAGAACCTTTTTTGCTCCAGTTCTGTAACGCAGCAGCAGAGTACTATGGTTAAGCACTTCATAGGAAGAGATGTTTATCTTTGCAGTAATTTCCTTTGTCCCAACGTGATTCAGCACCATTACCGGTACTAGCCTACTTCAACCAAGGGCCATGAGATGGAGGGATGGCGGACGACCGCGCGCTCACATAATAGAAAATAGCACTCTCCATCTATTTCAAAAACTCTCAAACGTTCAGCCCCACACTTCTATAACAGACTGCACATGTTTCAATCAAACAGGAAAATCCCAAAGGCAATCGGTGGCTACCAAAACACATTTAAAAGGGTAATTCACACCAGGATCGACAATTATAACGATAACTATAACGATAAATGCGTTGTGTTGATGAATGTAATGGCTAAAATTTGATGGATTGTGATTGGCGGTCAGCTTTTTTTATCATTCTTAAAAATCGCTCTGAAAGTGATACCCAACTATATCGTTCTTCATGTCATTATTGTTATAGTTTATGTATGGACGTTGTCATTCATTTTAGCTAGAGCAATAACTTTTTACTATAATTTTATCGTTCTTGGTGCGAACGGCACTTCAGAATCAAACATACTCTACCTGTACAGTCTGTTCCTCCTTTTTCCTTCTCTCCTCGTCCTGCAGGCGCTTCTGCTGCTTCCGGGAAACCACCTCCGTGAAACCGTCGTCATTGGCACTGGACTGGGGGTCCTCTAGTGTTGTTACTTCAGGATGGTCGTCGATTATTACCACACCTACAGCACACACACACACACACACACACACACACACACACACACACGTTTCTCTCTGCACTGTCACAGTATACACTGTAATTTCCCAACTATTAGCCACGGTTTATATATTGATTTTGCTAAATTTCTTCAATATGGGGTTAATACACGGAGGCAGTTAATATGGTATTGGTATTAATATGGCATAAAACACCGTCCTGCAGTTTATACACAATGCGGCTAATACACAGGAAATTACTATATACAAGTCTTGTAGTAGATGGGACTTCATGACACCATCATTATTTCTTACTCTGGATAGTCAAATATACTCAAATATTTACACATCTTTCTCTCTGGCCCTTCAGAGATGCACCATTTCTTCAAAAATCTGATCCATTGCCAGTTAAACGTAGTTTACCTCAGGCACTCATATTTATTTACGGCATAGCTACAGCAATAACTATTTGCACACGTCACACACTCATATTTGAACTCAAACACTGGGAACGGCGACACTGGACGGCGGCCACTCACTGGCATAGTTGTTCAGGTCAAACTGGGACAGAGCATCAACCTTCTCCTTGGGTTTCTTGGCGGCATGTTTGGCCTCGTCTTTGCGGCGAGAGGATGACTCCTTTCCGCCCTTCTGACCCGCTCCGGCCTGGCCGGACTCTGGGTTCTGGGCACTGCAAGAAGGAGAACTCGGTCAACAAACAAACACACAAACATAAATAAATCTGATGACAGATTTAGGCCAAAGGGATAATGTAACTTGTAATTTGTCCTGACCGGACGCCAGTCTAGACTGTTTATCGACAGAGAAGAGCTCTGAGAAAAGACAAGTGGCAGAGAGGATATTAGATGAACACTGTCAAGCTATTCTTATGAAAGGCCATGATGGAAGAAAATGAGGGGGGCACCTGGCTAAAAATACTCTGTGCCGGAGTCTAAATTTAAAGATCCAGAGAAAAAGAATCACATGCAGGCAATTAGTGAAGAAGCAGCTCCTGAGAGCCGAGAGCAGTTCAGATGACTGGCAGAAATACAAAGTCACTGTGGTGGGGACAGGCTGCTTAAAAGAGAGAGAGAGAGAGAGAGAGAGAGAGAGAGAGAGAGAGAGAGAGAGAGAGAGAGAGAGAGAGAGAGAGAGAGAGAGAGAGAGAGAGAGAGAAAGAAAGAAAGAAAGAAAGAAAGAAAGAAAGAAAGAGAGAGAGAGTGCTAGATAGAAAGAGAGAGAGAGAGAGAAAGAAAGAAAGAAAGAAAGAAAGAAAGAAAGAGAGAGAGTGCTAGATAGAAAGAGAGAGTTCGTGGCCACTTTCAGGCAAACAGCACTACAGCCTGAAACAACATCTATCTGAACTGGAAGCCTTGTATATGCCCAATTGCAACAGGTGTAGATAAGATGAGCCGATAAAACTAAATTGCCCCACAGCTCTCTATCGCTAAGGGGTATATAAGCTAACGGCAGTGTAATGGCTATGTAATCACCCGGTCTCTCCACTCACCCTTTCCTTCCAGCTTTGGCGCCAGAGCCTCCTCTCCTCTCACCCTTGCCACCTGCGTAGCCTCGGCCCGGCTTGGCGCCGCTGTTGCCCCTGCGGTTCTGCCGGTCCACGGGCCGCTGGCTGGAGAAGCTCCGCTTGGCGCTGGCTGCCGCCTCACGTTTGGGGGTGACCCCTCCCTCTGTGGGGCTCCTGCTGTGGGGGGCGGAGCCCTGGTAAACGGGGCCGGAGGCGGCCGGAGCCGCGGCGGAGGATGTCGTCGTCGTGGCGGCGGCGGTGGCCGACGCGGCTTCCAGCGCGCCCTTCCGCTCCTCGCGCTCCCGCCGCTCGTTGAAGTCGCTGCTCTCCGACGCCGTCTCCCACTCCTCGTTGGCCTGGTCCGACGAGTTCTGATTGGACAGGTCGGGGGATTTGCTGCCGGCGGCGGCCACGGTAGTGGCGGCTGCTGCCGCGGCGACATCAGAGGGCACCACGGCCTCCGTGCCGGGCAGCTCGGGGGGCGTGGCGGTGGCGGTCGACGTGGCCGGCGTTGCAGAGCTGGTAGCGGAGGTCGGGGGCAGGCTGGGTGGAAGAGCAGCAGCGCTCCCCTCTGGGAGGGTGACGGGGGTGCCAGGGGCTTTGGAGAGCGTCGGGGACATGGTGACCGCGCCGGCGCCAACGGGAAACCTCTCGGCCATGACGGGTTGCCGGGCGCTCTTTCCAGTCGGGCGAAGCGGTGGGAGGCTTGTCCTGTCGCGGTGGCCGTGCGGGCCTTGGCCTCCTGGGCCTCTCCCTGCTGCTCTGAGCTCCTTCGCCAAACGCCCCGGCTTTTCCTCGTCGATGGTGGCGCCCGATCCGGACGGGCGGGTTGTCCATGCTCGCTGAAGTTGTCCGGCCTCTGATCGGAAGGTCTCCATTGGCTTGGAGGGCCACTGGGAGGATTCGCGGACTCCAGGCCGCCTGAGGGGGGCTGGCCTGGGGCCTCCACGCTCCCTGCCACCCCCTCTCCTGCTGTAAAGTGCTCCTCTGCCTCGACGTGTGGGCTCGCCCTTGGGCAGGAAGCCAGGCTTTGGCCTACCTTCGTCGTCTTTGCTCCCGCCTTTGTCAGGGAGGTGAGCGGAACCGTACGGGCCGCCAGCTTTGGGTCCGGAGCGCGGTTCCCCGGGCAGCTCCCGCCGCAGCGGACGGCTGGGTTTGGCGCTGGGCTCTCTGTCAGAAGCGCCCGTGTCGCTGGCCGACTCGTGGCCCTCGCTCTCCGAGTCCGTGTCCGAGCCCCGCCGGCGGCGACGCTTGGGCAGCACCTCAAAGTCCGAGCTCTCGCTGCGTGTCTCGCTCTCCTCCCGGCAGCGGAGGCTGGCGGCCGTCGGCTGCTTGAGTGGTGGTCCGAGATGACGCTGCCCCCGCACGCGGTACTACGCTTTGCTGCGCCTCGGTGCTGGGCCCTGCCCCATAGCTGCCCCTGTAGCTCCGCCCGCGAGAGTAGTACTCCCCTCTCCCGCGGCCCCGTAAGCTGGGGTCCATTGGCCAGTCCTTGTCCCGGTCCATGTCCTTCTCCCGATGCGGATCGCGGTCCCTTTCCCGATGCGGATCGCGGTCCCTTTCCCGATGCAGATCGCGGTCCCTTTCCCGATGCGGATCGCGGTCCCTTTCCCGATCGCGGTCACGATCCCTCTCCCGGTCATCGCGCCTGTAGGAACGAGGCGGCAGGTTGGACTCTTTCCGGGAGGGGAGTTTGGGTTCGGGGTGCTTGTCGCTGCCAGTTGGTTTGTCCGTTTTGTCATCAGGGATGTTCGCCGTTGCTGCAGGGCCCGCGGACAGCTGCGTGTCTCGGTCTCTGGACTTGGCGGCCCCATTGGCTGCCCCGCCATCCTCGGGCTCAGTGGACGTCGTCTCCCTCTTGGCCTCCCGCTCCACAGAGGGCCTCTGTCCTTCCAGCACGGCCGCGGCTGCAGAGGAGGGGGGCTTGGAGCTGCCGCCGCCGGAGTCTTTCTTGGAGCCGCGGTCTCCCCTCTCGTGGCGCTCCTCCCGCTCCTTCCTCTGCTCGCGCTCCTCCTTCATGTCACGCAGGACGGGCTTCTTGATGCCCGAGCGCCGTAGGGGTCGTTCTCCTCCTCCACCTCCTCCTCCCTCTCTCCTGCCAGAGCCAGAGCTCCGGGAGGGCCAGCGAGTGTCCACCTTCTGTTTCCCAGGCTGAGGCAGTGGGAGTTTGTCTGCTTTGTGCACGCTGCCAACGCCACCGTCCGTCTGAGTGGCGGGAGGCGTGGAGCGGTTGTTGATGCCGGTCGGGCCTGGTCCGAACGGCTCCCTCCTGGGTTTCTCGTCCGGACGCTCGCCGCCGCCCTCAGACAGGTCCAACGTCTTTGTCGCCAGGGTAACGGCCTCGAAGCGCGGCTCGTCTATTTTTAGCGAGTGGCTGGAGCCTTGGGAGAAACTCCTCTGCAGCACGGCCTTGCCGAGGGCATCCACGTCTTCGCCGCAGGGAAGGCTGGCTTCCTCGGGCTCGAAGGACGAGACCGCGGCCACCCTGTCCGCCTGCAGCAGGCCCGGCACCTCCTCGGGCCCGTGGCTGAACGCTGCAGACAGCGGCTCCGACGAGTCCCGGAAGAAGTCACTCTTGCCCCGGGGCTCCAGGGGGCTGTGCTCCTGAGAGTAGACAGAGGAGAGACCCCTGTCCAGCTCCAGACCAGCGTCCAGCCTGCCACGAGGAGAGGGGGAAACAATCAGTCAACCAAACAGACTATGAAACTATGCGCTTACACTGACTAAAACACGTCACATAGAAGGTTACTCTTGATATAAGGTATGCTACCCTCTTACAACCAAGTACAGTGTACGACAAAGTAAACAAAGTGTAAACAACAGTGTACAACAAAGTAAACAACGTGTAAACAACAGTGTACAACAAAGTAGAACAGAAGTACAGAGTAGTGCAACAAAGTAACATCACTAAGGTCAACAAAAGTGGAACCTTTCGGTCCTCTCCCTCACCTGGGTTCCTTGACGTCATCGCGCCCTTTGGGTGGGGTGGCCGAGGGCAGCGGCTCAGTTTGGGGATACGAGTCGGCGCCCCACACCACGCGCGGCGGCTCGTTAGGTAGGCCGTGCTCTCGGATGGGACGCGTCAGGTGATCGAAAGAGTCGGAGCCCGACGGGCTGCTGTCCGCCGGGTCTCTACGCACCAGCTGCTTGGGGGGAATCCTGCCTGCTGGATGGAACACGCGCCGGACAAACATCACTCAGATGTGCAATTTCACCACTGGTATTCATTTAACATTCCCAAGTAGAGTGCTTTGTTAAACTTATCACTACACTTCAACAGTGATTATAATCTAAACAAGCATCTATTGTGCTGCAACGCCTACAAGGAGCCACTGTTTACCTGGGTGCATGGGGGGCATGTCCATGGGCGGGCGCCCCGACATCATACGGGGGTCCATGTACGACTGCATCATGAGCCAGCGCGGGTCGAAGCCCATGGAGGGCATGTGCTGAGGGTGCTGGGGGTGCGGGCCCAGGGGCTGGTACAGGGAGCGGTGCTGAGGAGCGGGCACCCCGGTGCCAGAAGGGGACACTGGGCCACCACCGCTGCTGCTACCACCACCACCGCCGCCACTCTGCTGCTGCTGCTGCCACTGCTGCTGCTTGAGCTGCTCCTGCAGATGTGAAAGCGTTAGAGACTTGCCTGTGTGCTTGTTTTGTGATGTGCTGTTGAGTGTTAGAGACTTGCCTGTGTGCTTGCTTTGTGATGTGCTGTTGAGTGTTAGAGACTTGCCTGTGTGCTTGTTTTGTGCTGTTGAGTGTTAGAGACTTGCCTGTGTGCTTGCTTTGTGATGTGCTGTTGAGCGTTGATTTAAATACACTAGTCAGGGATATTCGGCTTCCACTATAACCTTTACAGGTGAACTTAATGTGACCTTCTCTAAATTTTTGAACGCGCATGTCCAACAACAGTTCAATGTTTCAGTACTTTCTGTACTGAAACACTAATTTCACCCGAAAGCCAGATATCCCTTACTTTTTGTGAGTAGTGTATATATCCAATGACACATTTTTTTGATTTTTTTTGTTTTTTTTGACACATTGAATTGATTGTTGAACATAATTTTGATGTTTTTGATTAACATAATTGAACGTTTTAGATTGTGTCAACAAGATACATTTATTTTTCACCCATATCAAAGTATCAAATATATACACATTAAAAACAACTTCTAGTCACATAAATGGTGTTAGCTATATGTAGAGTCCCATCACAGGTGTGTGGCATTACCTGCTGTCTGAGGAAGCGAGGCGGTAGGGACTTCTGGAACTGTTTGGAGTAGCCCGAGTTGACCGCGGGGCGGATGGCTGCACCACCCTCCCCTTCCGCCTCCGTAGGCTGCAGAGGGGGGTCCTCGCTGCTGGAGGGGTCGAGCCGGGACAAGGAGAGCTGAGGGTCCTCTACTGCACGCATTCCACATGCGCGCACACACACACGCGCACACACACACACGCACACACAGAGACGCACACACACCTTTACTTCAGTCCTAATAATGCATATTATGTAAATGTAAATTTCTCCAAAGAGCCACAAAAAATAATGCCATCATTCTAACTGAAGCAGCTGGAAGTGGTTCCTTCCATTACATTCCGGAGTGCTCAGCACTGGGTCTCAGCTGTGATATTTCTTAACAGGCAAAAAGATTTACTCTGTGATCCACATGAACATGAAACCGACCCAAGCATCCACTGCCATCCATCTGTGTGTCTCTGTGTGTGTGTCTCCGTGTCTTTACCACTGACATCCGTCTGTGTGTGTCTGTGTGTGTGTGTGTGTGTGTGTGTGTCTTTACCACTGACATCCGTCTGTGTGTGTGTGTGTCTCTCTCTCTCTCTCTCTCTGTGTGTGTGTGAGTGTGTGTGTACCTCTACACTCGTCCGAGCTGAAGTAATCTCTCATGGACTGTCTGTCGGGCTGCAGCTGGGGCTCGTCTCCAGCTCCGCTGTGGTCCTGCTCCGCTGGGGTCCTTTGGACCGCGTGGGCCGTGTGGGCCGGTGGGGTGGGCTGCCGCGGGGGAAGATGCGCCGCTGCGATGAGCTCCTCCTCCTCCTCCGGCACGCTGGACTTGGGCCTCTCGTGGGCTGGCGACGGGACTGGAGGATGAGGAGGGCCCTGCGCCGCTGCTGCAGGCTGCTGTTGCTGCTGCTGGAGGGGGGGCTGGGGGGTGGGGGTGTCCGTCCGGGGGCCCGCCGAGTCATCATGGCCGTCGCTGACCCCGGGGGTTGTGGCGGAAGCGCCGTGTTTGGGCTCCGAGGGGGTCGCGGTGGCGGTGGCGGTGGGACTGGAGGCAGGCGCGGGTCGGAGCTTCTCGTTGAGCCGCTTGAGCTTCTCGGCGCAGGCGGCCAGCCGCTGCTCCTCCATGCGCCGCTCCTCCTCCTCGCGCCGACGCCGCGCGCGCTCCACCGCCTCCGACAGGTCCGACTGCTTCTTGCGCTTCTGACGCCACGCCTCCGAGTCCTCCTCCCCCGCAGGTGGCTTCACCGCTCTGGGGCCGCTGCCGCCAACCGGCCGGCCCGCTGGCTGACCCTGACAAAACACGGAGACGAGACCACGGGTGAATTTACACACACCTAATAGAGTCCCGAAGCCATGACGTAGCGTTGCCAAGGCAGCAATTTCATTGGATCCAAACAAATCAATCTAACCATTGAAATCGCCATAGCGGTGGCTTTCTTAATCTATTTCAATAATTTTACAACGTTTCTAAGACGTTAGTATATTTTTTGACACTGTAGGAATCACATACTACAACATATATTCATTCATACCAACACGATCAAATTCGTGACTACAGAGTTTTATTTTAGCATGGGTTTCCTCCGTAAAAGAGACCTGCATGTAACTTCACAGCATGCGGTTAAAATCCTTAAATTCAATGGACGTGTTTTTGGCTTTATTTTTTGGCAAAAAACGCCGCCTTTAACAGCCGCCAGTCTTTGAGAAGACTGGAAATATCCACTGGAATTTTGTTTCTTTCTATTACACCTGCGAGGGAATCCGTGTTATGTGGCTAAGCTGCTGCCTAGCAGGTAAAACACGTTTAAATGGATATATTTATTTTTATTAGCTAGAAATGATGCCACATGTCTACATTCAATGCTATTTATGCCACTACGAAAGTTTGTTTAGATCCAGTGATTCTGCCGTCATGGAAACGCTACGTCACACTTCGGGACTCTATTGTGCTTCAATATAGCTCTATTAAAATAAATGTAGTGACTCTTAAAGGTGCTCTACGCGATGCTGGGTAACGTCACTTCTGTTGACTTTCAAATAAAACAGAGAGCTGGCTCGCTACTTCCTCCCCATCCCTCCCGTGCTGCTCCTGTGCAAGTGAAACTCTTAAACGCGCATCTTGTCAATGATTTGCTGGAACAGTTTGTTATGTTTTTATGGGCTAGGTTTGCCCAGGTTGTTTTTGTTGCCGTTTTTTTAGCCGTCCACAGAGATCGCGTTTTTTTTTACAGTGTATTCAGGACACAGACAGCTAGCGGTTGGTTAGGTGATGTTTGCAGTAAGTGACATAACATGTTTTAGCCTAAAAAACGTGTGGCATCGCTTAGAGCACAATGATATACTGTATAAATATGCTGAACAACCAAATAAAGCTATTCATCTTTTATTCCACTTCTGTGTACTTCAATACACCTAAACTTTAATAATGTGGCAAGACATAGCTATGCTGAACAACCAAATAAAGCTATTCCTGATGGGCAAGCATGTCTCGACATACTGGCCATGTTTCAAATAAGGCTACACGACTGGTTTGGGAAACTGCTCTGTGAAGGTGTCTGTGTTTCAGTTCCCATATCCAAAACAAAAACCAACCAGAAACTGAACGTCAATTGAAGAAGCATGGTGAGAAAGAAATCCCGATCCTTTAAATTTGGCATTTGTACTAAATAGCACACGCATGCATATCATTAGTAATCACCTGGAAGTCTCGCTGTGCTGCCTTGTATTGGGCCATGCTGCCTGGTGAGGGAGCTCTGCCGTCGCCGCCGTCTACCCATGAGCCTTTGCTGCCGCCCCGGTCCTCGCCTCCATCCTTCCAGCCCTCCTGTCCGTCTGCAGCCCGTGCTCGCATGCGTTCCATCTTACCCATCCAATCCCTGCGCAGATGTGGAGAAAAGACGAAAAAAAAAAAAAAAAAAAAAAAAAAAAGCTGTGTGATTATTCAAGATGCAACCACAAGGATTTCTATAAACAACACTAAGCAGCGACTACCTTGACAACCCTTCACAGGATATTAACTACACAAACAAAAACATTCACAACAGAGAGAGAGAGAGAGAGAGAGAGAGAGAGAGAGAGAGAGAGAGAGAGAGAGAGAGAGAGAGATCTCTAATGAGCTCACCAATTCTCCCCTTTCTCCTTGGCTGCTTGGTTTTCCTCATCGTCGCTGAAGTTGAGTTTTTCTGAGTAATCCACCTCCATCTGGGCTCCTGGAGACCAGACAAAAACAGGGCGCGCAGTCAGACACAACATTTTATATCGCCGTGCTAATTAGCTCTGGGCTCTAATGGTGCATTTTAAGGCTACTCTTGATTTATTTTATTTTACTGCAGCCTGGCTACTTTTCCCTCAAATTTCATCTGGACACCCCTGCTGCGTCAACTCATTAGAACACACACACATAAAAATACACCCGTCTTTCGTCTTATTTCCCCTGGGCGTGTTGGACGAGCTGTGTGATGTCTGCTGCTAGCTCAGCTGGTGAGAACAGAGCTGTTCGTCGCCGCTCACCTGCCCAGCCTTCGTCGGCTTCCGTGTCCAGGTTGTCCAGCTCCTTCAGGTCTGTGGCACTGATGATGGAGGGCCGGTCAGGGTCCTGCTGCCATGACTGTGGCCTTGGGCCTGGTCTGGGGCCCCTGGGATAGAGTCAGGAAGGGGAAGGGGAAGAGAGAGGGGAGGGGAGACAAGAGCGAGAAGAGATGTCAGCCGTCAGATGTACAACATATAGATATGTCCTCCGACCATATAAAACAGCATGTTAATTATTAATATGCATGTATATTAGGGGTGGCATAGTTCACAAAACCCACGGTTCCGTTCGTATCACGGTTTTTTCGGTTCTGTACGGTTTTTGTTGTTATTTTTTCTTTTAATCTTTAACACTTCAGAAATATCATACTTCAGCATATGATATATAGCTTAATTATCCACCATTTAGGCTACAATATTAAAATAGTTATATCATGTAATCATGCACAAAATGAAAGAATTTGACTTGAATTTAAGCACATCATTGAGACCATCTCTGAGGAAAGGTGAGAATTTGATACAGCAAGAGTGAAGATATTGATGATTTCAACATGCTTTTAATTTATTTGTCAAAAAAGTAGAATGTGTTATTGCCATCTACAGGAACTTTTGTGCCTTTTTAGCAGCAAGTGAACTTCAGAAAGAATATATTTAAGCTCACGATCTTCAGACTGGCCCAAAACGCTAATGGCCCACCAGGAATCCACCCGAAGCTCCCGATAAGCCACTCCGGGCCTGCACTAGCATAATGAATATGTGTTGCACAATGCTTGCACACAGTCGCAGTTCTATCTACCGTTTTCTTTCCTCTGTCGTCATAAAGTAAAACTGAACACAAAATGTTCCCACACACGAGACTTATGAGACACTGGCGCAACTCCGGGCTGCCTTCATTATCTCTCCCACTTTCCATTTCTACACGTGACCCACAGCACTTCACACCTCCGCTTTCACACGAAAGGAAAAATAAAATAACTGTCTGAGGTCGCATACGGGCATGACCGTCAACACCCTACGATGCACACATGGCCCGAACCGAGAGGTTCGGATTCTTTTCATGAACCGTGCCACTCCTAATGTATATGGTCTATTCAATCAGAGTTGAAAATGCTCCAAAAGATCCTTTTCTTTTGAATAACCAGTGAAGGCTGCCAGGACAAAACGTCAGGCTCAAAAAAGCTCAGAATCTAAACAAGTACAAGGCTAATTCTGGTCCACAGCAACCTTATCTGTATTGCACTGCAGGGGTCAATGATCAAGGATGAGCACAGAGCTCTGGCATTTTTAAAAGTGGGTCAAGGTTGCTGTAAAGGTGTAAACAAATAGACTGCCCAAGGGAAGCAACAGGATACATTTACACATTTACATAAATGATATACACACTAACAATCAGTATGGATTTTGAGTAAATCTGCAAGAGGAGACCATCACCAACCAAATATCCCATCAGAATTACACTTTGTACATTCTACATATATAAATATGTAGGATATATTAATAACTAACTTACACAATGATAAGAAACAACAAAGAAAGAAGGGGGCACTGCAAAGAATACTCACTTTGATCCATCTTGCGGCACAGGGTATCTGAAGTTTGTTTGCACAGGTGCAAAAGGCATTTGAGGGTAGGCATGAAACATCTGCACAAAAGGGAAAAAAAAGCAATGAGATGGAGCTCATTTCCAACCTAAATGCAACCACAACAAAGTAATCACTCAGCTATGGTGGAAATAATTCCCTAAAGGGCCATTCACACTAGGAACGATAACTATCCAGTTGTTAAGTGCGACGTCACGGGCCCAACAGCTTTTTCATCCGAAAAGATGTTTACTAGCACAGCCAGGTTCACAGGTTTCCACAACCTGTAAACGTCGACCACATCACCTCTGTTTTAGTAAGGGTCAACAAATTGCATAAATCAATAAGAGTAATAAGTGTAGCCATGTAGCCGGACGATATAATCAAAATCCAGGCCTCTGCGGAAAGACGGATTTTGTTAGGTTTGTCAGTAGTTGAACGACAATTTTCTTATCGGCTACTCTGAATAGCGGAAAAAAATAGTTTATTTTACAGTCTATGGGGAAAAACAAGCGGCTCTGGGAGGAGATAGACCAGGTACAAGTATTGTCAGCACATTATTCCATCCCGACTTAGGAGAATTCCGGTAATTTTTCACATAGATCTGCTCCTCGAGGTCACTGAGTACTGTCGGTATGATACAAAGTAGTAGCTACAGTGCTACAGTCTGGGGCTATGTTTTTAATGATGCCCCCATCGTTAAAACCTTTTTAATTCATATTGAAAGTACTCAGGGACTTAAACAGCCGGATAAAGGTAACTAACTATAAAGATATTAGTGCCATTACTGTTATAGTTCATGTTTGGATGGAGTCATTCATATTAGCTAGACCAATACTTTTTTTGCAGTTATCGTTACAGTAAGTAAGTAACTTTTATTTATATAACGCATTTATCTATGCACAGAGTGCAACCCAAAGCGCTCCACACGCAAGAGCACATAACACAAAAGATGCCAGACAGAGACACCCGTAACCGTGACACCTAGACATACAACAAACAAAATTAACAAATAATAAAATAAATAAATAAGAAATAATAATAAAAGAAAATAGCTATTGTTCTCGCTGCTAACGGCCTGTTAAATTCCTTCTGCATCTTAATGAATTGTGGCACTTACATACGGGGGCATCATTCCCCGGAACTGGGCATGAAACTGTGGGGGGACGCCACCCGGAGGCTGCTGCCCCCCATTGAGTTTGTGCTGGGGGGCCGGGGCGGGCAACCTGTCCCACTTTCTGCCCTCGGCCGGGGCCGGTTTGCTCGTTTCGTCCGAGTCGACGGTGGGGGATGGGGTGGTGCGAGCCACCCCACCTTCCTCAGGAGGCTTGCTTTCCATCTCCGAGGGGCTGGAAGCCGAGTTCAGATTCCTGCCCCCACCCTCTCGCCAGCTGCCAACATCTGCACCAACAAGAGAGAAAGTTTCTTACGCTTTAGTCCAAAGCAACGCGCATTAATAAAAAAATAAACATCATTGTCATTAAAAATACAGTTTGAAGTAGTCATTAGGGACGTGTTCAGATTGGTGAATAACCAGTTAACCATTCCAAAATATTCTACATTAATATTCATATTCAGCTATTATAATATTCATATTCAGCCATTTTAATGCACAGAATCACAGCAGAAGTTGCACAATCACGGCATAACATAGCAAAACAGTTACGATATGCCACCATGGTAGAGGTTCTGCTACCCAGGCACTGTGAAACACTGTTTATATCCCTAATCCCAACACTGCACTTAATATTTTTAATTATTCCTGTGCACCCCATTCATAGTCATAGAACATACATAACATAAAAAAACATAACATAAAAAACACCAATAATACTAAAATGTCTTGTGTAAAGATGGTTTAGTTGAAACAAAGTTATCAGGAATTGACTAGAGACTAATTACTCAGACGCGTGAACACATGGACCACAAACACAGACTAATTAGCACTGATGATGACATGTTATGCTGCAATTACTCAGCAACACACAAAAAATAATAATAAAAAAAATCAGAGACGAGATTTTGCAAAACACGATTCAGACAGATCAATGCGGCTGGCCTAAATAAAAGGGTGTATGGGTACGTGTCATACTCTGAGGTCTGAGGCTGGGGCCGGGCCCGTAGGGTTCCTCATTCTGGTCGCCTGCCTTCTCAGCTTCTCCGGCTGCCTGGAGAGT
Source organism: Alosa alosa (assembly GCF_017589495.1). Taxonomy (NCBI): domain Eukaryota; kingdom Metazoa; phylum Chordata; class Actinopteri; order Clupeiformes; family Clupeidae; genus Alosa; species Alosa alosa. The sequence continues at coordinate 29,896,346 of NC_063197.1, read as the reverse complement.
GGGGAACTCGTGGTGGAACTGGCTGCTGACGCGCGGCGCGCCGTCCACCTGGCCTGGCTGCGGCGGCGGCGGCTGCTGCTGCTGCTGCTGCTGCTGCGGCTTGTTGTTGTTGGCCCACGAGCGGCTGGTGCCCAGAGTGAGCTCCGGGGCTGGAGTGATCGGAGGCTTGGGCTGAGGGGGCGGGGTTTCTTGTTGTCTGTTATACACAATTCAAGTCAAGTCAAGTGAAGGTATTTCTCTAGCACATTTAAAAAGCAGCAGCATTGCACCACAGTGCTTTACAAAAAATAAAAAAAATAAGAAATGATTAATAGGCTAAATAAAGAGAACACCACACGTACAATCTCAAAGATAATAAATGCCCCTTGTATTAATGTTAATGAACATAAAAACAACAGAGTAAAAATAACAGAGGGGAAAAAAAAGAAAATTACACAGGGTACACAGGGGGTGGGCGGATGGGGGCGGATGGGGGCAGATGCAAATGAGAGAGAGCACATAGCATTGTTTACAAAAAGGCTACAAGAAACGATCAGGGTAAACTTCAAAACCTGGATTAGCCTTAACAATAGACTTTCATTAATGCTCCTGAGACCACACACACATACAAGCAGATCTGAGGGGCCCATCTGAGTTGCTGATTAGTACAGTACAGCTCACACGGGGTCAGTGAGGCCAAACAGCGTGTGAGCGTGTGTGTGTGTCCATCGCACCGTTCGTCTCCGGGTTGGTCCTGACGCGAGGCCCAGCCGCTGCCGTCCTTGGGTACGATGTTGACGTTGGGGTCGTTGCCTTTGTTCTCCGCCTTTAGGCTGGGCAGGTTAGCCGGAGGGGGCATGCGCCGACTGACCGCAACTTTGCCCAAACTCTGGAGTCCATGTCTGGCAGCCACTGCGCACCAGCACGAACGAGGAAAAGAAAGAAAAATAAAAATAAAAATAAAAATGAGGGCGACACAGAACGAGACTCCAAACTGAGGGACTGGACACTTTAATGACCAGTTCAAATGGAATATCCACAAATGCTTTAAGGCCAGTCAACCACAGTGAATCATAGGCAAATATTACCCCACTTCAATAAATCCCTCTTCTCATTAGCTTCTCCCCCATGACACACATCAGTAAAAGGCTTGGGCTCGAGGAGCAGCAGAAATGCAAAGAACTGACTCAGTGGACAAAGACTGCTTAGTAAAGCTGGCAATGGCCAGACAGAAAAGCTGTTTATTCATGAATGGAAGTGGGGGGGTGGGGGGTAGTCACTTGCATTCCCATCTGATGACTGTGTTCGACCGTTAAGGTATGTCTGGTGTTTTGGGCTTGAAGATTGCTTTATTTGCTCTTTAGCGGCTTATAATATACATCAGTGTTTCTCAAACTTTTTCAGACGAAGGACCACTTAACCAATAAAAAAGAAGCGCACGGACCACCTAGCTAAAAAAAAAAAAAGATCAGACCTACTTCAATAGTATATTAGTCTACACAATAGGCCTACTCACTGAACTACCTTGCTTATTGTTTTTGCACTTTGCTTATTGTGTCAGAGGAGTCATATTTAAACTGGCATATCTTACATAGACAGTGTTGCAGAACTGTTTGGATTTAGCCTGCATACAAGTTGGTTCAATATTGCAAACAACTCATCTATATTATATTTTACCACGTCTGCTCGCGGACCACTTGGGATATCTTGCGGACCACCAGTGGTCCCCGGACCACACTTTGAGAAACACTGATATACATAATTTATATTATTGCTGTTAAAAAGGACAGTACGCAGCATGTGTTGCAATACTCACCTGCGGTTTTCTGGGTCTCCAGAGATTTGCCTTTGTAGGTGTTGAAGAGGCTAAGGGTTGCATACTTGGTCTTGCCATCCTTTGCCTTGGTGCTTGGCCCTGACTTCTCGGACATTTCGCTGGAAACTCATTGAGTCTGGTCCTCCGGCCTCACCCCTCAGAACCAGCCTCCTAGGAGACAAGGGGGAGAGAGAGAGAGAGAGAGAGAGAGAGAGGGGGAGGGAGAGAGAGGGGGGAGAGAGAGGGGAGAGAGAGGGGGGGGAGAGGGGGAGAGAGAGGGGGGAGAGAGAGAGAGCAAAACAGGGATGAGAAATTGCAAATGAAAGGGTATTCCAAAAGAAAAAAAGGATGCAGTTCACTCTTGTTTTCAAAGGCATCTAATTTCCTTTGCTTACCAAAAGACTGCACTGACAATGAGCAATACTAACGCACTAACTAACATGCAACACTAATGCATGAAATGCAATACCAATGCACTAATATGCAACACTAATGCAACCAAGGCATGTTGTTGTAGATCACTTTCACCAACCTGGACAAGAGTCCTCAATAATTCCATGGACAAACCAATTTAACCAGACAAGTTTCAGTCGGGCCACCATTTCTTGCCCAAAAGAGACATCAGTTCCAAATACTTTTTTGCAATACCTTTAGCACTCTAAAAGCTTCAGTAGCATCTGGTAAAGTATGATGCAACAGAGAGAGAGCCCCTTGATCAGCCAACCATGATATATGGAAGAGGGGTGTGTGTGTGTGTGTAAACATGCTAAACATGTTTATCTACAATTCTGTGTTTTCTCAGATGAGTGGCCAGAGAAGCCTCCTACCGCTTTAAATTACAACGCCTCAATCGATAGAGCATGTCGCGTTGCTATGCCAACAGTCTGTAAGTGTGGTGGATTGACAGCATTTGGGGCTGAAGTCTCCAGCGAGCCACATGGGGGCAATTCATAATTGATGAAGCACAGTCAAGCCCAGAGAGAAGGGCTGAGCCACCACAACTCAACACGCATGGCTGACAGGACAGCCGGCGACTACTACAACAACAACAAAAATCACTTCACACTTCCACTTGCTCACTGACATCCTAAAGAACCAATCTGAGACTCTTTTTTGTTCCCAACACATTTAAAATGCATAAATATTCTATATAAATACCCTTACTGGACCATATTCTGGCACTCTCTAACCCCTTGTGTGCACCGCCATAGTATGATAACTGCATATTAGATCAGCTTCCTTTTATCAATATAGACCAAAGCCTCAACATGTATAATTACAAGGAAACAAACACACAGCTCTCTTAAATGCCGTATCAGGCAAGTCCTTGTGCGCAGACTGTGCCAAGTGGTTCTGCATTATGTGGTAAAAGGGGAATTGATAAGAAGGCCAAACTTGAGAATGAGCAGACCTCATTTCCTCAACAACCACAATACAAACAGACAGACAGTCAGTCAGACAGACACACACACACACACACACACACACACAGCAAGAGGAAATAGCAGGATCCTTTGTGGGGCCAAAGGTCACCCAAGGACATGTGCATTTCGGTGACGACTGGAAGACGAGTGAAGGGTGGCACTCTGAATCGTGAGCCACGTCCTGCAACACCAACATCTCTCTCCAGTCATGTGACTACTCGGGCTCCATTCTGTTCACCCACCATACCGACTGTGGGAGTCAGTTGAGTCACAGCTATAGACCCATTCAAGAGAGTTCCATTATCAGCATCATAGTTGGCCCCACAAGGCTTCCGTTTTAACATTCCATATGTTATCTTAATGCAGAGGAAGTAGATTGGGAACCAAATAGAATGTTCAAGCATTGTTTTTGTTTTTATTGTTGAAAGGGTCTATAGGATTACTTATTTCCATCCAGAGCACGACAGAAAACCAGCGACTGATCAGTGCTCCAGACTGAGAACGAAAGGGGTTGCAACTTCACTGGTGATTTCTGAATGGAGATAAATTTAGCTTTGGCTTGGCTTTTGGCAGGCTCAACTAAAATGTTACATTGGGGGAGGTTCCAAGAGATGCTTCCAAGGCAGTAACACAATGGTTTTAGAGTGATTGTTCCATTCAAAACCACACCGCTGGCCATGTTGCTCAGCATAGAAAGAATGTCTACGTTCACCAAATCAAACCTTAGCATCTTGTTAGCACAGCCTAGCTCTTGCTAGGTCCAATATAAAATGAGTTGTTATCAAGACATCTTCTGTGATCTCATAGATGAAACACTCAGGGGACCAGAGCAGCCATCACAGGTCCCAGCCATCTGCCTCCCATATGATAACAGCCAATGAGAGAAGAGACCACCATACCCTAAAATCTCAGGCCTGGCAACTGGCCCTACTGAACTACTATTCGCTTAAGATTCTTGAATAAATCAATACCATAACTGGATTGGGGCTAGTGGGGGTTTGGCATTCACAGTTCATCAGTAAAACTAGGAACAGATGATGTTAATGATCGGCTTCTGAAAGGATCCATCCAATTCCTCCGCCCCCAAGATTCTGATGAGAATCTATCGTTGCCATAAATGTTCCCATCAGAGTTAACCAACACATCCGCCTACGTGAACATGAGAGGTAAGCGAGGTGACGTACGTGAAGTAACGTAATAGTGAAGTAACGTTCCCACCTTAATCTCCAGGACAAAATGTTATATTAGACTTTTCTGCTTTATACCGATCTTCCTTGTACATAGATCGACACCAACTATATTGACGCATCCTGCGGCGTTCACAATGTATTTGTCTACAAAAGGGGCCACCAGGAACTTACAAAACCAGATTATAATTTAACATCGATCCAGTGGTGTATAGCCATAGCTGACCGGTGGATAACGCTTCCATGATCTATGATCCTTAAGGCAGTAACGTTATCACCACCAACAGAACAAGGGGAAACCAAATATATCATGATAGACTGGAAGACGTACATAATATGGTGATGTGATTGTTATCCAAGCCAGCCAATCTAACCCTTACTAAAATACTTGTTCATCCCTCCATCGACTAGCCCAGTATTTTCAGAGTTGAATATTTGACAAATACAAATGAACTTTACCCATGTTTTATAACACTCCAGTGAGAAACAGCAACCCTTGCAACATTAAAGCTAGTTCTACCACTATTGTTGCGACAATATTGGCTACTTACATGGTAGGCTAAAACAAAACTGAACGTACCTACTACCTAACTATAAACCTTATTGTCTGCATGTATGAAATGATTCTAAACAAAACCATAACGTTAACTTACTTGCGCTTGGCATTAGTGCAAAGACATCTCAATAATGATGTCCAGACTAATGAGCTAACTATGGTTATTAGCTAACAAACTCGCTAGCTCAGTGTGTCACAGCGCCCCTGTTTGGATCCATCACCGTTAAGACCATCTCTTTCGAACGTCTGATATTACCAGGCTTAACTTCTGCGAACAAATATTTAATTAACCCATGTTGTTCTTTGAAGTGATCTGTGTGGTTTGTTCATGTAATAGTTTCAGTAAGCATAGAGAGAAGGAGGGAGGGTCGCAGCGGCCCGGTGTACTGAGGTGGCCTCCGAAGCCCATTTTAGTAGCTACTTGGCTAATGTTAGCCAAGTCAAGTTTCCTCCATGGCTACTAGTCTGGTCATTCTGAACAACAGACTACTGGGCAACTTCCCAGGATTGATACCCCCTATTCAAAAACACATATCTACATTAGTAACAACATCGTATCTGACCGATGGTTTGATGACTACACGAATTCATTCACTTTCGTTTCACGTGAATGTTACCTCGCTAGTTTCCACTGAGAACATCTTGCCATCACCACATATTCCTGACGGCCAAATTCTTGGCGGTGTTAGCGACGCTAGCATGGCTGGCTAACATGTTAGCGCGCTGGCTTTGGTTAGTTAGTGTCCACCACTACACACAGGTTTAATCTTTTGAGGCCTGAAAAATATTTTAGTTTCGTTAATGGACATACCTGTCTCCGCCGGTCCCTTCACTGACTTATGGTTTTCGTTTAGCCTGCGCAAGAGGCTGTGTTCGACCAGCTTTGCTTTCCGTGTGTGTGTGCAGCCGGTGAATTACAAAAGCTTGCTACACTGGCTAGCTAGCTAACTAACTAACTAGCCAGTTAAAGTGCTAGCAACCTAAACGCTCTTGACTTGCAAGGGCCACGCTGGTTTATTGTGCCCGTTCAGTGGCTCTTCTTTATCTAGCGTATCGTTTCGAATTTGGACGACACTGAGCAGCTCGCATGTATTCGTCCAGTTTGTCAGTGTATTTTTTTGTTCCCGTTGTCTCGTGTGAGACAGGTCTGCTCCAGTTAAGAGGCCCCGCTCGCGCCGAGGCCTGTCGCACAATCAAAGATGGCAGACTGCCAATCCACGGGAATCGGCGTCATCGCGTAAAGATGACGGCGGCTGAGGGAGGTCGTTTTTGACATGCAAGTCAGCATCACCACCAGCAGGTGGCGTCACAGAGAAAACTAAAGCGACAGAATAACCAGAGAATGTCTAATAAGGGGAGAACCGCCACCGTAAACGGGCTCTGGAATAACTAACACAACCAGAGCCGTATCTGAACACAACTGTACTGTACTGCACCCTGTCGAACATCAGGTGAAAATGTAGTTGTTTTCATTAATTTAGGAGAAAATGTTCCACTACACACAGAAAAACACAGAGAGGCTTAAATTCAATTATTAATTCAGAGGCTACTTTATTGTTATTTGCAAATAAACAAAGTGGCAAGCTCTGAAATTGTGGGATTCGTCATATGTATCAGGGACAAACAAACACAAAACACATCAAGAAAATGTTCAGTTGACAATTTGAAATGCAGTAAACTAAAACATTACAAGATGGTGCATTAAAGAGTAATTTAAGCATAGGCGCTCAATAACAGACTGTTAAAATAGTAAAAAGGCAACCAATTAAAATGATAATTTACCACATTATAAAAACTATATATTCTGAAATCTTATTTGGACCTTCTTTTACAAGCTTTATACACCTTATTAGTATAATCCAGACATAAAAAAGTCTTAAGTACACTTACAATTATCATTAAAAATGCAAGAAAAACATCACAGACAAATCAATTAGTCATACTGCATGGTACACCCAACACGGACATCTGACTAAGCAGTATATGTCTTCAGCTTGTCCAGTATCATCATGGGATACTGGAGGTACTCCTGGTAGTTGTCTCTCTTATAGATTACCGCCACCACCAATGTGGCGGCTGACAGAAAGAGCAGGTGGGTGCTAAGGGTACGTTTGGTCTCCCTGGCAGGAATGGGTCGCGTCTTCATGGGCTGAGCCACTCGTTCCCACTGAGTGTAGATAGCCTGGCGGGCCCCCTTCCATTGACCTGGTCCAAACAGCCGGTACTGATATGGTGTGCAGGGTCCAAACAGAGTTCTAAGCCACAAGCCAGGGTCTCGTAGGAGCAAAGGCAGGAACCTGGGCTGCACTCCCACCTGTTCAGCCAGCTCGTCCATGTAGGGGACGTAGTCCACCTGGATTGTGTGCCTACTGGACGTTACGTACCTCGAGGAAAAAATGAGATCATTAAAAGAAGAACATACACCTATATGGAAGGAAGGATTTAATACCAAATACACAGCAGTTTGCTTATTCTTATTATTTCTTTAAGCTTAGTACTATAGTGTACCCTTCCTAAGACAAGCTTTTTTTTTATGAATCGTCATAATATGTTCTGATTCGGCAGAATTTGATACCGTTGGTTCTCTAAGTTGCCATACTCATTCCCTTGAATTTCTCCTGGGGATCAAAGTATCTATCTATCTATCTATCTATCTATCTATCTATCTATCGTACTGAATCATGGTCATTTTACTTCTTTCCTTTCCTTTTCACTTTCATGTCTTCTGCTCATGTCTCTTAATTTCAAAAGAACTTTCAAGGCTATTATAAGTACATTTGAGGAAAGACTTTGAGGATTTTTGAACAGAGGATACCTCTTGGCCATTGCCTCTTCTTTGCACTTGATGTCCTTCATCATGACACTCATCGAAGGAAGCTTATTCAACCCTTTGATACAGAAAACATGATCAACCCCCAGACTCAGATTCATTATGATTTACAAAGGTAGGGGTCAAGAACTTTTAGTAACCGTATAACATTTGTTTTCCCAATCGTCAGACTGGTTCTAGCAAACGGCGCTGCAGCACTGAGAACTAAATACTGACTTGCCAGTTCTGTTACTGAATTGGACAACAACAGATACACTCTCATGAAGGAAATGTTGTCAGTACCTTTAAAGACCCTTGTGGCCCACCGAGCCTGCATCTCTGAGATGGGCATGATGGCACCCAGAGGTTGAATCAATCCAATTACAGCCAGAGTGGGGCACTCTAACCCTGGTGGGTAGATGTGCTTGTACAGGGAGGTCTTGTTCTCAGAGACAGAGAGCACATGAGCGGGAAGGAAGGGGAATGAGAAACTGTAGCCGGTGGCAAACACCACCAGGTCGATGTCGTGCTCCACGGAGCCATCCTCGAACACCACGCTGGAGCTTCGGAACTCCTTTATGTTGGGCTTTACCTGCACCGTGCCAGAGAGGATGCGGTTGGGTAGGTCGTCATTGATAGTGGGGTGCTGATGGTAGACCCTTAGGAAACACAAAATGGCAACAAAGTTATCAGTGAGTTATCAGTGAACATTAGTGTTCTTGCTGAATTCATTGGCTTCCTATGGCAGCCAGAGTTCAATTCAAATCCCTCACTTTGGCCTGCAGGACACTGTCTGGATCTGCTCCTTGCTATTCCATGAACAAACTGTACACCCTATTACTCCCCCACACACACATACAAACACAGACATACCCCCTTTACCCCTCCCCCCCGCACACAAACCCCACACACACACCGTTTCATCACCCCGCCCCCACCACCACCACCCAAACACACAGCATACCCCCTCCCCACACCATTTCACCCCCCCTCACCCTACACACACACACACACACCATACCTCCACACAATACCTTTTTACACACACACACACACACACCATACCTCCACACAATACCTTTTTACACACACACACACACACACACACACACACACACACACACACACACACACACACCATACCTCCACACAATACCTTTTTACACACACACACACACACACACACACACACACACCATACCTCCACACAATACCTTTTTACACACACTTACACACACACACACACACAAAATATACCTTTTTAATTACTTTTAATTACTACTTTTAATTCATTCTTTGAAGTTACAATAAACTACTTGAAGTTACAATAAATTACTTGAACTTGAACGTCCCCTCTTGACCACTGTGGTCCTCTGATGAGCGTCTGCTGTGTAGACCATCCACTGAAGCTAAGACATCACAGTCAAGACTAGCCTGGGTGAACCCAGGCAAACTGGTTAGCTGATTTGAATTTGCTCTGCAGGTCTGTCTGGAAAGAATCCCATTGATACCTGTTTCTGAACTTCCCGATTTATAACTTCCAGGACTTAACCAGCAGTGAAATTAAACTTAAATTGGTGCATTGAAACTCTTATCATATCGTTTCAAAAGTGCAGCAAACACATCTTTCTTGTAAACAAAGGTATCAAATGCAGTTGTCTACTCAATTCCAAAGAAAATTCATGTTCCTGGGTTTTTGGTTAATCAGAAACGGATATCAATGTGCCCCTTTCCAGACCAACCTGAAGATCAAATTTAAATATGCTAACAGGTCTAGGTTCACCTAGGCTAAGTCAAGACTCTTTTACTCTGTGATTCCTCAATGGGGACCTAATGTTCTACGTTCTTGTGATAGTTTTGGGACTTTGAAGAAACGTTTAAAGACTAAAAGACTAAAAGACTTTAAAAATCTATTCACCTTGCACAATAATTCATTTTCTTATAGGGTTATGGTTTGTGTAATAATGTTTTTTGTATGAAAACTAATTATTTTCATTGTTGATGATAGTTATTATTGTTAATACTGTTGTTATTAATAGCATTATTATTATGTTTATTATTATTTTTTAGTAGGTCTATGATGTAGTGTTTATATACTGTAAGTCGCTTTGGCATGAAAAGTGAAATACCATAAACATAACAAATATACATAAGCATCAGTGGCGTGTGGAGCCTTGAGAGAAACTGTAATACCTGTGTTTGGGCTGCAAGCCATACATAGCATGGTTAAACCGATAGTTGAGCCGCTTCTCCACAACGTCACAGATGAAGTCACGTGGCAGTATCTTCTGGATCAGTCGTGTCAGTCTGTTTAAGACCAGGTCCAGAGGAAGGCCATTGTCAGCCACTCGATTCATAACCCAGGCACCACGACGAGTACTCAGGAACAACTGTACAGTGTGTGTGTGTGTGTGTGTGTGTGTGTGTGTGTGTGTGTGTGTGTGTATGTGTGTGTGTGTTAGTGTGTGTACGAGAGAGAGAAAGAGAGAGACTATTACATTTTCTCTTGTATTGGGTCTTCACCACATACACTAAATTTCAGGACATCCTTGTACAGATAGTTTTTTTACAAGAAAGTAGATTTATATGGTGAGACCAAACTGATCTGTGCATATCTTAATTGAGGTGGGAAAACTATGAAAGCAATGTTCAGTGTTCACAGAAGGATGTGTTCTGGCGAATATTTTGTTGTGATAGTGAAATAATGCTTCTGACTGAGAGTATTTACCATATATGACTATTATTCAGGATTCAAAACTGTTCCAATTTAGACAAAGAACCCAAACCCAGAAAACAAAAAATACTTTATGGGGATCAAAGCACCATAAAGCCTTGTATTATGGAGGCCAGTCTTGGGTATACTGCAATTTGCACAGTGCATTAAATACCTGCTTGGTCATTCTGCTGAGCTCCACGCTGATGTCACCTCCAGAATTCCCGATGCCAACCACCACCACCCTTTTCCCGCGCCACTCCTCTGGTGCCTTGTAGTCCCGGCTGTGGAAGTACTTCCCCTTAAACGTGTCAATGCCTGGTAGAATATTTAAATCATAGTGAGTAAAGCTAAAGAAACATCAAGGTGGGGTTTGTGTACAACAAGACAGGCAGAGGGTGTCATCTGGGAAAACCCATCACATGGTGAAATAAAAAAAACAAACAAATCCTTTATTTCTGCTCCGTTTCAACCCTCTCTGGGGCCTTTTGCACAAAACTAGGATAAGGGATTAAGCCGGGATATCTTGGTTATCCTGGCTCAATTTATCCGTGATCCAGTTGCACAAAAGCGGGATAGGGGGCAGCGGGATATGTTATGGTATAAATTACCATGGCGATTTATTCTGTGGAGCTACCCTGCTCCAGACCAGGCTAAATTCCAGGATCTATTTAATCTCATCCCTTATCTCAGTCAGCAGTCATCACAAACGGAAACCAATAGTTATTCCACTGCCCACTACACATTGTTATCACATATAACTAGACCCACTGTCATTATTTAAACTTTTGTGAGCATAAATCAACTTTTACATACTCGCCATTCCCGACCTGTCATGCGACAATGTGACGACACGGGAGTGCCTAACCATTTCGCGCGTGGTGGTCGCAGCACTAGTTGCAATATTCTCCTAAACAGAGGTGTCGCTGTTCGTTGCTGTTGTGAAAAGGCTATCGCTACCTTCTTCACACCGTAGAAGAAGCAATGAAGCCACTCTAGTTGCCATGGTGAATCAGTGAATCTGTGATCGGTGGCGGGGTCTATTTGAGGAAGCCATGTGCGCGCACTTATCCAGGATAGGTTTCACCTGGCTTGATGAATCCGTGTCTGCTCATCCTGGCTTGCTTGTTGTGCAACCAATTAAGCCTGTACGCTCTTGTTTTGGATTCATTGAGCGGATGTCTTAATTCTGCTTTTGTGCAATAGGCCCCTGGTGAAATTTCACCCATTTAAGATTTTCATACCATCCTTGCAACATCACGGATATCATCCCCTAGCAACATCCTGGATACCATCCTCACAAAATCCTGGATGTTGTTAGGATGGTATCAAAATTATAAGTTGGTGAAATTTCCCAGATCTCATCACATTTTTAAACAGGTCAGTGTTTGGTGCTGTCATCAACAATCTTTGAACCACAAGTTCCGAATGATAAAGATGGCATGCCAGAAACACAAATAAATGCAAGAATGTGGCAAGCAAGTCATTTCACTACACATTCAATGGCTTCAGCTTACTACACCCTTATCTTGACTATAAATAACCACCGCAAACATCTGCACTGCAACTATGGGTGAACGAATAACCTGTGGAAGGCAAACACATCCCTGCATGCATATTCATGCAGGGTTAATGATTGTCCTGCCGGAAAATAAACACATCTTTTTGCATTGACTTCCACTGTCACACACACAAATAAGAACACAGATAGAGCTTTGGGCCCACATTTTCATGTAATAGCAAGCAGTGATATTTGTTTATACTGGACACACCATGTATGTATGCACATATGCAACAGTGGATATCACAACCTTCAATATTCAACAGTCAGGTCTGGTCTGGACACGATTGGAAAGGTTTTGTGGTTAATCAGGTGTAAAATACGCAGAGGGAAAAAGAGTCAAGGGGGTAATAAAGACCTTGCGAATAACTTTGAGCACATGTGTTGCTATGATTTTGTCTATGACTGTAGCAGGGGCTTTTTAATGTGCTAAATGTGAGGATACTGAACACTAGTTGAGAGGATACACACCCACCCACCCTCCCTGTGTGTGTGTGTGTGTGTGTGTGTGTGTGTGTGTGTGTGTGTGTGTGTGTGTGTGTGTGTGTGTGTGTGTGTGTGTGTGTGTGTGTGTGTGTGTGTGTGTGTGTGTGTATTGTACTGTATATATTCATGTTTATGAGATCCCTGGTTACCTGGGAAATCAGACAGTGGCATGCGAGGGTGACAGTGATGTCCGACGCAAACCATAATTGCATCAAAGATGTGGCTTTCTCTCTTCCCATCCCTCGCCTCGGTTTCTACCTCCCATTGGCCGGAGTGGGAGAAATCAGACCTCTGCTTGACTTGCAGCACCCGTGTCTGCGGTAAAGAAATTCACTATTAAGAAGGACTTCTTAATGACTCCTGCATTCTGGGCAGTATAAATATATATATATACTCTTTTTGATCCCGTGAGGGAAATTTGGTCTCTCATTTATCCCAATCCGTGCATTAGTTAAACACACTCAGCCAGTGGTGGAATGTAACGAAGTACAAATACTTCGTGACTGTACTTAAGTAAATTTTCCACGTATTTGTACTTTACTTAAGTAGAATTTATAGTGCATACTTTTGACTTTTACTTCGTTACATTTTACAGCAATTATCTGTACTTTTACTCCGCTACATTTCTACAACACCATTGTTCCTTTTTACCATACATTTTATGATCAGTTTTTTTCTCTCTCTGACAAACACGTTTGTTTTACCAGGGGGCGGGGTTGCTACAAAAGATTCTGGATCGCTGGACGTGCCCAGCTTCTAATTCTTTGAATAAGCTTCTAGTCTAGACCAGGCAAAGCTTGTAGCCATCTGCATTCGGTAGGCTATATTATTCACCAGACCCATGGCTACACTGGACATGCAACTGTGTTCTGTGCCTTTCTCTGTCTGTTATCTGCAGCGTTAGGGCCTCCTCTGCAATGAGATTGCTATCCGCGGATCAGCGAAGTTACAGGCTATGCCCACGTCTGATCATTTGCGGCACAAATGAATGGTAGACGAGAACCGCTGGCCGAAAAAACGTAACATTTTCCAGATTAGGAAATATTTCTTAATTGTGTGTGATCAAATAAAGAGGCATAGCCCACAATTGGGGGGTAGTAATGTGAGCGCTCATTCAATGTCTAATCAGACACCTTTCTCAGCAACTTTTCTGTTCAATCAGTGGAATTGGCATTACGATCCACTCGACGTTTCCCTTGTCAACCCCGTTAAACTTCAGGCTCTCGTGTTTTGCTGAATGATATTTTACTCAGCAGATCACCCTAGTAGATAACCAGAATTACAGTCTCTAGAATTGTAGGTCAGAATGTAAACTGGGCCACAGATGGTAAGCACAATTGCATTAGCTTAAAACTATCTAGTCGTGTATAACCTAAAACTAGCTTAATTAAGATGCCACAGACCATACTGATTTTTCTTTTAGAATATAGATATTAAGAGAACTAGATGTACCGCAGAGCGGTACAAAATATGACCGCCACCCAGTCCAGCACGTGTTTTCCACAAAAATAAGTCACGCTGAAAGGCATATATGATTCTAACTGTCTCACTGAATTACATTATGCAAGACAACAAGTACCAAAACATGATATAGTTCATAGATTTCACATGTAATATACATTTTATACAACCCCACCCCCATCTTGCCTGTTCATAATTCTGAAAAATTCTTGAATTGTGTGCATGTGTGCGTGTACATGTTTATGTTTATGTGTGTGTGGGTGTGTGGGTGGGTGTGTGTGCGTGCATGTGCTTGTGTGTTTGCCTGTTTATGTGCCTGTGTGTGTGCATGTGCATGCATGCGTATATATGTCTACTGTGTGAGCATGTGTCATACGTAGGATTACTGTGAATGTATGTGTGTGCGTGTATCTGTTTATGCACATGTGTGCATATGGAATGGGTTAACATGACCCCTGGAGGCAAACATACGCAAAAAATTGGTCATCCTAGGCCCTACGGTTCTCAAGATATTCACAGAAAACTGTGTCTGCCACAGGCTCTGTCTACCCTCCTTTCGGGGGTCCAGTCCAGCGGGGGGGCTACAGATCAAAACAAAAAGCGATGGTTCCATGCTATCCATGTGGGGTTACATGCCCACCATATTTCGTGTACCCCGGTCTTTCAGTGTCCCGGGAATCCTTGTTGGTGTACGGTCACTAAATGTACACATAAATTATTTTATTGTAAGGCCCCCATGAACGAAAAGTCCACGAAACTTGGCATGCATTCGAGGGTGTCATAATGATCCTACACTTTCAATTTCGTGCAGTTTTGACCATGTCAGCCAGAGATATTGTGATGAAAAACACCTAATGTTTTGCTTTTTTTAATTTTTAACTAGGTGGCGCTATACATGAAATAAGTGGTAATGGGATAGGTTGACATGCCCCTAAGACCAACATACAAAAAAATGGACCTCCTAGGCCCCACGGTTCTCGAGATATTCACAGAAAACTGTCTCCCGCCACCTACAGGCCAGTTGGTGTATAGTAACATAAATTAATTTATTGTGTAGTCCCCCATGAACGGAATTCCACGAAACTTGGCGTGCATTCAGAGGGATGTCATAATGATCCTACACTTCCAATTTCCCTTGGTTTAGTTTTGACTATGTTAGGTCACAGATACCCGCGATTACAACACCTCATTTTTACTTTTTGTGTTTAACTAGGTGGCGCTATACATGAAATGAGTGGTTATGAAATGGGTTGACATGGCCCTTTGAGATCAACATACAAAAAATGGTCCTCCTAAACCCCTACGGTTCTCGAGATATTCACAGAAAACTGTGTCTTCGTCCTACCCTCCTTCGGGGTCCAGTCCAGCTGGGGCTACAGATCAAAACGAAAAAAGGAGGTTCCATGCTATCCATGTGGGGTTACATGCCCACCAAGTTTCGTGTACCCCGGTCTTACAGTGTCCCGGGAATCCTTGACAGAAATTTGGACATGCGAAAAAAAAAAAAAAAAAAAAAAAAAAATCTGACTAAACCTATATGACTGCGCCGCTTGCTTCAAGCGGCGGTCATAATAAATCATTATGCAAATACTTTTACTTTTAATACTTAAAGTACATTTAAAAGCAGGTACTTTTTACTTTTACTTAAGTAGGGTTGTCATTGTGGTACTTTTACTTTTACTAAAGTAAATATTTCTCTGTGTATTTGTACTTTTACTTAAGTACCGAGTTTCAGTACTTCCTCCACCACTACACTCAGCGCACAGTGAACACACAGTGAAGTGAAACACACACTAATCCCGGCACAGTGAGCTGCCTGCAACAACAGCAGCACTCGGGGAGCGGTGAGGGGTTAGGTGCCTTGCTCAAGGGCACTTCAGCCGTGTCTACTGGTCGGAGTTCGAACCGGCAACCCTCTGGCTGCCCCAGAGTTCCTGGGAAAGGTTAAATACATTTGTGCAAGTAACAAACCTGGAATTGGATGTATTGCCGGAGTTGGAAGTGGTCTGTGTACATGTTGAAGTAGTCCATGATGAGAGAGTTGTGCATGTAATTTGGGAAGTGAGCTGGGATAGGGAAGTCGCTGTAGGTCATCATCTCTTTGGAAGTGTTGATGATCACAGAGTGGTAGATACTGGCCCTGTCTGGCTCAGGGTTCTCCTGTGGGGGGAGATCAACTGCAATAAGGGGTATTGTACTGTGATGGCGTATGAAGGTCAGAAAATGGAAAATTAAATGCAAATAGCCATACCTTAAACCTCCACAATCCCCCAATGTCATCGCTGCTTTCAAAGCACACTGGCTCCAATCCCTCATCCAAGCAGCACTTCATGCATGTCAAGCCAGAGGCTCCAGCTCCGATCACTGCTACACGTTTGGCCATAGTAGATGATCTCTAAAGAAAATAAAAACAAAACTGGAATGGATATAAATATGTGTTCATGAAATCAGCTCCGAAAACAATTACAGGAAACGTATCAATAAGTTATTAGAATTGCTTACTATGGCTGAGCAAGAATGAAAATGTCTTGGTCGAGTGTTTCTATCTGTAGGCTAGTGTTAATTAGTGATAAATTACCTTGCCTATTTGTAATGAGAGTGAGATTCGCCTCTTGCGTTGTTGCAAGGGAGGCCACCGTGGTTAAGGAATATGATAGTGACGTCAAGTTTCTCGGGGCACAAGAGAACAGGAGGAAATGTATTGTTTTGTGCCTATATTTAATAATGCCTTTCTTTTTTGTCAAGGAAGACCAAACCTAAGAGTCATAAACAGACTGACATATAAATTAAAATAATATCTGATCCAGCGGATCAGACAGGAAATGTAGGTACGAACGTTATTTTAACGTTAGGCCTACCATATGTTGATGGGGTCAGGTGGGGCTTGTGTCACATAAAAGAGCCTTTTCTCAGCTTTTAAACGGTGCTAGCTAGCCACTATTTGCTGTGATAAACAGTTCGCGAGACTTCTAGATTTAATAATTATTCTCTGCGCCCATCTCCACATCCATTTGTCTCGGTGGAATATCGTAGGCCTACACACTCTTCACGCAACACATGACAAACCATATATCAGAATAAACAGCAGACCTTACCAAACACAACGGTGTAATGCATTCTCGTGTATAGTTAGCTGTTCCAGAGCAATCCGGTTTTGAAATAAATTGTAGCAAAATTCAACATGGTCTTTCGGCTTTAAGCATTTCTTAAAACTGAGCTGTGCTTACATCGCCTAGATATCTGTAAATATTAGAATCAGAGAATATACAGGCAGCTCATGGTTAAGAGTTTGTCAATGTAGCCTTAATGATTTCTTTTCACAAAATGCTAAGCGTGCATGTATTTAAGGTTCTTAAAACTGAGCTGTGCTTAAATGGGTCAATGATTTCATAACAGACCAAATAGAAAATAAATGTTAAATATAGCCTACTATACATATTAAAATCAGATTGTGTAGGCCATGTACACAGTATAGTTAGATCAAGTTGGACAGTAGCACATTTTAATAATTTTATATATCTATAGTGGCTGGTGAAAGAGTTGAGTTTGGTGGTGGTGGGGGGGTTAGTGTGTCCCCACCAAAGCTCAGACCAAACCTACGCCCTTGTTAGGCTGTTATATGGCTGTTATACGTGAACGCCTTTACATGCAATGCGTAACAAAAAAGTGTGTTAACTCACCGAGCAATCTGGAATTTTTCAATTCTCGGAGGCAAGTCAGGTGCGTTTGATTCTTGCAGCGACTGTATCTAATAAATAACATTGTGGGCGGAGTGGTTCTTACATGGACTTTGAGTTGCTTTGTGAGCAAATTTGGGTTGAAGGTAGCCTTGGGCGTTACCCACTAAACATTAGACGTCTGATGGACATGCAGATCATCAGACGTCTAATGTTTACTGGGGATAGTTTGAGCGAATTAGGGTTGAAGGTGGCAGTTAGATATCGATAAAACACAACAATGCATCATGAATATCTGGATTTACACCCAATGATTCATGGGCAGCAAAGTCATGAGGAGGGAAAATGTTAAAACCCATGTTAGTTTACATCTTGATGCTAAATATATAGTTTAGGTAGCTGAATCAGTTTTCCCTAAATGGCACAGCCTAAAATGCATACACCTGTCGATTTACCTATACCCAATGTTATGTCCAAACCCATATTAGTTCACATCTTGAGGGTATATGCTTTCAGACATTACAAGGTTTAGGTGGTTTAATTTGTTTTCCCTTCATGGTATATACAGCCCAAAATATATCAGCCATACACACTTGATTTATTAATGCCCAATGTGTTATAGGGTGGCACGTGTCAAAACCCATGTTAGATCTCATCTTGAGGGTATAATATTATGCTTTCTGAAAATATATCGTTTAGGTGGTTGAATCAGTTTCCCCTAAATGGCACAGCCCAAAAGGTATTTGCCATATACCCGGGCTGCAAAATCATGAGGAGGGTGGGTAATGTCAAAACCCATCCGCATTGTTCGTTGAGTAAGGTGGCAAATAGAATAATACAACC
This sequence comes from Alosa alosa, assembly GCF_017589495.1. Taxonomy (NCBI): domain Eukaryota; kingdom Metazoa; phylum Chordata; class Actinopteri; order Clupeiformes; family Clupeidae; genus Alosa; species Alosa alosa. The sequence continues at coordinate 29,877,834 of NC_063197.1, read as the reverse complement.
AGTAGGATGAGATACTGGTATGTTGCTTAAATCAGGTGCTCTTTGGTGTCAAGGGGAAAAGTCAATCGAAAAAAGGGGAGGAACATTAAGTTAAAGTGTATTCATTTAGCTGGCATGGCTTAACTGAACAGTTAAAAATTGTCCATGCATTGCGGCTTAAAACTGTTACAGGTCATCATGACATGGTCAAGGCAAGCTTCGCTGTGTAGGTGTACTACTTCTACCAAATGCTGTGTCCGACATATTCAAGTTAAATGGGAGCAACTGTTTTGATTAATAGCAACTGAAATGCATTGTGACCTTTTTCCAATTAAGCATTCCCAATGCTGGTGCATCACTCACCTTGACAAAGCCTACAATGGACTACAAATGCTGCAGCTAGGGCTGACTGCATTTAACACCGTACCACTCTGAATTCAAGCATCTCATCCTACTGGTTGTATTAGAATTCCTTCAGTTTTCAAATGTTAGAGAATATGGCCAACATGGAGAGAAATAATGTTTTATATCTTGGTAACCCTTTCGTAAAGTCTCTCTGAAATTTCCTCCCACACCACTCCCCAACCACAGACTGTTCACCCCACTCCCCTCCGGGAGGCGTTACAGGTCTCTCCGCACCCGAACCAGAAAGTTCAGAGGAAGCTTTCTGCGGCTGTCACCCTACTGAACTTTAGCTCTGCACCCCGGTGACAATCAACCAACTAAGCCCCCCACCGCCCCTGCCCGATGCCTCCTTGCCTTTCCACGACCATGGCAACCTTGACAGGGACAACAAGGAGGTGGACATCCCCAGCCCCCATCACATTGCACTTTTCTGCTTTTTTTGCACTTCTGGTTAGACGCAAACTTCATTTTGTTGTCTTTGTACTTGTACTCGGCAAAATGACAATAAAGTTGTATCTAATCTAATCTTATCTAATCTAAAACCCAGCCTAGAGTCTCCTAGAACTCTAGACACAGAATACGTTTAGGAATGTTTACAAGGATAAGGATTAGAACAAACATTTTTGCTCATTAGTGTTAATTTTGTCACCTATTTTTAATTTAGTCTTAGTCTTAGTCTTGTGACGAAATGTCCTTTTTAGTCTTTGTCATATTTAGTCATTCAAATATCATTTTTGTTAGTCAAGTTTTAGTCAACTAAAAGTCTCGTAATTTTAGTCTAGTTTTAGTCAAAAGAAAACTAAAGCTATCTTAGTCAGTTTTAGTCAAAACATTTCAGTCTTTTTTTATAACAAATTATTTCAGTCAGTCAGTATGTTTACATGCACAGGTAAGTCGAGCTACAGTTATAGCTTCGGCTGGGATTTGACCAGACAGTAAAAGATTTGACTGGACCACTGTCATGATCTTAAGTAGACCAGTGTTTCACAAAGTGTGGTCCGGGGACCACTGGTGGTCCATAAAGCTATCCCAAGTGGTCCACGAGCAGACCTGGTAAAATATAATATAGATGAGTTGTTTGCAATATTGAACCAACTTGTATGTAAATTCAAACAGTTCTACAACACTGTCTATGTCAGATATGCCAGTTTAAATCATATGAATCCTCTGACACAATTAAGCAAAGTGCAAAGACAATAAGCAAGGTGGTTCAGTGAGTATTGTGTAGGCTAATATACTGCTAGGTCTATTTTTAATTGTTTTTTTTTTAGCTAGGTAGTCCGTGCGTTTCTTTTTTATTGATTAGTTAAGTGGTCCTTCATCTGAAAAAGTTTGAGAAACACTGTCTTAGACTCAAGTATGAATGTTTACTCCGTCCACGCTAGATGGCAATATGCTTAAAACATAACACAAACTCTCTATCTTAGCTAACTTGCTAGCTTAACTTTCCATATTAGCTTACTTGCTAGCAAACTTTGCATCATCAGTGTAACTAGTTAAATAGTTGACATTACTTGCTGAAAATTTTCATTATGGACATTCTGGGGGATGTTAATCTGTATATGTATGAGAGAAGCTTCAACTTCTGGGTATGTAGCATTGTGGCCTAATGCCTAGGTAGTTAGCTTGCTAACTCTGGCAGAAATCTCCGGTGTTCTTGTTCCATGTAGTTTTAGCACAGGGTTGCAGCAGAGAATGTCTAGTTGCAGCAACAGCACGTGGACTAGCCTACAGGAAAGCTGCTGCGCATGAACCTGAACTCATTCGGAATATTTTGAAAATGTAACAGCTATTCTGGCTTCTCATTTTTTAGACGAAAATGAAGAGAGATTTTATCTTAGTTTTTATTTCATGCAAAACATTTTAGTCTCTGTCTTTTTTTTAGTCAACAATAATGCATCTTAAGATAGTCTTAGTCAGTGTTTCAGGACATTAGTGCAGTCTTGTCATCGTCTCGTCTTAGTCATGGAAAAAAAGGTTGTTGACGAACATTTTTTCTCTAGTCTCGTCTGACGAAATTAACACTATTGCTCATGGTATGTGGATGTCATTTGAAGGGATCACAACCTGTCCTAATCATCTGGAAAGTGACTTTTAAAACAAAGTGATCAGTGGTCAATGTTGGCAATACATTAGATAGTTATTTTATCAACCAGATTTATCTGACCAAAACCAAAATCATACTAAAACACTCTTGGCGCTTGTATGTAGATTAAGCCTAATCCAAAACTAAAAGCTTTGTTCATATCTCCATTTAAATTCTACGTTAAGAGCTAGGCTTAATCTATATGAGCAACGAGCCCTTGATGTTTCTCCACAGCATAACTTGCTCTGAACCAGTGGTATTGCAGTGTTCTGAAGTAGTGTTCTATTGTTATCTCTCTGAGGAAGAGTCAGCGCCTGACTAAACTTAGGGAAAGCATTGATCTCTCTGGGGCACAGTTGTTGAATACATTTAATCAAATGACATTGCCTGTCTTTCTGACTTCTTACATTTAGGATAGGCTACCGCATTTAGGTTAATGTGATACCAGGGTTTATGAGTCACACACATCTATTAATGCCAGCATCACCTTAAAAAAAAAATAGTAGCCTAACGCTTATAACTCAATGGCAGCATGAGGCAAACATTAAAGTCAAACATCCTTTGTGACTAAGGCTAGTAAATTATATAGATTTTAAAGTTGCTAATGTTGCCATAGAGTCATTAGGCCTTGCTAGGCCTCACTGTTGCTTCCAACTGCACCAAGACACCAAGAAATGTTAACAAGGATTTTATAGAGATAACAATTAGGCATAAGCCTCAACAACTTCTCAGTTGGCCTGGCTAAAAGAAGAAGGCTCACATAGACAATGTCAAGGATCCAGATATCTGGCCAGTACATGTCTGTGTACACGTCTTCCCTCTGACTCATTGCACTCTGTGCGGATGTTGTTGTGCTGAGTTGAAGGCTGAAAGTCTCGCTCAAAACAAAAGTCGCATTGATCAACAGTTGATTGAGCGACTGCTTCATTGTTGGCTTCGCAGAAATTGTGGAGAACAAAACATGCAATGATAACCAGTGGTAAATCATTAAGGCTCAAGTCCATTGCTCTCCGGAGTACAGCGAAGCGGGCCTTCAAGCGCCCATTGCATGACCATCCGTGATCTGCAAAGGAGAAGTCCAAAGTGCTCCTGGGGGGTCAGTCCACTGCTTGTGTATTCCTTCATAACCCAGCGAGCACCATGATGTCAATTTGATGTTGACGGCCGCTTCTTTTCTAATATACACCGTGTTTCAAATTATTATGCAAATTGGAAAAGTCATAAACATTTATTTTTTTTGTTTTTCAGTTAAACTCATGGATGGTATTGTGTCTCAGGGCTCTTTGAATCATTAAAAATCAATCTCAGACACCTGTGATAATTAGTTTGCCAGGTGAGCCCAGTCAAAGGAAAACTACCGGCACTTAAGAAGGATGTTCCACATTATTAAGCATGCCACAGGTTTCAAGCAATATGGGAAAGAAAAAGGCTCTCGCTCCTGCTGAAAAACGTGAAATTGTGGACTACCTTGGACAAGGTATGAAAACATTGGATAATTCCGAAAACCTATGCGTGATCATCATACTGTGAAGAAATTTGTCGCTGATTCAGAGCACAGGTGTGTTCGTGTACACAAAGGCATAAAAGGAAGGTTTCTGCCAGACAAACTCTCAGGATTAAGAGAGCAGCTGCTAAAATGCCATTGCAAACGGGTATTTGAAGCCGCTGGTGCCTCTGGAGTCCCGCAAACCTCAAGGTGTAGGATCCTCAAGAAGTTTGCAAGTGTGCATAAACCTACTATTCAGTCACCCCTAAACAATGCTCACAAGCGGAAAGTGGGCTCAGGAATACATGAAGACTAATTTTCAAAAAGTTTTTTTTACGGGTGAGTGCCGTGCAACCCTAGATGGTCCAGATGGATGGAGTAATGGATGGTTGGTGAATGGCCGCCATGTCCCAACAAGGTTGAGACGTCCGCAAGGAGGTGGTGGAGTCATGTTTTGGGCTGGAATCATGGGGAGGGAGCTGGTAGGCCCCTTTAGGGTCCCTGACGGTGAAAATGACCTCTGCAAAGTATGTAGAGTTTCTGACTGACCACTTCTTCTGTGGTACAAAAAGAAGAACCGTGCCTTCTGTAGCAAAATCCTCTTTATGCATGACAATGCACCATCTCATGCTGCAAAGAATACCTCTGGGTCATTGGCTGTTATGGGCATAAAATGAGAGAAACTCATGGTGTGGCCTCCATCTTCCCCTGACCTCAACCCTATTGAGAACCTTTGGAGCATCATCAAGCAAAAGATCTATGAGGGTGGGAGGCAGTTCACATCCAAGCAGCAGCTCTGGGAGGCTATTCTGACATTCTGGCAGCTCTGGGAGGCTATTCTGCAAAAAAATTCCCTCTCCCAAGAACTCAAGTTCAATGGATGCAAGAATTGTGAAGGAGATATCAATGAGGAACATGTAACTTGGCCTGTTTAAGATGGTTTTTGGTTGAAATAACTTTTGATTCCTAATGCTGCAAATTCAACAAATTACCATTTTTAGTTCTTTACAATTATAACGGTTGATGACTTGAAAATTACACTGTCATTTGCATGAACTATTTAGGAAAATCTGAGAATGTAATTTGCATAATAATTTGGAACGCAGTGCAATGGGCTACATTAAATATTTCATGGCCACTAGATTGCGGCATGGCACTCCACTTCGGGCCATATTTGGGTGTAAAACAAGCAGTGAAATGGCGTCATCTGGTGGCCGTGCGCCATGAAATATTTAATTTAACAGGAAATAGGCCTCCAAGATGAGGAATTTCTGAGAGTAAAAATGAAACAAAATCAAGGGTGAACAAATGTATCAAATGATAGAATTGAGCAAAAATATTTTACAGGTCTTGGTTTTGTAACTTAAAGGGAAACTTGCCAGGCTTTCCCCCTCTGCTGGAGAAATTGTGCATTATGCTATTTCAAACTGTGGGAAAAGGTAATAACGCACATGGATTTGTTTACAAGCTAGCGAACGGTTAGCATAAGTTTGGCAGAACTACGTGGATGTTACAAGGTAAGAAACACGATTTAAAACGAGTTTCTTGTTTCTCACTTCTCTTTCCGGGACGGTAGTCTCAATGTTGCAAGGTGTGTTTTTTTTACGCCTGGGGAGAGAAGCCCCTGGGGACGTAGGCGCAGCGGGGAAAGCACAATATTCACCGGAACGGGTAATTTAACCATCCAAATGATTTCTAAACGGGTTTATTACGTTGAAATAGTTGCCCAGTTCCCCTTTAAAGGTAGACAAACTTTGAGCAAAATCAGAGACTGTGCAGCAACCATTTTCCTGGATTTTGTCTGATTTGACCTACAGTCTATAGATTTGACACGGAAATCCCCCCCCCTCTCTATTTGTTGAATTATTTCTAAATCCTTCTTTCTTTATCCTATACACCTCTGCAGCTAAATGCCAGTTCTCTGCATAGCGTTATTTTACAACAATATATGTATGTGACATCCTTGACAGAAGGCTCAATTTTGTATTGTGACATTTGTGATGTTTATACAGAAATAAAAATACTTGTTTATCGATTTGTGTTGTTACTGAAGTTTTTGACACCATTTTGCCATAATTTGACATCAATTTCGTCATGGATGCAAAAAATGACGTCAATATGGCTTTCATTCTAGACTTTCGTGACTGATTTTGACATCTATGTTTGATGTCAAAACATTGATGTCATAATTATGACTTTCATTCTAGACCTTTTTCGTGATTGGTTTGGGACATGGAGGAATCGTGTCATCTCGCAGGTGCTTTTTTGGAGTTTGCAAATACACGTGAACGCTGCCGGACCATTTTACAACTAGGCCTACTATGAAGCTGTAGGCCTATTTGTAATTGCACACAGCTTGGACGTTAAGGGAATACTTCTTTCTATACAGGAAGTCCATTGAATTTGATGACGGCTGTTTAATTTCTATGTGTGTGCCATCGATAGCTCCTATACACTGAGGTATACCTAAGGCTTAAAAGAACGAAATGGCAGGTAAGGTCCGCTACTGCAGGCACAGAGTGGCAGGGAGATGTTATCAGAACCCAGATGATTGGCAATAGCTTTGACATATCTGACTATATTAGAATAGAGACCGTTTGACGGGCCAAGCCGAAAGAGTTAGCCATTATCCGTAGCCTACCTTCATTGCTCAGGTAATACAGAGTACGGACAACATTTTTGACCACATCTACTGGATCTCTCATGCGAGTCGTCTGGCCTTCAAAGCTCCAAGTAGGCGGTTTGATGCGTCTTTGCGTTTTTCTCCCATCGCTAAAGCACAAGTAGGCCTACCGCGCTCGCCTTCTGAGTTGGAGTAGAATATGTATTAAACAGTATGGCGAGTTGTAATAGGGAGGGGTTAAATAGATAAATATTTATATACGATTCTAGATTTAGTGTGGAATAGGACCAAGTTTTGTGGTGATCTATGCGGTTATGACAATGTAGCCTAAATTAACTAGGGTCTCGTGGATTTTGTCATGAGAGAGAATAGGCACTTTGACCGAGGGTTCAGCTGTTTTAGTAGGTTAGACCTACACGTATCTGTACGTCTAGGAAAGTTGAGTAAATTGATTGTATTATAAAGATGTAGGCCTACGCTGTTCTAGAGTGAACTTGCAACAGATGAATCATGATATGGCATAATATCCAACACCCTGCAAAACTCTATTGTACTAATTGAGTATGAATTATCGTTCAGGAGAGGAAGATGAAACAACTTTATCAGAGCTTTTGAAAGATGAAGTATTTGTGGATTTCTTCAACACCTTCCTCAATCTACCTGTTAGTGTTTTTGTCATGTTTTGACATTATTAATCACATCTTTTCATTTAAACTCCTTTATTTGTCACTGGTGTTTTTAAAAAAAAAAAAAAAACATGTCTTTTCTGTTAATGAAGGTGTTTGGGCAGACCCCTCTGTACCTTCTGCGTGACAACAAGTGGATTCTGTGTCCTGACATTCTGCACTCCCAAGTAGCCCATTCATTCATTCATTCATTCATTCATTCATTCATTCATTTATTCATTCATTCATTCACTGGTAAATCGAAAAGGCTTGTACAAATTCTGTCAGTTGCTTGTATCTACCATGACGAGAGAAATCATTCAAATGTGCAGCAGGTGAATGGAGCAGGGTTTCTGCAGTGGTTGACATCACAACGATTAACCTTGTTTAAACAAACTGAACTTTTTCATCACTACCTGCAATGCGCAGAGATCCTGCAGCTCCCATCGTCTCAAACCAAAGGTGAATGGTTAAATCAGTTTTACATGCAGTGTCTGTTTCTGCATTTTGTTGAAAGATTGATACATTTGATTGATACTTTAGTAGATACAAATATCGTAAGAGTTGTTCCTGCCTCAAAACCCGGATTGCTGCTAAAAAGGGGCGGTCTAGAATGATTGGGGAGACATGGAAAGGCTTGGTAGGTATTATAAGAACCATTTTGAGAGCTGTGATGGCAAATGGTTTCCATTGATTATTTAAAAAGGGTATGAATAATTTTGGACACACCATTTTTCATAAAAAAAATGAAAAAGATGAAAACGCTTCTTTTTCTGATTCCATGTTTCTACCACTTTGTCTTACGTTTTAGCACGTGGCATTGCCATTTTCAGTCAGAACAAACATATTGATAAAGAGAAAAACAACATTAAATCAATATTTACCAGGGGTATGAATAATTTTGTTCTTAACTGTATGTTCTGTGTATGTTCTATGAATATGACGGATAAATGTCTGAATCTTGTGAATAGAGGGACAGCCATGGACCAAAGCGGACCAGTGGCTACTGAGGAGGTGTGTGGGCAGTGTGAGGGGCTTGCAGCGCTTCAGCTCCTTTATGGCAGGCACGCGTGGTGAGGTGGAGCCCTGTCAGGGGCCACACACACACACACACACACACGCACGCACGCACGCACGCACGCAGACACACAAACACAAATGCACACACACACCCACACACGCACGCACGCATGCACACACATACTGTACACACAGTCACACACACACAAACACACACACACCCACACACGCACGCACACACATACACACAAGCACGCACGCACACACATACACACAAACACACACACACACACAGCACCTGTACTTGAATTCTGTCAGTGCAATTATTGATTTTTGGTGCATGTGCCAACTCGTCACATTGACTGTTTTGCTTACAGTAATACCTGAAAATAACCCTTATTGTCACATCAGAATATGAAGTGGATAATTTGTAATGATGCAGATTTATCTTCACTTTCTTTGCATGACAATAGCAGTCATAGGAAGAGAAGATAATCTAATCTCTTAATGAAATCATCAAGTAACTGACAAATGCTGCAAGAGCAATCCTGCAAGCTTTCCCCTTGTAAATGACTGCATTGGTTTTCATTGTCTCTGTGCCTGTCGGGGGACCCAGGAGAGGAGCTGGTTCTGTTCAGTGTGCGAGTGAACAGGTTGCTGAGTCTGGCGAAGCAGGAGCAGGGGACTCCTCCGAGTGTCCACTACCGCGGCTTGCTTTCAGTCATCCAGCTGAACCACCTCAGGGAAGGATCCGGCATCATAGCCGCCTGCCGCATCTCCCCAGGTCAGGACAACACTTAGTGTCACCACTTCATATCACGTCCTGATATGAGCAATGACAGTGACTATGCAGTACCACATAATCAGTGTAGAATAAATATAGCACATTCTAGTTCTGAACACAGAGAATTAGTACCAACGCCTAGATTATGGGTTCAGTACCCAGGGAACATAGTGATATATACTGTACCTCAACTTAACTGTAAGTCACTTTGAATATTAGCTGCTAAATAAATAGAAAGCAGTGTAGAATAGTGCAGTATATTAGTATACCGTACCCTAATATAGTATCGATACAAAGGGGATATTGTATGATTTTATTCCACAGCAAAATTGATGATCGCTTGTCCTCCTGTGTGTTTTGTCCTTAGCCGAGGCATTGGAGGTTCTGGCTGGCAATCACCCGGAGACTGGCAAGCTGCAGCTGCTGTGGAGGATGAGGGCTCAGGCCATGCGCCGACTCCATGACTACTGGTTACCTCACTTCCTGAGCCACTGCAAGGCCTCCCTGGCCCGTGTAGTTGAGTGTAGGTCACTGGTCGAGGAGTACGTCAGGTTGGCTTCCTGTGACGAACCTCAGGAGGCCCCCGTGCTGCCCGGCACGGAGTGGAGTCGGCTGGAACGGTCAGTCGTGGGCCCTTCCCCGTACAATTCAAAACAGAGCAAGAAGCTCCTCTGGAGGTCCAAGTTTGGCTCCAAGAATCCTTATAGAACTAACACCGAAGGCGTAGGACAAAAGCCTACTTCAAGTGTGTGTCAGTGGCTTTCTATGGACGGTAAAGCATGCCTGGATGGGTGCACCAGCATTGCCCACAACAAAGACAGTGACCTGATCCGACCCGCTGTCCAGCCCAGTGGCACGGACATGTCGCCAGGAGGCTTCCGGCCGTCCATCCAGGTTGCCCAGACCGGCAAAGACCAGCCACTGCCCGACGTGGACGTCCCCCACGTATGCATGGGCACCCCTGCCCTCCATGTGCCTGCCGAGGTCGACGTGCCCACGTCACCCCCCGCTGCCCGCCGTCATGCCCACATGGGTCCGGCCCTGTCTGCTGATGAGATGGCCGGGGGCCCTTACAGGGCGTTCCTGGAGACCCGAGCCCTGGCCGGGCCGCTTCTGCACCTGGCCCTCTGGCGAGAACTGGACATACTTCTCAGCCTCCTGCTGAAGGCCCAGAGCGAGGATTCACTCTATGCACAGAAACAGGCGGTGGCCAGGAGGATAGCCGACGCGTTTTTCAGCAGAGAGGTGGAGAGGACGCTGGGGGTAGAGAGTGGCACCTGCGCCCATTTACGTGAGCTCCTGCCCTCTGGGCAAGCCATTCCATGGATTTATGCAGCGAAGCATGACATTTGTAAGGTACTGAAGAGCCAAGTTTTGGCTGTAATTGATGTTCTTAGACTTAGTCTCCACAGGAGTCCATCCTGTCCTATCAATATGCAGTGCACACACAAAATATTTGTCAGGCAGCAACGTCAACATAGCTTAGCAACGTCTCACAGTTGGGTAATAGAGTTAGATGCTGATCACAGAGGCCAGAAGAGTTCCAAAAAAGAGCTGACAGAAAATATTTTGAAAATTATTTTAATTAATTCAATGAAAATGCACTTACATTCAGCATTCTGGAAGTGTTGCAGCTGTGTGTGTTTATGACCTCAGATGAAATGGAATGTGATTCAAATCTTGATGATGTTAACATTCACAGTTTCTCAGCACCTCCTATGACTCATTTTTGGATGAAGAGGATAAAACCTTCATTATTCACCTTGTGAGTGTTATTGATTTGATGTGTCATGTTTTCAGAGTAACCATGTACTAGTCAAACTACTACTACTGTACATTCAATCATGGTTGCTGGGTTAATGATGGGTATGGAGGCGTACTGTTTTCATGTGGTCATGCATGCATGTAGGTGTAATGTGTGCACTTGTGTAATCCAATGTATGCTGATCATGTCCATCTGGTTTGGTCCAGTTTGGCAGAATGCAGACAGTGTGTCTCACCAGAATGCTGACAGTGCCCTCTAGTGGATGGAACACGGCAGAGCAGCAGCTCAGGCACATGACGGAAGCCCTGGCTCTGTGCCACCACTGCTGTGGCTACACAGACGCAGAGCCCCTCTCTGATGAGACCTGGGTGCTCCTGACACTGGAAGACGTGGCTGGAGGAGGGTCTATTCACCTGCACTACAAAAAGACCGGTAATGAGAATACAGTTTGGTTCCAAAACGCTACATCTCCATTTTTAAAAACATTAAAAAAGTTATGTGATTTAATTGTGTATTTCAGGCAATATCAATAAAATTGCAATGGTGTTGTTTTGATTGAGTAAAGATACATCAAACAACAATACCCAACTACAGTTCTACTGAAATTACTTGGAAAACAAATTGTAGAAAAATGATCCATTAAAATGGAGGATATAGCATTTTAGAACCAAACTCTTCAATTATATGTCCCTCAGCTTAGAGCCATTTGTGTACATTCTATTCAAATCACAGACATGGCACCCACTCTGAAAATGTATGTCATGTATAGCATATCAACATAGTTTAAACCAGGGGTCTCAAACTCAGATTACCCTACAGGCCTCTTTGCATTTTTGGGGGGCCAGTACAAAAATACTTGAGGAAAAATCCACTATCATTCTCAAAACGGTAATTAAAACCCCTGAAAAATAGCTAGTTGCACGTTCATTTCACATCAGCCTATGTCTGTGCTTTTATCAAGTGAATGAATATGAGCAGCTCACCTGTGCATAACTTTTTGTATTTGAGGCTGACGTTTACTTTCTAAATAACTTGCCTTTTTTTGGCAGACAATATTCTCAAACTGCAGCGTAACAGCCAACTTTCAGTCATTCAGAAACGGCTCCTCATTAGAGATAGATAGATAGATAGATAGATAGATACTTTATTGATCCCCAGGGGAAATTCAAGGTCTCAGCAGCATACATACAACACAAACACATTCTTTAACAGCAGAAGAGTAATTAAAGTATATAATATAAAAACACAACTAAGCAGTAAGGACAGTAGAAGATAAAGAATATGCTAAACATACTAAAATACAAATTATACTAACACTTAATACAATATATAAAAATATACTAAAATACAAATAACAAAATTACAAATAAATAAATATTATTTTATTTAATAAATTATATTACTTTTATATAAATTTACTTCTATTATTATTTATTTGCCTTTTTCTTCCCTCATCATCGTCTTTTTTTCTGGCTTTCGGTTCCACTGTCTCCGAAGTTATGCTGTTTTTCTCTTCCCCTCGGTTAGGCTAAGAAAACTGTTGAGTATTCTTAAGAAGGAGACAAAAAAAAAATGAAATGCTTCTTTGATATGCAGGCCAGATCTCATTACAAATATAAATCAACCAAAACACCACAGTGGAATGGATTTGAGACCACTGGTTTAAACCTTGTTAAAAGAAACTAAACCCTATTAATACCGTATTGACCGCCTCCGTGTATTAACCTCATAGCTGAAGAAATTTTGCAAAATCAATGTATAAGCCGCGGCTAATAGTTGGAAAATTATGATAAACAAGAAAATTACACTGACACTGATCTCTTCTATTGCGCAGATGTGTTTGATATGCCATTTGAGCAGCTGGCCTTGAAGTTTCCTAAAGTGGCAGCAGAGAGGATAAGTGTCAGCTACCATCTCTACTGTAAGGAGAGACCCCCATCAGGTACTAACAAGCTCTCACAGGCTCAGTGTTTTGCAGTCAAAGAGCAATTATTGAAATCCATTCACAATCCGTTCTACACACCGGTTTGACAACAAACATTTATGATAACCTGTACATTAGGAATAGTTGTGATATGGGGGATCCCTGAGGCTTGAGTTGTTTTATTTCACAAAAGAATATTGCTATTATACATCATTGGGGACCTTATGTACCAATGTTTTGCTGTCACTTTAACAAAAATGGGTTCTCACCCAGGCAAGGTGTAATTAGAACATTAGTCCAGCTATACCCAGGCAAGGTGTACTTAGAACATTAGTCTAGCTGTACCCAGGCAAGGTGTACTTAGAACATTAGTCTAGCTGTACCCAGGCAAGGTGTACTTAGAACATTAGTCTAGCTGTACATGTCCATGTATTCAGCAAAACTACACTAAGGGTCATTCCATGTCAATTCAACCAGGGCCCACGCACTTAGGTCTCAAAATATTCTGAAAAAATTACCAGGTGTACCTATGTTACCCAGGAGATACACTGTAAGATTACTTTTATGTAAGATCAATACTTTCCAAGATACAGCCAGTTTTACAGGGGGAGGGTGGTGTCGATTTTGTTCAGCCTCTTTTTTTTGTCAAAGTTCACAAGCCCATAGTGGAAGAACTAAACCATGTATCAAATTGAAGAGAATTTAGATGCTACACCACAAACATTCTCTACTTGACTTGATGCTAAAACAGAAAAGAAAGGAAACACAAAATATTCCACAACAGTGATTTAATTACGATTTAAAAACGTTAATAACGTTTTATCAATGTTTTTTTCATCTTTTCATGTTTACAACTTAGATAGACCCACCTCCAGAAATGTATCGTCAGCCACTACAACCAGGAAGGATTTGAAGAAGGCAAACAGTTTTTACCACACGGCATCCATGAGGCCAAGGTCTAGCCCTCATTCATTTTGACTAATACACTTCCACATTTCACGAGTGTCTACACCATATTGTGATATTAGTGCTAGTTTCATTATGTTCTTCCGAACAGAACCTATGGAGACCTGTTCCGGAACTCCACTCACCTGGACTACTTCAAGCGCTACCTGCGTTACAATAATACCCATGGCGGTCTGCTCTTCATCCAGGAAGTGGAACGCCTGCGTTCCATCGACCAGACTCCAAAGGGTGCCAAAATCCAGAAAAGAAAAATCCACACCATCGTGGAAAAGTATTTCCGACGGGATGATGCCAGTACTGATTTTATGCCTTCTTATAAACTCATATGGTTTTCTATGAAGTAATAATGTGTACCCATAGAGTCTGTTTATTAGTGATGGCTACAGTGAATATGTCCCTATACCATTCCTTGCAGCTGATTTCCTGCAGTGCAGTGCAGACATAATTAACAAGGTGGGCACCATGAGAACAGTGACCTGTGAGATCCTGTACACCATCCAAGATGTGGTTAACAAGTCCCTTGAGGCGGCATGGTAATCTATGAGCTCAAAAGTACAGCAGTTTAACTCAAGAGCAGTCTGTGAAGCCAAGCCTTACATCAAGTGTCTAAGTACTTCAGCAGTTAATAAGTTCAATGGACCTTTATGTCAATGTATGTCATTGTAATACTTATAGTACGTTTCAAGGTCAGTAACATGTTCTTATATGCATTGCTTGTTTTACTTGTTACGCACAGTACAGAAAATGTGATGGGGATTGTTACTGTAAAGTGCAGCGGTCTCGCTGGACTATAAAAGCAATGAAAAAAAATGGAAAAAGCAGACTATTTACACAGCGCACTGCTATGTTTGAGTAATATTTGTCTGTACTGTTTAGGTCTGTAAATCATTTGTCTGTGATGTTTCATTTCCATGGCGCCAGGTTTAAGCAGTACCAGGACATCTTCCCCGCCTGTTCTACTGTGGTCCCTGACACCACTGCCAGAGAATCCATCATCAAAAGCAAACTGGTGAAGCACTTTGGCCTTATTTTGTCAACTTAGGAATTCAGAAATGGTTTCCAATGAGTGTTTTGTATTTTCCTATAGTCATTGTCAGTTTCAGAAATGCCTGGCTCAGGTTACAGTAACAGCAAAGTAGGAGGCCACACATGGATTGTTAAAGGGATATTCTACCATTTGGGGAAATTTTCCACCTCCCCTTGAGTTAAATAATTGAGTTTTACCTTTCCCCAGTTCATCCAGCCGTTCTCTGAGCCTGACAGTAACACTTTTAGCTCCAGCTCATTGAATCAGATTAGACCGTTAGCTTATAGCAGAGATGCTAACGGTCAGATCTGATTCATTGAGCTGGAGCTAAAAGTGCTATTGTCAGACTCAGAACGGCTGGATGAACTGGGGAAAGGTAAAACTCAATTCTTTAACTCGAGGGGAGGTGGAAAATGAGTGTATTTCCCCAAATGGTGGAATATCCCTTTAAAGCAGAAGGTGTTAAATGTGAAAGTAACTGAATGTCAGTGTGAAGATAAAAGTGTAAAGTGATGTGGGTAGTGCCATGCACAGGAATTTAGGAAGTGCTAGATGCATTGTGCATAAACCACATGACAGTTTTGACAGTTTTTCAAGTATATTGACTGCACTGGTGTACTACCTGTATATACTACATTTCAGACGCTCAATGGTGTTTTATGCCCCCAACGTCGTCTTCCAGGCAGCGCTGGCACCGCTGACTTAAAGGCACCTAATCCTAAACCTAACCCCAACCCTAACCCTAACCTTAACCCATGCCTAACCCTAAAAAAAAAAAGCGCTGCTTTTAAGACAACGTTGGGGGCATAAAACACCAAGGGCCCTATCATGACATTCTAAAGTCCATCATCACTCGTCAAAAGTCTATTCAAATTTAGTAGGATGTCCAGTTCACATTGGGAGGGGTTTCGTTATCAAACGTGGAGCGCATTGCGCAACAAGGTGTTCCTAGTTTTTTTAATCAGTTATATGGGTGTGTTTGGGGCGTAACATCATTTTAAACCAATGAGAATGACATCTGTCATTCCCTTCAACGGCGCAAAGCGCGATATGTCAAATAAATGCATCAGTATTTTGGCATTCAACGGCGCATTTGAAGGAGGCTGCTTGCGAGACGGTATGGAATAGTCATTCTTAAACCATGCTTTACTAAAACCTAGCATAGCCTTCACGCATTTGCACTCGTCTATTATTTGAACTCATTGGCAAAGTGAAACTAACTTCACCAAGGAGTCAGTCAACGACAAGAGCAGTTACTTTCACTATTGACTGACAATGGGTTACCACCGAAAACATAGGCTGGAAAAAGCAACACTTACCCTAATGTTGCTCAAATGACTGAATAAAACAACATTTATCCTGCAGAGGAGTTTCTTATACCTCGTGATAGTGCGTCTTCAGCTGTGCTCCATACGTGTACCTCTCCCCTAATCACTTTTAATCGTCATTACCAATTTGCAAATGATGGTGAATAACTACTCATCATGAGATGTACAGTATTTCGTAATATCTTTATTCTAATTATGTTTCCCATTGTAATCGTGCAATTTGTAATGCTTTACATGGACGTGCGCTGGTGTGCGTTCATGAATGATAGAAGGATGGTGCGTGCACCTGCCAATATGACTGTTGACATGCGCTCTTAAAATAGCATATGAACAACTCGCCATTGACTTCTGACCAGGTTTAGGTGGTGTATGATAGCGATTTTTAGACAATGCACCAGGCCCCTCCCTATTGCCACACCCCTGGGCGCAATGCTTGAAATGTACAAAATACCGAATTCAACTTTGCGCGGGTGAATAACGAACTTTACGCCATGCGCTGGTACCCAAAATACAGCCCCAAGAAATCATTTCAGACGGTTACCAGTGTCAAGCTAACTGTGGCATGTATGAAACCACTCGGCCCGGGTGTAACCAAGGCAAACATCAGTGCAGTTCAGTACCTGGTTTCTTTCACACGCACTGTTGGGAATTGTGGCCAAATAGTTCAGTCTTCGTTTCATCTGACCAAATGATTTTACTTCTCATGGTCTGAGAGTTATTCAGGTGCTTTTTTTGGAAACCAGATTTTGGAAATCTGTTCACTCTACCATAAAGGTCTGATTGGTGGAGTGCTGCACTGATGTTTGTCCTTCTTTACGCTTCTCATCCTCTCAAAGGAACTCTGGATGTCATTCATAGTGACCATTGGGTCCTTGGTTACCATCTGTCTCGGATTACTTAGTTTGACTGAGCGGCCAGATCTAGGAAGACTGTTGGTTGTTCCAAACTTTTCCATTTGAGAATGATGGAGGCTACCGTGCTCTTGGGCACTTATAATGCTGCAGAAATGTTCTTGTATCCTTCACTAGATCTGTGTCTTCACAGAACCCTGTGAACCCAGGTCTACAGACAATTCTCTCGACCCTTGTGGCTTGGTTTTAACTCTCACATACATATCAACTGTGAGACCATATATAAAGGGATGTGTGCCTCTCCTAATAAATTCCAGTGAATTCATTTAGGCACAGGTGGACTCCAGTCAAGTTGTAGAAGCATCTCAAGGACCATTGATAGAAGTAGGAGGCACCAGGGCTCAATTGCAAGCGTCATAACAAAGGGTCTGAATACTTATGTAAATGGAATATTTCAGTCTTTTATTTTTTATAAATTTACGAAACACTCCAAACACCTGTTTTTTGGTGGAGTGTTGGAGTATTGTGTGTAGATTGATGAGATAAAAAATGAATTGAATCCATCTTACGATCAGTCTGAAAAATAACAAAATGTGAAAGGGTCTGAAAACTTGAAAGGGTCTGAAAACTTTCCGATTGCACTGTATATACAGCACCGTAGTGATTCTGATTTACAACTCTTTCACCAGTGGTCAGGGCCAGTCCTACGCTATTATGAGCCGTGGAGCAACATCGAGCACCAGCCCCCCTCATCATGGCTTGAGTGCTAAGAAAATATACGGGTCGCGACTTAATGAACACGGGAAATTGTGGGTCCCAAAGCCAGACCAGTTAAGAACCACTGATTTAGATCAACCATACAATTGCAAGCAACCATGCCACAGCGGGCTACTGCATTAACGTCCTCATTGTCCTGCCGTAAAACTTTACGCCTCAGTATCCTCAAACTCGTCTGCCGTCTGAACGTTGAGCCAAGAACCGTATACCTGTTTTGTATTTTCTGCCTCCTTGTTTGTATTTACTATGTTGGAGGTCAAAGGTCAAGTCAATGAACACTCTGAGTGCGATATCTCAAGAATGCCTTGACATACATGCCTGAAATTTGTGTTTGTATGGACTCAAAGATGAAGTGAATTGATGTTGGAGGTCAAATGTCAAGGTCAAAAACACCTTGAGTGTTATATCTCAAGAACGCCTTGACACACAAGGTCTTTTGGTACGAGGGTTTGTATGAACTCAAAGATTAAGTGATTTATTGTTTTGTTTTTTTCAAGGAATTTCCCCACCAACATTAAGCCAGCAGCTTTCCATCCACTATTGCAATTCCTCTGGCATTACATTCTAGTTTGTATTTACTATCCTCTGTTTATGTTCTTTTCTTTTCTGGCTACCAGATTTGTTTACAAACATTTTCCCACTATTTTAGCCTACCAAGAACAGAATCAGTTTTGACCCTTGCCGATGGGCTAACATGCTACTCCCCACGGGAGAGGGGGGACATTTGATACATTTTTAAAAATAAATCGTTATCAGCCAATAGGGAAACTGCCTGAAGCAACATACAGGGCCTCTCTGTGCTGCTAAGTGAGACACAATTAGCAATAAATGCACTTAATGCAGAATAAGCACAGAAAGCATTTTTTTCTGGCCTCCCCTCCAGACCGGGGCCTGGTGCAGTTGCTCACGTTGCTACCCCTCCAGAACCAGCCCTGCCAGTGGTGAAGATTGTTTTTTACCCTCTCTCTCTCTTCCCCCCCTCTCTCTCTTTATTTCTGTCTCTCTCTCTGTCTTTTGGTCTCTCCATCCCTCTCCCCACAGAAAAATGTCTGGACCATTCTGAGTGGCTTCATCAAGGGTGTATGCAAGTTCAAGGCGGGTATGGCCAATACCAATACCCGTAGCGAGTTTGAGCAGTTCCTGCATCAGCAATACCTGGTCTTCTCTGACCGTAAGTACCCAGTCCACTCTGACTGCAAACACAGCAGAGAGCCTGAGAGTTGGCATACAGTGGCATAGCAAATAGTAGGCAAGATGACCAGTGGCTGTCTCTTACAGCATGCGGCGTGAGCCCAAGTCCATCGTCACTGGACATGTCAAAGACATACACGTCCAAAGAGGACGATACCGCTCCCCTCAAGACACGCCTCATCAATGATAAGCCCTTGATTGTGGACTTCCTGGTCAATGATCTCTCCTTCTACTTGGAGTGTGAGAGGTGAGACTATGTAACATCACCTGACATCACATTCAAATAACCTTCATTCCAGGAAATGCATTTTCATTTTATATATATAAATATATGCACAAAAGAGGACCAAGCAATCTGGAGAAATTCTGTAAGGAATGTTCGAAAATCCCCTGCCTTGTATTTTCCAACTTTATGAGATGTTGTAGAAGAAGACTAAGAGCTTTACAAAGAATAAAATATAGGGCTGCTAATAATTGTGCCGCTTGTGTTTTTGTTTAAAAACAACAAAATAAATATTTCTTTCTTCTCAGAATGAATATGCTAATCTTGAAGGGTAAACCTTGTAACCCCTCACTGCTCCCCGAGCGCCGCCGTTGTAGCAGGCAGCTCACTGCGCCGGGATTAGTGTATGCTTCACCTCACTGTGTGTACACTGTGTGCTGTTTGTGTTTCACTAATTCACCGATTGGGTTAAATGCAGAGACCAAATTTCCCTCACGGGATCAAAAAAGTATATATACTTATCCTATACTTATATACTTAAACATTTTTCCTCATTGTTTTCATTGTGAAACTAAGATAAAATGCCAAATAATTCTTTATGACTTTTTTTTACTCATCTTTATCAGGGGCGCCAATAAATATTCATAAATAATAATACTGTAAACTAATATAATATCGTTATTCTTTTGCACAAAACCAAATGGACATACAGATATCACATATCAGACCTGATATGTGAATAAATTCCCTCTCTCCCTCCTTCTCTCTCTTACGACAGTATAGTATATATAGGCCTACTCTTTTGATCCCGTGAGAGAAATTTGACAAACATCAATAGTGTCATCTTGTTACTACCGTATTTACTTACAGTTTTATAAAATACTGTAGTACTCATAGACTGTAAAATATAGTGCCACTGTACTGCCATGGCTATCCTTCCCTTTGTTAGCAGAAAATGCACCTACCATCTAATACGGGAACATGTATCTCTATCATCCTCAGGATGCATCCCCTCTATTGAAATCCTGTGACTTCTTCTTCTCATTAGAGGGAATGCATCCCCTCTATTGAAATCCGGAGTCTTATTACAATGCATGAAAATGCACTGTACTGTTCTTCCTAGGCAACTTCTTCTTATTACAGTGCATGAAAATGCACTGTACTGTTCTTCCTAGGCAACAACTTATTACAGTGCATGAAAATGCACTGTACTGTTCTTCCTAGGCAACAACAACTTCTTTTTCTTATTAGAGTGCATGAAAATGTACTCTACTGTTATCCGAATTATTCTTAATATTATTATTATTATTCTAACGCTTTTTGTGCGTTTAATACAGCTTCAACCGTTTAACTTAGAAAAACTTTTTAAAAATCCCCATAGACTTAACATTGTTGATTGTGACATCATAATACGGCCGTTAAGCAATTAGAATCCTATGGCAGGTGTTCAGGCCAGCTGGATCAACTGCCAGTCTCAGGCTTTAAGCATACAAACTGGCCGCACCACCAGACTGGCAAGTAGCTTCATCCACCAAGCAATCAGGATGCTGAACACTCTACCCACTCTCCCATCACTGACAGCCCCCCCACCCACCAGCCAGCCAGGAACCTAGGAAACTAGGATCCTGTCTACCCTAACCCCCAACACCGCCCTGTGGAACTGCACTGTGACTGGCAAGGCCCTAACGTGTTGCTGCTTCACATCAAGCCTGATATACTTGAAATTACTGCATACTGCATATCAATGTAAATATACAGGTCACACAAGCACAAGTTTAAACTTCATGTAACTGTTAAGACTATATAAATATACAACACAACTACCTCTATTTTTTTATATATATGTCCTATATTTCTATTTTGATACATACATGTTCTATATTTCAGTCTTGCACTTTAATTTAATGTTTATTGTCTATGGCTATGTCTATAGTATGTCTATGTCTGTATTTAAAGCATGTCTATGTCTGCATGGGAAAGTAAGAAACAAAATTTAAATTCTTTGTATGACCAGTGCATGTAAAGAAATTGACAATAAAAGCCGACTTGACTTGACTTGACTTGGTCTTATTAAGACTACACATCCTGTTCAACTGCTTCCTCTGCCAAAAAACTGTTTCAAAATAAAAGTCCTCACTACAATATTTCACTGTTAAACAATTTAACCCTTTAAACTACTGAACTTTTCAACTGTTCAGCCATTGTAACTGTTACTTGTCATCAACTATGACTCCTACCCACTGTAGCTAGTTAGCATGGTTAGCATAGTTAGCATGTTAACATTGTTAGCATGCTAGTTAACATTTTTAGCATAACTGCTAAAATTGATTAGCTAGGTTAGCTAAGTCACATGGTTAGCATTGTTAGCATGCTAGTTAGCATAGTTAGCATAACTACTAAAAATGATTAGCTAGGTTAGCTAAGTCTCATAATTAACATAGTTAGCATGTTAGCATTGTTAGCATGCTAGTTAGCATAACTACTAAAAATGATAAGATAGATTAGCTAAGGCACATGGTTAACATAGTTAGCATGTTAGCATTGCTAACATAGTTAGCATGTTTAGCAAAACTGTTAGAAAACATTAGTTGGCTAAGTAGCATGGTTAGCATAGTTAGCATTGCTAACATAGTTAGCATGTTTATCAAAACTGCTAGAAAACGTTAGCTAAGTAGCATTGGTTAGCATGTTAGCATTGCTAGCACTGCTATAAAACATTAGCTAAGTAGCATGGTTAGCATAGTTAAAAATTTTAGCATAACTGCTAACAAACATCAGAGCCATTACAACTTTCAGTTATCGTCAAATATCTACCTATACACAGCCATTAAACTATTTGAATATCAACATTCATTAAACTGCTAGAAAACATTAGCTAAGTTAGCTAAGTAGCATGGTTAGCATGTTAGCATTGCTAGCACTACTATAAATCATTAGCTAAGTAGCATGGTTAGCATAGTTAAAAATCTTAGCATAACTGCTAGCAAACATTAGAGCCATTCCAACTTTCAGTTATTGTCAAATATCTACCTATACACAGCCATTAAACTATTTGAATATCAACATTCATTAAACTTCCAGTCTGTCAACAACTTTTAAACTATTTACCTTCAACTTTTAAACGGTCTACTTTTAAACTATCATTAAACTATCTATTAAACTAGCTGTCTAACAATAACTTTTAAACTATCTACTGTCTATCAAGAACTTTTAAACTATCTACATTCAGCTTTTAAACAGTCTACTTTTAAACTATCAACTTTTATGAAGCTATGCAACCGCCATGTCTATCCTAGCATCACCGTAGTAACCATCTCTGTATTATCTGTTTTAACTATACATGATATTTTACATTACAACTTAAGCATTTTCATGCACTGGTAATTCCTTGAAATTGCATTTCTAGTTTTTCTTATTATTATTATTCCGCTTACCACTTTTTCCATACGCAATTTCTCTTCAACAGTTTAACTTAGAAACTTCATTCAAACGTTGTAACGTAGGTCTTCAAACGTATCAGGTTGCTATGTCTTTTCAACTTTGAAACTTTTATACTTTTTAAACTATTAAAGAAAAATCTTTTTAAAAATCCCCATAGACTTAACATTGCCGATTGTGACATCATAATACGGCCATTAAGCAATTAGAATCCTATGCCAGGTGTTCAGGCCACCTGCAGCCTCAGGCTTTAAGCATACAATCTGGGTCAATTAAGACTACACATCCTATTGAACTGTTTCCTCTGCCCAAAACTGTTTCAAAATAAAAGTCCTCACTACAATAATCCACTGTTAAACAATTTAACCCATTAAACTACTGAACTTTTTCCATTCAACTTTTAAACGGTCTACTTTTAAACTATCTATCTAATAAACTAGCTGTCTATCAACAACTTTTAACTTCTCATCAACTATCCTACCCACTGTAGCTAGTTAGCATTGTTAGCATAGTTAGCATGTTAGCACAGTTAACATTTTTTGCAAAACTGCTAGAAAACATTAGCTAAGTTAGCTAAGTAGCATGGTTATCATAATTAGCATGTTAGCATTGCTAGCATGGTTAACATTGTTAGCAAAACTGCTAGAAAACATTAGCTAAGTTAGCTAAGTAACATGGTTAGCATAGTTGGCATGTTAGCATTGCTAACATGGTTAGCATTTTTAGCAAAACTACTGGAAAACATTAGCTAAGTTAGCTAAGTAGCATGGTTATCATAATTAGCATGTTAGCATTGCTAGCATGGTTAGCATTTTTAACAAAACTGCTAGAAAACATTAGCATTTTAGCATAGTTAACATTTTTAGCAAAACTGCTAGAAAACATTAGTTAAGTTAGCTAAGTAGCATGGTTAGCGTAGTTATCTTTGTTAGCATAGTTAAAATTGTTAGCTGCAACTTTTAAACTATACATTCAACTTTTAAACTGTCTACTTTTAAACTACCATTAAACCATCTATCTATTAAACTAGCTGTCTATCAACAACTTTTAAACTATCTACATTCAACTTTTAAACGGTCTACTTTTAAACTATAAACTTTTACTGAGCTATGGAACCACCATGTCTATCCTAGCATCACCGTAGTAACCATCTCTGTATTATCTATTTTAACTATACATGATATTTTACATCTCAACGTTTGCATTTTCATGCACTGGTAATTCCTTGAAATTGCATTTCTAGTTATTATTATTATTTTTCTTTTTACCTTTTTGTGTACGCTATTCAGCCCAAACCGCTTAACGTACAAATTTGGTTGAAACACCGTTCCGTAGATCTTCCAAGGCTTTACCGTCCTATCCGTTTTTCATTTTTGAGATATTTGTAATTAAAAGTGTATTTTTCCCCCATAGACTTGGGAGGGGGGGCTGATGTCATAATAGAGCCAGCTGCTGGATTAAGTAGTTCTCAGAGCAGTTCCCAGGCTAATCAGAACACTGGCACAGGTGTCACCTGTGAGGAATCCAACTGTCTCAGCTTCTAAGCATACAATCTAGCTCTACCTGAACTACACATCCTGTTAAAGTGTTTCCTGTGTGTCAAAATAAAAGTCCCAGCCCTATCTCATAAATTAAGCATTATATCTCCAGAACGGCTTGACGTACATGCTTCAAATTTGGTACGAGTGTTTTTATGGACTCAAAGATGAAGTGAGTTGATGTTGGAGGTTGAAGGTCAAATGTCAAGGTCAAAAACACCTTGTGTGATATCTCAAGAATGCCATGTCACACAAGATTCAAATTTGGTTACTCCAAAAACACCTTTGCAGGTATCACAATTACCCTACCAACCAGCTAGCAGCAAGCTCAACAGCCCCACCAACACCCTAACCAGCAGATTGCATCCCCTCGTGTAATTCATCGGAATTGCATTTCTAGTTCTTATTGTACTCTACCTTTTTTAAATTGTTCCTAGAAATTTTGAGAGAATTGCTTTAAAAAGCTTAAACTGTTTACCATGTTGTTAGTCGCTTTGGCTAAAAATGTGTCAGCCAAATGTAATGTAATGTAATGTAATGTAATGTAATGTTTGTAAATTGCTTTGGCTAAAAGCACATCTAAATGAACACATGCAAATGTAGGTATGTATGTTTGATGTAGGTTCCGGAGCCTGGCAGACTCTGGCAAAGCTATGGCGGTTGCCGGCTTGTACGGGGAAAACGACTATGCCATGCTTCACCAGAAGGCTGACATGATCATCAAACTCTTCCTCAAGTCTGAGTTCTTGCCTAAACTTAGGGTAGGTGTCCGTTTACCTATCATGGTGTAGGGTGCTGTGCTTGGTATGACCAGAAGGGGTCACCATTACATAAACTTATTCTTGCTGATTGCTATTCTGTGATGTACTGAGATTTAAAACATTTTTTAATCTTTCAGATCTTCCAAGGTATGATGAAAAAGTGACAAAATATTGGGATAGTGAAGACTGTTAAAATGACTTTTGATGATGTAAGAGAAATGAGTGATGGCACTCTCTTTCCAGATAAACATCGCCGAGTCCCAAAGAGACAGCATCCTTCAGCTCTTTTACTCTGCCCGGGTGGACCGCACCCTCTTCTACCTGGCCATCGTGACCGTCTTCCCCATTCTGATGATCTGCTGGAAGAAGTACGTCGTCTCTTTGTTCACACGTGTGGAGGCTCTTGGCTCCAGGCTCTGTAAAGCACATTCGAGACGATTTTAATCCTTATTAGCATAGCACCATATATGACATTACATTACATCTTGACTGACAAATTTATATAATATATACAAATAAAATTTAATTGAAGTGTCTTGATTGATAGCTTTAGTTGATTTTAAGTGAGATGTATTCTTTTGTACTCATTACCTATCCCCTCCCCCTTGAATTTCCCCTGGGGATCAATGAAGTATCTATCTATCTATCTATCTATCTAGGTTTTGTGCACATCGGGTTATGAAGAAACTGTTTGGGGAGAAAGCAGTGAAGACGCCGAAGAAGGTGGGACAGAAGGCGGCCAATCCCGAGGCCTCTCCAGACCACTTGGAGGTTAAGGACATTAAGGACGACTGGTACCATAAAGTCAAGACCATCGTATCCCTGACTGGTGAGTGCGCATCCAGACACAGAAAGAAAGTTTGCCATTGTAGGAAACTCACTCTGAGATTGAAGCAACGACAATGGCTTCAATCTTACAATGGCTTCAATCTTACAATGGCTTCAATCCTGATTAGATTCAACTTTATTGTCATTGTGCAGAGTACAAGTCCAGAGACAACGAAATGCAGATTTCCAAATGATATGTTTTCTTTTATTGTTTGTGTGTGTGTGTGTGTGTGTGTGTGCGTGTGCGTGTATGTCTATGGTGGTGTTTTTCAGATGAACATACCATTGTACGCTTCACTGTTCAGCGAGGCCTCAAACTGATCGTTCCACAGAACAAGGTTTACATGAAAGGTAACCAGTTCACGCCCTCACCAAAACTGACCACCGCACTTTAAAGAGCACAGAAGATATCATCTGATTGTAGTCATTTGTTATGATTCAATAACAGTATATTTGTATAGTGAAAGCACTTCTGTCCTTGTGGGCAGAGTGCCCAGGCAGTGACTTGCTGTCCAAGATTCCCAGTGGGCACCGTGGGCTGCCGGCATTTGGAGCGCCAGAGTGAGTACATCAGAACTCAGACACTGCACGCACGCACGCACACACGCACACACACAAATACAGTGTAATCCCCCCCCAAAAAAACAAAACCCCAAAAATCCCCAAAATTTTAAATGTAACACTATTTATATAGCACATTTTAAACAACAGAAGTTTAAACAAGGACAAGGATATACTCTTTAAATATTTTTGGTTATTCATTTTATTTAAATTGTTGGTGTGTGGATATTATGATAGCCTGATGATATTGTATGTTTGTGGCATCCTCTACTCTTATGCCCTTGATCTAGCATACTTGATATTCTGCATTTTGTACTTTCATTGTCAGAATCAGTTACTGATTCATTTGAAATATTTCAACTGTTTAAAAGATAATGTGGATTGAAAATTGCACTGGTATCAATAATACATTTTTTTATACTTTGTAAATGTATTAAAGCATTACACAAAATGTGTTATTGATACCAGTGATACCAATATGTGTAAAAGCTGCAAGGGTCTCATAGAATATATTTTATATGATAGTGCTTTATTTCATTTCTTTTTCTCTGGAATTGTAGAAATCTTAGCTTTACCATTAAAAATAGTCCAATCTCATGTTTTTTGTATGACTTTGTGAATATGAATGTGTGAGAGTGTCCGTATTTTCACATTCAAATAGTCTCTTGCTCTTCTTCTCTCCTTCCTTTTATCTCCCTATCTCCTTCCTTCTTCCTCTCTCCTTCTTTCTCTCCCTCTCTCTCTTTTCTTCTCCCTCTCTCCTTCCTTCTCCCTCTCTCTCCTTCCTTTTCTCCATCTCTCATTCCTTCTCTCCTCTCTCCTTCCTTCTCCCTCTTGCTCCTTCGCTCACTCTCTTGTTAGTTTTGCATTATCAGAAGTTCAGGTGTTCTAGTCAGGGTAGTTCTTTTTTGAGTGTGTATATGTGTGAGTTTGCCAAAGTACATGCATAATCATGATTTCTCTCTCTCTGTCTCTCACATACACACTCTCTCTCTCTCTCTCTCTCTCACTCTGGTCTCTCTCTTTCTCTTGTTCCAACACCCCCCCCTCTCTCTCACTCCCTCTCTCTCTTTCTCTCCTCTCTTTTCTCTCTCTCTCATCACCAGTTCACTGGGGCTGGAGGCCCCTCCTCAGAAGCAGTCCAGGTGAGCTTTTCTTGCTCTATTCACACGGGACGGCATGCAGCCGCACTCTTTCCTATGCCCTGTCAGGCACCTCGGTGAAGGTGGCAAACACGCTAAAGCAGCCTAATGAGCATCAACACACACACACACACACAAACACATACACATACACATACACACATACACATACACACACACACACACTCACACACACATATATAGGCACACACACGTCTGTGTGAATATGTAGACACACACACACACGCACTTGTATCGTGGCACATTTGCACCATGTCTCTGTGGAGATGTGCTGGTGATGTGTGTGAAAAGCAACACTCTCACACATCTCGCATAGTTCTTTTAACACGGCTTCAGCTTTTCGTTAGCAGGCAGCGGGTGGAATGGTAACAAAGACAGAATACAAATGATCTTAGCAGCGAGAGTTCTTCAGCTGAATTCTCTGTGGCTCTTATGTTGTATCACCCTCCTTTCTCCGTTATCCAGTAATACCCACCTCCAACATCCAGAGGGCACCCCTGCATCAGGAGTAAGTTTGTTGTCTGTTGCTGAGGAGCTCTAGGCAAAGAGACAGCCACTATAATTTCAAACGAGCACAAGGAATAAAAGTCATCTGCAGCAATTGTGTAGATGTTAATTGATTTTTTTGGGCATCAATTTTTTTTTTTAGACAGATTATGGAGTTGGGTCATTTTGTATAGGTACAATATAGCAGGTCCATGTTTTCCTTTCATGGAATAGTAGAAAATATGGGGTCCATTGATGCTTCCTGTGCTTTGTAGCAGCAATCCATTGTAGTGGTCCTTTAACCTCAGAGAAATGACACTGAGTGGGGACACCCATTACTGGTCAGTTTGCTCCTCCAATAAGCGCGGTAATTAGCTCATTTATGCACTTACATGTCATAAAAAGGCTCACATCTCTTCGCTAATTAGGCCCACATCAAAAGACATGCTCGGCACAATAGGAAATGGCTGTAGAATTAGTATGCAGAACAATGCTTTTACATATCAGACAATTAATCTACACTGCAATTTTTGAATTAAAAAGTTTTCAAACATTGAAATAAGTAGGACAGGCCAGTGGAGAAATCATTATTGTATGTGGTCTGGCTCTTAGTGAAATGGCGCCTTTGTTACCATCGAGAAAGCAATTAAAACGGGGGGAGGGATTGAGAAGGCGTCTATTCTCTAAGAAATTTGTCGGCCTCACAATGCTCATGGAGAGATGGAGGGAGGAGAGAGATAGAGAGAAGAGGAAGAAGAAGAAGAGGAAGAGAGAACTAGTGCACATTGAAGCAACTGCCCAGTTTGATTTGAATTGTGGCTCACAGTGAATGGAAAAGAGAAAATGTTCCACTTTCAAAAAAAAAAAAAACGAAGGAAAGAGCGATAGAAAGAAAAAAAGAGGAAAAAAAAGTGTAAGAGGAGCGTGGCGCTAATTCCCAGCGACGGAAATCCTGTTTATCCTTGTTATTGTTCGGGAGAAGATGAGTATATCTGATACCTTGTCAGAGTTATTAAAAATGACGCTCGGCACAGTGTGAAGCCGTAGGCTGCCGTAGGCCCCGCTTGTTTCATCATACGTTGTGACGTTAGTCTTTTCAGGCTGCGCAGATTCCCTCCATGCCACTCCGCTGCTGCTGCTGCTGCGGCGGCTTTCACACAGTTTCAGGGGAAAGTGTTCACATTTAAGCTGTGCATTAAAACACTTCTTTCTGACCCCTGGACACTCCAATGGTGACATCACGTTATGGTGTTCTAGATTAGATTGTGCTCTTGAAATGAGACAATCTGATAACAAATACATCTCAGACAATTGTTAAGACATTTTTAAACAGTATTTTTGAACTAAATATAAATTGTGCTTACACCAGTTGGAATGGAGATTAGACAAAATGCTGTGAAATATTTCCACATGTTTGGATTTATCCATTATAGAGGCTTCGGAGTAGTGCGATACGACATCAAAGCAAAATCTAGTTGGAAGCAAAATATGGCATTGAATTTAAAATAAACTTACAAGGCGCAGGGGAGAATGTTAAGCTCTCTTGATGTGGCTTGCCAAGTGTTCTCCTCAGCCCTAATGAGGGCTCGCTGTCTAATTAAGCATGGCACGGAAGCATTAAAGTACGGGACACAGACTGGATCACAACTGCAGTCTTGTGGTTTGTGACTCTGGGGGCAAACGCCCGAACGTTTAGAGTTCCAGCGTGCGTCTGCGTCGCCATGCCAACCTCCCCCCTCCACACATCAGCTAAATGTCAAGTCCACAGCCCTAGAACTGAGAGCCGCCCCACAGGCAACAGACAACTATTCATTTCTCTAAAATGAGCTCTTTTAATTAAACAAGCGAGAGCGAGAGAGAAAGAGAGAGAGAGGGAGAGAGAGAGAGAGAGAGAGAGAGTGACAGAATCCCCAAGTGGCAAGGAGTTCATTAATATTTACAAACCCTGTGGGTTGGTAGACCCGATTCTCTGCTCCCCTCTCTCCTGTACTGTAGGGAGCTTAAGCCTTGTGGAGTATTATGCAGTTCCTGGCCCCGCTTAAGACCCAAACAGTGTTTACATCTCCGGCCTCTTGCTGTTACTAGCATCTACTGTAAAATAAAATCACTGAGGAGCAGAGTGCATTTCCTTTCCTTAGGGGAACTGTATTGTGCAGACAGGGCAGATTCAGTATGGGTGGTTCCAATGCATGTAATTAAATACCAGCCATATTTGTTTCACTTGAATTGCATTTATTTATAGAGCGCCATAAACAATGTCCATTGTCTCTGTGTGTGCTTTATGTAGAGCCAAGGGCCGATCTGGTTACAGAGTGCACTGTTGAGCTTTTCATACGCACACTAACAAGAAGTAATCATCTGCCATGTTAAGAAATACCAAACCATTAGAGCAATTCTGAACTTGACCATATGGAACCCACGCAGTCCTCACAAGTGCGGACCACATACCAGCACTTGTTTTTCTTCCCAATCAAATTCAAATTAGCTTTGATTACATCACTTTTGTCATAGACGATCATCTGAAACAATTCAGACTTGATGTCTATTGCAATTTCAGAAGTTGAAATGGTTAGTGGGAAGGGAAGCTGCACAGATGGTTAATTTTTAAAGAGGCTTCTGAAACATGGCCAGCCACCTTCAAAGGAGTCCCGGAGGAGAGCGCTGCAGACAGACCACTTGGATCAGCATTAACAGCAGAACTATAATAAAACTCCTTACAGGTGGATACATTGGTGTAACAATAAATGATAGTTCCATCATATTTTCCGCTGATTATCGTTAACAGAAACAATAGAATAGTGAAATATGTCTGCACACGTTTAAATTTACAGTATGTGGGAGGTTCAAAATGAGTGCTCATAAAATATAAATGAACTCTTATGTTGTTGACGTGTGTGTCCTGATGACGGTGAGTTGGTAAGGGAGTCTTGCTTTTGCCCTTATTGTCTTAAGCAAGACAGTAACAGCTGAGCTGAGTCAGGCATGGCCGCAGGCACGCACACATACACAGACACACACACACAGACACACACACACACCAAACACACACACACACACACCATACACACACACGCACACACACACACATGGCCAGCCACTGGTGCTCTCAGCTGTGTGTTGGGGTCCAGTTTCTGGGCATCGTGGTGCTGCTCCTAATAGACAATTTGTCCAGCTCAGAGGCAACCCACTGGAATAGCTGCACTAAAGAGAGCCATCTCATGCCACACGTTCATACAGTGTAGAACCAAAGAGCCTTTTCATGCCACACGTCCATGCAGTGTAGAACCAAAGAGAGCCTTCTCATGCCACACGTTCCTGCAGTGTAGAACCACAGAGAGGCATCTCATGCCACACGTTCATGCAGTGTAGAACCAAAGAGAGCCTTCTCATCCCACACATTCATGCAGTGTAGAACCAAAGAGAGCCTTCTCATCCCACACGGTCATGCAGTGTAGAACCAAAGAGCCTTATCATGCCACATGTTCATGCAGTGTAGAACCAAAGAGAGCCTTCTCATGCCACACGTTCCTGCAGTGTAGAACCACAGAGAGGCATCTCATGCCACACGTTCATGCAGTGTAGAACCAAAGAGAGCCTTCTCATCCCACACGTTCATGCAGTGTAGAACCAAAGAGAGCCTTCTCATCCCACACGGTCATGCAGTGTAGAACCAAAGAGCCTTATCATGCCACATGTTCATGCAGTGTAGAACCAAAGAGAGCCTTCTCATCCCACACGGTCATGCAGTGTAGAACCAAAGAGAGCCTTCTCATCCCACACGGTCATGCAGTGTAGAACCAAAGAGAGCCTTCTCATCCCACACGGTCATGCAGTGTAGAACCAAAGAGCCTTATCATGCCACACATTCATGCAGTGTAGAACCAAAGAGAGCCTTCTCATCCCACACGGTTATGCAGTCTAGAACCCATGTGGGCAACTTTGGCAAACAATTTAATTTCTTCAGGGTAATAACCCACTGAAATATTCAAACAGAATTTCCTTTGTAGAGCATTGTATTTGCATATACAAGAATTGCAATCATTTCCAAAGCGGTGGTGTCAATCTCAGACGTACACACACACACACACACACACACACACTCACACCCCCCTCCTCATTTGCCAAGTGCTGAAAGACATGTTTTAATTAAGGCTTTGTCTGGTTGAGTGTGTTTGTGGTGGAGGCTCATGGTGAGCTCCTATAATACTCCCTCTTTCTCTCTCTCTCTTTCTATCCCTTTCTCTATCTTCCGCTGTCTTTCCCTCATTCTATTTCTCTCACTCATTCTCTCTATAGCCCTCTGTTTTTGCCTCTCTCTTCCACTTTTCCCCTCCCTAACTCCCCTCTGTCTCTTTCTTGCTCCCTCTCTCTCTCTCTCTCTCTCACACTCACACTCACACACACACACACACACACACACACATACACACAGGGGTTGCGGGGGAGCCAGGGGCCCTTCTCAGGCTGTGGGCCTGCAGAAGTCAGGTGGCCCTCAGCCATCCCAGCTGTCTGTCGGGTGTCAGTCTGGATCAGCGTCCTCCAGAGGGGCCCACAGACAATCACACTCTTTTTACATGCTACATTTGCCTTTCATCACCCCCGAATCTGGCAGCACCAACGCCCCGTGCCCTGCGCAAATGCTCACACACTACATGTACATGCGCAAACACACACACACACACACACTCATTCTTGAATTTCCCCTGGGGATCAATAAAGTATCTATCTATCTATCTATCTATTTATCTATCACACAGAGGCACACACACACGCGCTTACACGCACATATGCAGAGATGCACGCATAAACACACACACACACACACTTCCATACTCAAACACGTCCACACTCTCACACACACATGCATTCTCCCTCACACACACACACATATTCATATTCAGACACGCACTGACTCTCTCTCACACACACACACACACACACAGAGGGAGCTAGCAGTGCTCCTGGAGCTGGAGTGGTTATCTGGAGCTGGTGTGAGCGCTCCTCGCCGTGCCAGTGGATCTCCTGTTGTTGTTGTTGTCTTGGCCCAGTTGGCGGTTGATGGGCACGCTGGAGAGCCCGGGCAGATGGCCGTCTCTGTTCTCACGGAGCCAAAGGCAGAGCGCGGGGAGACGTAGGCTGTGTCAGATGAGCCTCCGTCAGGCAACTGCCTACAGTCCCACGCTGTTCTACCACCCCCACCTCCCCACGCCCCTAAATCTAAATCCCCCCCCCCCCCATGGCCAGCGAAGGCACAGCCACAGGAGCCCAAGTTAAGAATAGCTGAAGTCTTGTCACATTGGATGTAACTGCATCCCCTGTTTTGGGGAAGGGAGAAGCATGGGCGGGGGGTGGGTGGGTGGGCGAGGGCTGTGATGCATGCAAGGGCGTCTTCAGAGACAAACAACTCCCGTATGGCCATGCAAGACGGCATTTTTTTCCCTCCTCTTTGTTCCCGCAGTTGTTAGTCCTTGTTGGTTAGAGACTGTCATATATCTTCAGTTTGTACACTTGAGGAAAGGCCCTCAGGTTGACATTCTGCGTTGTGTGCCGGGGTATATGTCCCTTTATTAAACTGATTTCCTTACAGTACCGTAACGGGCTCATGATCCGGTTAGCTGTGCACAAATTGGTTTGAATCTTGTGCTTTTGGCGAGCTGTGTGCAATTAATCCCATGTCAAATATTGTGAAATTGCCTGCTTCCACAGAAACTCCATGACGTGGTTTTGACTGTAACCGAGGTGACCACGCAGGGAAAAGGGTCAGCACTGCCCTGAGATTTTTGGAGGTGTGGGCGAGAGAGGGAAAAAGTTCACCCCCCCCCCCCCAAAAAAAAACAAAAATGTCTGCCTGTAACGTCCAGACACCCCATTAAAGGCAAATGAGAGCTCTGGCTTTGCGTCGGCCCCATCGCCAAGGCTTCACCGGCGCCTCCCGCAGAACAGAGGGAAGAGAGAGAGAGAGGGGGGAAGATAACTTATCTCACTCCAGATGTTTGACTTGATTCAACAAGAAAAGAGCCACGACAGGCAAACGGAGGGGGGCGCTCTGAGAGCAGCTGTGAAGAGGAAGGGGCCAGGAATTTGGTCTCCCTGAGCCAAATGGAGAGACTAAATAAATCTCAGATGGACTGTTGTACAAGGCCGTGTCTGCTGCAGGTCAGCAAAGATGCTGTTGCTGCTCGGCGGATGAAGGCTTCAAGAAGTGGCCCTGGTTACTGACTTTATGTACCTGAGTCACAAAAAAATCATTAATATGCACATGTAAATACAACAAGAGATGTAAACACACAACCTGAAACATTCTGCTACAAAATTGTCATGAAGCCCAATTTGTTCCACTTCTGTGGGCTACTTAATGAGAGCTTTGTGATTCATGCTTTACTATGATGTATAATGTCACCTGGACTAAGTAAAAAGCGTCCCAGAATAGATTTCAGCAGGTGTTCAAAATCCTGCTCTGAACCCTAGGTTCCTACCACCGCGGCTGCCCTGATAGACAAATGGCTCAGTTTAATGTCGTAACCCAGCTCTCCTGTGGCATGGTATCTTCACTGAACAGCTGTAAAGGAAATTTAAAGCAGACGCATCACTGGCAGCGTTCACTCAGACTCCTCCTTATGAACCATGACAAACTACTCTTGGCTTCTCAGAGGACGCACCCGTCTGAGAGCGATCGAATTGGAGGCGCTGTGTGCAGCATCCAGACTTCTCAGAAATCACTATTTGTTTCCTACGCAGCTTGTTCATTATCTGCTTTGTCGTCTTCAAAGACAAGATCAAATACAGATTTGATATAGATCAAATTATTATTATTATTATTATTATTATTATTATTATTATTATTATTATTATATCTCTCAACAGACCCATTCCCCTCTGCTCTTTTTTCAGTCTCAGTTTTTTTCCATTAGCCAGAAATGTTGAGTCAAATACGCATACATCAAAAGAGAGCCATTGTATTGCCATCTTGCTTGCACTGCTTGCATGCATATTGTCTGTTTTAATCAGATGTGGTTGTTTTCACATGAAAATACAATATTTGGTAATGGTTCATCAGCAAGAACTTTAGATCATCTGCAAAAATAATCAAGACAGATGTGCTCTAGTGGAATAATGCAGTGCAAAGTGGGTACCATTCAAAACATTCCACCTATTTCAAGATCATCTCAGGCTTTTCAGATTTATTGGTGATAGGCCTATTGAGTTTTTGTTCTTTCAGCCCTGTACTTGTCCACCCAAGAACAGAGGGAACATATGTAAGGGACAGAGAGGAAAGTGCTAAGAACTGCCTTTGGAATATCTGCAGCGGAAGGTCTTTTAAAGTCGATGCGGTAACGTCTGACCCACATTATTTAAAATTTAAAGACTTAAATGATAGGAAGAAAATAGGTTCATTTTCAATTAGAGACCTTTGATTGAAAAAGGGCACCGAAAAAACGGGTTTCCATTAGAAATCTAATTACCTTCTGGTGAAAAGGAGACGAAGAGGGGAGTTTTCATTGAATGCACTGCACTCTGTAGCCTATTGATAGACCTCGGAATGTAATAAGTTCGCCAATTAACTATTTTCATTTGATTTCGGAAGATTTTATGATATTTTACAATATCAATTACACGATGCGTTTTGTGTGGTTATCTTAATGATGTGGGGAGATATGAGAATGGGACCCTGGACCAAACCAATTAATGTAAACCCCAGGTTTCATCATAGGTGTTAATTACTAAAACGCGTTTCTAGGTCATTAAGTCTTGGCGCCATAAAACGTGACATTTGCACCGACAACATGGTGCATATGGTTTTTGCAATATTTAACACCACATTTTAATGACTGAAATCATTGAGGAATGTCAGCCATGTTGTTTGCACACTTTCATATTGAGATGAAAGTATGTTTACAGGAAAGATCGTCCACACTGCTCTCACCTCTGGCACATGAACAGTCGAGCTTGTCAACGCAGAGGACATGTTGTAGATCCGTCTGGTAGGGTTGTGACAGATATCAGTCAATCAGCTACATCAAGTCAGCGTTTTTATTATGCGGGCAGTGCATGGAGGAAGCGTCCAGCAGTCGGACAGAACTCTGCTGCTTGTGCAAAAATATGAATTTGCTGGCGTAAGCCACAGTTAATGTGACATTGCCTTCGCCTTTCAGCAATCATTACAGACTGCCAGAATAGTTTAAAATGCAATGGCAATATTTTAGGACAAATGAGGATGCATGTGAAGTACTATCCACACTTAATTCAACATAAACCTTTTCTTTTCTTTCCTTTCTCTGTTTCGTTCTTGTAAATTTTTAAACCGTTTTAATATCAACTTAATTGGTCCAGAAAAAATGTCAACATTGACTATGTGTGTAAACAGTAGGCTACAGGCTTTTTAATGCTTGCCAGGTGGGGGCACTAGAGCCAAAAGATCATCCTGCCGCAAACTTACAAATAAAACCAGGGTTGCGTTTCCCAAAAGCATATAGGCCTAGTTGCTGCGATGCATGTTCCGTGGTGGCGTCACTGTGAAATCTGAGTTGGCAGTATTTGAGTCACACGTTACAGGATACGTCAACGAATACGGTGTTGAAATTCGGTCGTATTTCGGTCACATTTTAGTACAAAAACAACGCTAACAAATTATGCTTTTATTTTTTTAATTTTCCAAAATGAAAAGCGTGATATGTGACAATATGGAAGCTTGAGTATTTGTGTATGCGTAACTCACATTTGGTAGTGCGCCTACCAAGGTAGTTGATATCATAGCAACTATTATTTTGGGAAACGGACCCCAGACAAACAGCCAGTGGTGAGGGGAAACTGCATAATTATCCTATGATAAAATAGCATGCATCCTGGACCCTAATGGCGCACATTGCTAACTAGGTTTTCTGAAATTTTACTGCACAATTTGACAGTTCACTGGGACGTAGGGACACAGTTTTCTTGAGTGTTTGGAGAAAAAGTGGATTTCTGTTTTGGCGAAAGTAGATATTCTTTTTCACATAGAGAAGAAATAATCTGTTTTATTCTATCATCTTATTTGAATGAAAATAATTTGGGTTGTAACAGATTTAATGGATCTTGTAAAAACGAACCTACATTTCAACAAAATTGAGTTATTTCAATTACTTGGTGCTTTGGGATAGTAATAGTGAATTAGACTGTTTTCATATGATTTCAGGGAGAAGTTTCTCACGGCATTAACATGATGTTTTAATGTAATGGAAAGTTGTATAATTCAGCTACGATTATGAGGAGGGCAATGAATCAGTTACTCTTGCCAATCACAAATGCCCTGTCTTTTGTAGCTTGAATGTTTGTAATTCAATGGTGACCCCTGTTGAATCTAATAATGTGAAACTTTTTCATACACAAACACCACTGTCCATTTAACATTACATTTTCACAATATACAGTATACTAATGCCACACACACACACACACACACACACACACACACACACACACACACACACACACACCAGACCACCACCACAACAACAACTAACACCATCTGATGCTTGTTGTCTTGCTTGATTCCGGTCACACGGTCACTGCTTGTACTGGGGCCATCTAAGAGCCAGGCCTAAGCCAGACCAGGGCCAGACCAGGGCCAGACCAGCACTATCCTTGGCTCCAATCTGAGGGGGCTATTTTGTGTGTTTGTTGTCCTCTCTCCTTTTGATGATGAGCAGGAGGTCGATGCATGGTGCGTTATTTCCACACACTCAGAGGAAGGCTGGTGCTCTGGCATGCCCTCTCAGAAGCCTCTTCCAGGGCCCTGCTTTGTGCAGCTCAATTCCTTATCATTCTATTTCCATCTGAGCAATTGAAGTTGAGTATTTTAGTGAAATGGCACTATAGTTTGTTATGTGCATGTGTGTGTGCGTTTGCATGTGTGTGTGTGTGTGTATGCATGTGAAGGTGATGTTGGCTACATTTATCGTTTATGCCTGAGATTGTACAGTATGTAGGGTGTATGTTATATCTGTGTATCTTAGGTTTAGTCATTTTTGTATTTTTGCAGGTGGTTGATTTTGCAGGGTGCATCATAGTACCCACCACTGACTTAAGGGACTTCTGGTGTGTATGCATGCACATCAATGCCTACTTATTTTGTATGTATGTTTGATTATATGTTTTTGTTTGTGTATGTTTAAATGAATGTGTGTGTGTGTGTGTTTGTGTGTGTGTTTGTGTATACACATATTGGTGTGTGTTTAAGTGTGTGTATGTGTATATATTTGTGTGTGTGTGTGTGTGTCTGTACACATATTGGTGTGTGTACATTGTGTGTGTGTGTGTGTGTGTGTGTGTGTGTGTGTGTGTGTGTGTGTGCCGCGGGGAGACTGCAGCTTGCTTGCGCCATGATTGATGCGCTCCTGTAGCTGACCGCGTGGAGGCCGGAGCCTGATGTTTATTTGTGGTCAGAAACCGCTTCGGTCAGGGGGTCTCGCTCGTCAAACAGCTTAATCCTCACCCAACCGCCTCCCAGAGCCTCTCCCTCCGCAGACACTCACGCCAGGAGGCTCTCTGCAACCGACGACGACAGCAGCACTGTAATATTATTGTTTTTTCTGTAAAGCGACATTCAGATTTATACACAGAAAATATGGAGAACAGTGAGAGTTTCATAAATATAGGCTACAAGAGGCAGGCTGCGAATGTGCTCACATGTAATGGAGATCATTGACATGGTGGCCCAGATTGATGCTTGCCGGCAATATCGGGTTGGATCGAGAACTTGTCTCGTCTGTCTGTGTTGACAAGAGAAAGCTAGTGCTTCTTTCCTCTCACAACCACAAATATACACACGCACACACACAAACGCACCAACACACACACACACTGCATTATCTGTGTTCAATAAAGACAGACATCGGCAGTGTGAGTGTTGAGTGTTAGACTATACACATTGATGATGCATGCACACACAGACACACACACACATGCACACTATATATGATTTTTTTTCTTGTCTCTTTTCAAACAGCTCTGGGTGAGGAATGACTCGGCTGCTCTGTGATGTAGGAAAATAAACCTTTTTCCGAAGGCGATGTGCCGTTCTGGTTCAAGGAAGCCATCGGCCAAACACCAATCAACAGGCTGCTGCCTGGCCCCCACGCCAAACCCCCAGTGGGGCTATAAGGTTTACACCGCAGAGTCGGACAGGCTGAGTGGGGGTAGGTGGGGGAAGCAGGGCCAGACTTGGGGGCAGAATCTCCACACTCTCTTGGGCTAGGCTACAATGGAGGGGGAAATATTTACACTCCCTGGGAAAGAAGGAATTTAGCTGTGTGTGTGTGTGTGTGTATGTAGCACTGGGATGGGAGTGGTCACTGCATGTCACTGCATTGACCACAGAATACCTAAGGCAGCCCCCTCCCACCCAACACTTAGACACACACACACACACACACACACTGACTCACAGTAGTAAATGAAACCCCCTTCTTTTCTGGCTGATGGGTCTCAGGACCAGGGGAAATGGGCAGCTCATCCATCAGTGGGGTATCAGAGCTCTGCTTTTGGACATCACCACATCTGGGTATCATAATTCTGCTTTTGGACACATCTGGGGTATCAGAACTCGGCTCTTGGACATCACCACATCTGGGGTATCAGAACTCTGCTTTTGGACATCACCACATCTGGGGTATCAGAACTCTGCTCTTGGACATCACCACATCTGGCCCAGACCCCAGTATGTAGTTCAGCAATCCAGCGGTGAAGTCTCTGTTGGTGTACAATCCCAGTAAAGTGTTGATAAGGGGTGTGTGTCCACATGACTAATGTTTACTATAGACACAGCTATAGAGATCAGGTTCATACTATACTGTTACTATAGTGATAATATCAGTATTTATACTGACTAATGATAAGGACAGCCTTTCAGGAATAAGTGTCATGTTCATGATGGCCTGCCTAAAATTCAATGGATTCTGATTGGCTGTCAGGACTTCAATCATTCACAAAATCGCTCTGAAATTGATTATTGATCAATATTGTCCCCAATGTCATTATATTTTTGTTATGGTGTATGATGTGGACACTGTAGTGCTTATTGGCTAGAGCGATATTTAAAATGGTGTTTTTTAGTTACTCTTTGTAGTTTCCCTTGGCAGTATAGATGGGGCCTTATCGCCTTGTCTGACTACGCCTTTACTGCAACCAATGTTTTGTGATTATTTCATGCCTTGCTCTTTCCATCTAAACAGCAGCAGCAGCAAAGAAGAAGAAGAAGTGTCTTGTAGAATGTGTTCCTCTCAGCCCTCCGTCTTTCCCCCCGCTGATTGATTTCCTGTGAAAGCATCACTGCTCTGAAGTCCCACTATATTGAGTTCCTCTCTCCTCCGTGAGCCAGCAGCTTATGCACTTGCTTCACCGCTGAGCCAGAACCAGGAACCTGAACCACAGTTGTCTGATCTAATACTCAGAAGAACCAAAACAAGCTGTCTGTGGACAGGTCTCTGTTGGTTCTCACTGAACATCCATCACACAATGTATATCTGAAAGACTCCTCTGTACTCAACACTTTTATTTAACTTGTATTTTATTTACTTGTAATTAATAATATCAAGATAAACCAGATGTACCGCATAGCGGTACAAAATATGACCCCCCGCTCAGTCCTGTACATCCATTCCGCGAAAAATAAATCACATTAACTTAATCAATTTGTCTCCATCTTCTACTCCATCCCCCACTCTTGAAACTTTTGTGTATGCTTGTTTGGCATGTGTGTTTGCGGGCCGCACAGAAAGTAGCCTACTGGCGCTGCAAGGGTGAATAGATATGTAGCACTTGCCAAACAATTTGTAGCATTGTTATAAAACCTTTAAAATCTCTAAACAATCACAACTAGGGCAGTTCATCACAGTCCATCCATTGCAACTGGACTGATGAAAGGTACACCTGTAGGCTACATTGTATTTG
The DNA here is from genome assembly GCF_017589495.1 of Alosa alosa. Classification (NCBI taxonomy): domain Eukaryota; kingdom Metazoa; phylum Chordata; class Actinopteri; order Clupeiformes; family Clupeidae; genus Alosa; species Alosa alosa. The sequence continues at coordinate 29,837,032 of NC_063197.1, read as the reverse complement.
GGAAAAGCAGAAGGTAGCAGCATAATGTATGTATTTATTTATTTATTATTAAACAAAACAATCCCTGTCAGATCCATGCAGTTTTCAACAGCTATCAAGAAGAGAGGTCATGTCATGGATTTTTGCGAATGTTTCTTCTGTCATCTGGTTCATATGATATTCAACTTAATTGTCAATGCAAAAATTAAATACCAGTAGTCTAAAACAAAATGCAGTTTTACCCAGTGGCGCAAATAACTGACATGTCCAAAAGGGCCTTCATGAAATGCGTCTCTAGATACACATTTTAATGGGCCAAGTTGAAGAGCTGCTGTCCGTTAATGTTTGTGGAAATATAGGCTGATTCATGTTCCCTTGCATTTTGCAACTGTGAGGTCCATGGTTAGTCTGGCTTTCGCCAGACCAAGCTCAATCTTTTAAGAAATCAAAAAAGAAATCGCCGGCAGATCAGGCTGGGTTCACCCAGCCTAGTCTATGGTAGGCGCCCCGATAGAAATATTGTTTAATTTTGCGATTGAGATATCCACGCACTGGCGCCCCCTCTGCGACGTTCGCCCCCCGGTTTCAGAGCTATTCTAAATGCAAAAATGCATAGAGGGAGTTATGACAAAACCGTGACTGTTAAACTATAAGCTATATAAGGTAGGCCCCATTTTGTCACTAGGCTATGCTGGCGACCCAAATAAAATATCCTTTGGGAACCAACAGTATCAAGCGGACTTAGCTGCCACCTCTTGGCGAAAAGTTAATAGTTTTGCATATCAGTAGTAATACAGCTGCGTGAATGGACTGGACACTTCTAAATGGGACCCACTGTACAGTAGCTGAAGGTCTGTGGCTAAAGCAGCCATAATGAAGAAAGTGTTATCATTGTTTGGATACTTCACACACAAGTGCTTTTTAATCGCATAGACTACAACTACCAAGCTGGAATCAAAGCACATCGACTCCCCTCTCACACCCTAAACACACACTTCGAACAAACAAAAAGCGTCTCAGTCTCACGGTAGGCTATAGCCATAGACAAAACTGTATCTGACCGGTGTAACGTTGGTACTAAATCATCCATCACAAAGAATGATTTTTGTAGCAAGTGCAACAAATATGTGTAGGTAAAGCCCTGCCCTGGATACATCTCTCAACATGCGCTCTAAAACATTTGGTTTAAATGGAGATGTAGATCCTCACGGGTGCGTTAATAAATCTACATTGCGGCGAGTTGACACGAATTATTCACTTTGACGAATTTATGTTTCAGTCCTAGTTACTTTACTTTGGGCCATGCTCTTCCTTACTTGAATCACCTTTGAAAATAGAGGATTGAAGTAGCCTAGTGGGTGTTTGGGAATGAACGTTGACTCAGATGCTTTTTGAGACTTTGAGCAGAAATGTCCCAGCCCAGTGTTTAGGATGCATCATAGACAGGTTATCTTTCAGGTAGCCTATTTCCATTAGAAAACCATCACGTTAGCGAACGTGTTGTGGCTAACTAACTTAGCTCCTGCTAGTAGCCTAGTTATGGTCATAAGAGAATGGGATGACAGTCGAAAGATAGAATTAGTGCTGTTATCAATTTGCTTGGTAGCCTATAACCGCATTTATGGTTTTCTACAAATACATAATCAAATTGGCCTCCATCACTCAACCAATGCTAACGATAACATTATTTTACCTACCTCCTAGGCTATAACTTACAAGATTCATGTAGCCTACCTGCAGTAAAAACCAAGCATGTCCGATAAACATTCTCAGATTTATTTCGGCTTCAAGAAGAAATGGGAATTACATTTAATGTGGAAATCATCCTACCCTTATTAGACGTTCTCTGCAGTACACTACAGTGTTGTCCTTGTCTTTCCAACTCACTTTAGATTAACTTCCAACAAAATTACGTCTCACTGCAACGATGCGCCATCTGGTGGACAAACGACTACATAACGCCAATACTGGAAATGCTGCCAAATGATGATAAATATTTGGTTTTCCTTTAATCCTACTGAATTTGTAATTATGTATCGGCCATTCTAATTGCCGATATCGATAGTATGTGCGTGCCTGTGTGTGTGTGTGTGTGTGTGTGTGTGTGTATATGTGTGCACCACCATCTACAGGCCAATGAGTTGTAAATAAATGTACACAAAACTTAAATTTTTAGACCCCCCCATGAATGAAATTCTACAAAACTTGGCATACCCCCAGAGAATACACATAAAATTTGGTGCAGTTCTGAACATCTTAACTGAAGAGAGGGGCGATTAAAGCAGAATGATATTGCATTTTCCTTTTTTACCGGGGGGGTGCAAATCACAAATGAGTGATTATGGGCTAGGTTGATGTGGGCCCTTGAGACCAACATACCATAAAAAATTCTTCATCCTTGGTGCCACGGTTCAGGTAGTTATTTAGGAAAAACTGCATTTCTTGGGTTTTGGGGGCCCAGTGGGGGAGAGGCCCCCGGGGACCAAACAAAATTTTTCCGTAAAAGTCTAGTGGGGTGTTTCGGTGTCACGGGTATCGTTGACCAAAATTTTAGGAAGTAGATGACGGAAAAAAAAAAGAATAAAAAACTTTAACAATCCCTATATGACCGCTTCGCTAGCTTCGCGTCATAATAATGCCCATTACACACATGCACGCACACACACACACAAGCTTTGAACTTTATAGTTAGGTTAAAGCTATCCAATGCATAGTTTACCGTGACTGGAAGAGTCTTTTACGACACTTCTTTTGTATTTTGTTATATTTAGAATAAACATTCATGCAAGCAATATTATTATTTACAAATGAAGAATAACTTGAAATATCTTGACATATTTTGATAAACCAGAGATAAGCTTTGGATACACAATGATTTCTTTGTGTATCTGAAGTATTGATATTGTACCATTTACCCTGGGCCTTTGTGATAACACAGATCAGTGACTTTGTATAAGAAGTGTTTGGCATGGTTCAAAACTGGGTTGGTCCGAAAGTTGTTGGTCCGAAAGTTGTTGGTCCGAAAGTTGTTGGTCTGAAAGGGATAATAAATACAAATACACAGTCTCTTTGACACACACACACACACACACACACACACACACACCTCCTTGCTCCCCCAGGCAACATCTGCAGGGGTTTGTTTTAGAAAGGTCTGTCTTGGCTCTCTGCCCCCCCCCCCCCCTCCCACACACACACACACACACACACACACACACACACACACACACACACACACACACACACATCCCCAGGTTAATGGTCCTCCTTTAAAATTAACGACCCCTAAAGATATACAGGTTCCCAGGGTTAAAGGCATGATATATGATTTTTGTGCAGTAATTGCTGAGCGCAGAGCCATCCAGCACATTCCCACAGATGAAAAGACTAATGTCTGACGGCCCGGTTTGTTTTGGTAGGGTCGGTGCAACAGGGTGTGTCACACAGACCAAAACGGAAAAGAGAGCAGACTACTTATCCCTACATCAACAAACACACATACTGGCTTACATACACAACTTGCACATACCTACTGACTCACACACACACATACATCTCACCCATACACACACACACACACACACACACACCTCTCTCATACACACATGCACATGTCTTACACCAGCAGTGTGTGTGAGCCAGATGAGTTGAATGTGGGTTTTGTAGTCAGGGAGAAAGGTGTGCTATCATGCGTCCGATGTGGTTTCTCTTCCACAGTGCTGTCAGCTACCTGCACAGAGGCGTGCTAATGAAGAGAGAGATTTGAGAGAGTGTCAGGGACGTGTGCTTGTGCCACTAGAGAAAACGGAACAAAATGCTGATCACAGCTTTGTCTGGGCCACTGACAAATTTAACTGATTATAACAGTGTTTTGGGGGCGTGTGGCAGGGTCAGCGACTGCGCCTGAGCTTCAAACGGTGTTGGCGACGTAGCCGTGGTAAATGCCAGCGAAGCCTCTGGTGAGCCTCGCCGAGGAGCACCGGTGAGCAGCCGCAGACAGCAAACTACAGAGACGAGACTTCTGTTTTTCTCGGTGAAAAGTTTCTTAGAATTTCCTTTTTTTTTTACCCCCCTTTTTCAAAACCACCCTGACAGCTCCTTTTCCCAGATGTGGCAGGGAATGTGGTGTGTGTGTGTGTGTGAGTGTGTGTGTGTGTGTGTGTGAGTGTGTGTGTGTGAGTGTGTGTGTGTGTGTGTGTGTGTGTGTGTGTGCATTATGTGTGTGTGTGTGTGTTTGTGTGTGAGTGTGTGTGTGTGCGTGTGTGTGTGTGTGTGTGTGTGTGTGTGCACATCTGCGTGTGCATCCACTCCCTCATCTGAACCCCCCTGATAAAGGAACGGATCAGAAAACGTACAGCCAGCACTTTGCTCTGTGACTATCTGATGCCCCATAATGCTTTGTGTTGATGAGACAATGAAAAATGGCCCCCGCCACCGACGTGTCAATACCCGCACCGCAGATGCACTGAGTTTTAAAGACGCTCTGGGTTTTTTATTTAATCCGTTTTTTCCTTAAGATGATAGCTCTTGTTACATTCTCACTGCCTGTCTGTCAGCTTGACATTGCAATATTCTCCCACTCCTGGCTTTCCTGGTCGGTTTCATTTATTTCAAAACACCATTTCACACCCGGCTGGCTTTAACAAGGCATTATACAGTGTTGAGGGAGAGTCTGGGAGATAGAATTGTGACAGCTACAACACTTTTTACTGGCAGAAAATACAGAATATTGTAAAAAGTAGACTGCATGAAAGTGGTAGAGCTCACCATAAAATGCTCTTTGTCATTGTTTAGTGTGTGTGTGTGTGTGTGAGAGAGAGAGAGAGAGAGAGAGAGAGAGAGAGAGAGAGAGAGAGAGAGAGAGAGGGAGAGTGTGTGTTTGTGTGTGTGTGTGTGTGTGTGCGCCTGTCTTATGGGTGGGTTGATGAATGATTGCTCTTAAGTTAATTTTTCCATCTCCCTATGAGTCATATTTCTTTTTTTAAATACAAGTCAATGCTTCATTTCTATTCATATTTTTTAATGGATCAGATATGAATGCTATAGTTTTCATTCATTTTTACATTTTGAAGACATTATTGCAAAAAATATGACTGGTAGTATATTGTTTGTTGATTAAATTGTCATGCCTTTTGCAATATACAATTAGAGGTTCGTAACATGTATTATGCCTTATAATGTGTCACACAAGGAAAATTAATTTTAACAACGACAGAAAACATTACATTGTAATTAATTTCTAATACAATGGTAAATAAGGCATTGTAATACTGATTTAATTTTTCTTGACAGGATGACAGTTTTAATATTGTAATATATTATATTTTTTAATATACGTATATGTAAATAATATATGTTTAACAAGTCCACTAATATATTGAAAGGAATTATAAATATGGACCAAATCTGTATTTTGTCAATTCAGATTCTTATATATTTAAATTTTTATGATACAGATTGGGATGTCTACTTTCATTGTGAAAAGCTTGTTCTTTGTGTTAGGATACTGTTTGTTGTGTGAGTTAAAGTTGATTTATAATTGTACCAAGGCCATCTACAGACTGTACTCTATAGCCTATGCAGTTGTGACTATCTATCACAATTTATTTTTCCTCAAACAGCTGCTTTTGTTGCAATAGTAAGGCAACTATAAGACAATTGTAGTGTAATAAGATTGATAATAATAGTTTCAGAGTCAGCTACCTGATGTATTCCACACGCTGCACATATCACATTGCATCAACTTTACTAATGGACTATTTTGGATAGATCTTTCTGATTTGACCCAAAACCAAGATCTTATTCCTTAGCCTATGCAAGTGGCCCATTCAGCTGTGAAGCTCTATTCTTGTATGCTGGTCCATCTGCATCATTGTAAAAACAAAGATGGCGGACCAAACTGTGCCCAACAGCCATGACCAACAACCAAGTTAAAGGTATCCAATTTCAGGTATTTTGGCGACTTTTGAGCTCCCCTAGAGTCACAGAATATTTATATTTTACCTCACAGTTGTAAATACTTCTCATGGCCCTGGACACAATGCACGTGCATTTGTTCTGGAGCCGAAGGACTAGCAACAGGCGAAGACTCTCCAGCTATATCTGACCAGGTAATGTTTCACGATTCTCACCAGATGTCCTCGAGGTGGCATCATTCAAATTGCATGGCTGGTTTTCTGCCTGCGGGGCGCTGCCAGCTATGCTAGGTGTATGGTTCTCCCCATTACAAATTAATTTACCATCAAAAATTACGTTGAAGCTGTTATATTAACGAAAAAATCTTACATAGGGAAACTTTAAGACATCAGTGCTGCTGTGCAATCTGATTGCCCTTTATTGCAACCAAAAAACACATCTGTAGTGATTTGTGAGGTATCTGCCAGCCAACTATTTACTGTTAGCATATTAGCTCACTTTAGCATGCTAACTACGTGTACACACAAAGACAACATGCAAGAGAAGTTAACAGGGGTAAGGGTCATTCAGAGTGGCATGACTGGCTGTAGATATGTAGATTTTGGCAATGCCATGAATATGGTGCAGACTCTACGCTGAGGCATAAAGCAGCCTTTAGAGTACCAGAAGTGAGGTTTGCCTGTCTGTAAGTGTGTGTGAGTGAGAAAGAGCCAGAGAGAGAGAGAGAGAGAGAGAAAGTGTGTGTGAGAGAGAAAATGTGTGCTTGTGTGTGTGTGTGTGTGTGTGTGTAGTGGTGGTGGCGGTGCTGCTTCTGCTGTGGGTGAAACATGCCGTGGCTGACATATCAGTGATGTTTATTAAGAGACGAGGCTATCAGGCCTCACAAGCCGCTCGGCACAGGAGACCCATCTTTTGTCTCTTCCGGAGGGTGTCATCAATCTTACGCGGCTCCGCTCTCCTGAGCTCCTGATGGGAGATCACGGATCTCTCCCTCTCTCTCTTCCTCCTTCTCCCTCTCTCTCTCTCTCTCTCTCTGTTTCTGTGCTGAGTGCAATGGGAGAGGCAGGTATGACGGCACACTGAGGAGACTCCATGCTCTGCTGAGCACCTCCAGACAGGACTGGAGAGTGGTTTGTGTGTGTGTGTGTGTGTGTATTTGATTGTGTGTTTTTGTGAGTGTGATTATGTGTGTCTTTGTGAATGTGTGCATGTGTATGTCTGTGTGTATGATTGTGTGTGTGTGTGTGTGTGTGTGTGTGTGTGTGTGTGTGTATGAGAGAGAGCTAGTGGTGTGTTGTTGGGTGGTGGTAGTGGAGATGGGAGAAGTGGTGATGATGGGGTGGGCTTGGCTGGGAAGGTGGAGCGGGTGGGGGTGGAACGGGGGTGGGGGGGGGGGGGGTGGTGCGACATGATTCACTCTGGATTACTGGGCGAGATGTGCATGGGGAAATGATGATTCTGGACACTCCTGCTTCGCTCTTGACTGCTCCTGCGGCTCCCATCCCGAGCCCCAGCCCCTCGCCGCCACTCGCAGCCTCTTTAAAAGGCAATACAGCCACTGCTGACAGCAGGCATTCAGGGTGCCCAAGATGGATGTGCAACATTCAAGCATGGACGCACAATAGTCACGCTTTACATTCATTTTCACTGTGACTTGTTTCACACTTGAAGACAAATACACACTCAAGTACACACATTCACACCCACACACAGACACACACACACACACACACACACACACACACACACACACACACAACCAAGGCCAAACACACACCCACACCCACACACACAGACAGACACACAACCACAGCCAAACACACACAGACAAACACAACATTTGAAGTTTATCTGACACCTATGCCACGATTACTATTAATGGCTAATCGTAATGAGTCCTGTTTAATATAGCCAGCATGGAGAAGCTATTGGCATATTGAGCGAAGGTAAGCATCTATTTAAATGTCTTTAAGGTGGAGTTTGGCAGACGATGTGTCCACACTGTAATCTGAAATTGATGTACTTGGCCTGTGGCCCTTATGTTGGATGGAAAAAAGAAAAAAAAAGAAAGATAAAAAAAATCGGCGGCAGACTCGCATGGCGAAACGAAATGAGAGGCGATAACGGGACGGACTCTCCGCTTTCCCTGACTGTCATAACTGGCATGTAAATCTTGGCAGCCTCCCCTCTTTCCCTTCCCCTCCCTGCCTGCGAAAAAATAGAGCTTCATTAAGTGAGCTGGGCCAGATTTATGAACTAATCTCCAGCACAGTCGTTTGTGGACACTGTACACTGCAGACCTGGACATGATGAATCTACTCCACTTAGCTCTGGCTGGACTCCTGAATCCTAATCTTGTGCCATTTGGAAAACTCTCTCTCTCTCTCTCTCACACACACACACACACACACACACACATACACATACACACACACGCACACGCACACATGTACATACACGCACATACATGCACACACGCACACACACACATACACATACACATACACGCACATACATGCACACCCACACACACATATACACACACAGTTACTGCCACTGTCCTTTGCCACGGCTGGCTTTTACACAGTAGCACCACGCTCCTCGCTCCTCGTTCCATGAGCATCATGGCTTTGTGTGGAGCACATCTGTGCAGTTCATCAAGGAGTGATGTATGAGCTTGTCTCTTTTTTGATCTCCTTTGACAACTGAGAAGATTGAATTGCTGTAGTTGAAATTAAGTGTTAATGTCATTACATGCCGTATGTCAGCTGCATCACCTATGACATTGATGTCAAGAATAGCTTTGGATCAGTGGCAGATCTTTGTAGAAGCGCTAACAATATACTGTATATATGAATGATATATATATATATATATATATATATATATACAGTATTTTTGCTTAAGATACTAAATGAGCTAAATGATTGCTGCTGTTAATATGAAAGCAAATGAAGTAATGTAATGCAAAATACAAACGTATTGGGGTTCCTGCCACTTCATGCACAGGGACTTAAATGACATCCCATTCTAGATCCATAGTTATTAAAATGGAGTTGGTCTCCTCTTTACAGCTGCAACAGCTGCCACTCTGTTGGGAGGGATTGTCTGTGGAAATTCAACAAATTCCATCCATTCAGTCGAGTATTTGTGACGTCAGGCTCTGATGTTGGCCAGAAAGGCCTGGCTGTTCTAGATCATCCCAAAGGTGTTCGATGTAGCAAACCATGTTTTCTGCAAGCCAGTCAATTTCTTGCATACCAAAATCTCTTCATGGACCTTGCTGATGAAGGGGTAATGGCATATTGGTTCTTTTTCAAGGGCTGGGCTGGAAAATCTTAATGTGTCAGTAAACCAAGTCATTTTGGACAATTAAATGCTTCAGGGAAGCCCATCTGGCAACTTCATATTAATACCTTAATTAATTGCCAACAGACAATTTACTTTTCCTCAAGAAGCTACTTTTGAAATAATATAATAACTACAACTCTATTATGGTGAAACATATTAATAATAAAGTAAAATTGTCATAATATTGTAGTTGAGCCAGGTTCCTAATGTATTCCTAAAATATATCACATTACATCAGCTTTACATTGTAATAATTAAAAAAAATTGGTCTTGACATTAAAGGCCAACCAATCAAATGCTTTTTAATGTTGGAAAGGTATTGAAATCAAACAACAGAATATTGAGGATTTGTCTATTTAATATGTACACTCTGTCTGTCTGTCTGTCTGACTCCTGGACGATTTCCATTACTGAGGGCAAATACAGAACATGCAGACGTGTGCGCAAACAGGGGCGTTAGCATTTGAATCTCCAGGCCACTGCTGCGGCTGTATTCAAATGGGCTTTCACCTTAAAGGCCAGAGCACGTGAGTCAGCAGTCGGCAGCCTGCCTGCCTCGCCGAGCCCCAACACCGGAGGTCTGGCCGGCTTTTTGTCGTCTGTGGGGAAATAAACTCAAATGAAATAAATGCCCATTCCACTTTTGATTCAAATCTAATCTGCCCATTTCCAAAAGCCAAGCAGGAACAAAACTAAAAGAGGGAAAAAAACAGAAAGAGAGAGAGAGAGAGAGAGAGGGAGAGGAGAGAGAGAGAGAGAGAGGAGAGAGGGAGAGAGAGAGAGAGAGAGGGGAGAGAGAGAGAGGGAGAGAGAGAGAGGGAGAGAGAGAGCGAGAGAGAGAGGAGAACAAATCTGCTTGCACTTGTACAAAGAGAGAGGAGAGAATATTTGAATCAATATTTCCCATTAGCAATGCTGATGGACCAACAATGGCCGGCGTTGAATGAGGTCCAGCTTATTGTGTGTTCAGGTGTGCGGTGTAATTGAATTCTCTATTGAGAGAGAATTCCCCCTTTGATTAAACTGCAGGGAAAAAAGAAAACACAATCAAAGGAGCAAAGCCACGAGCAGACAAAAGGAAATGCGCAGAATATTTCTCAATGCTTCCTCGCCCAAGCGTTCACTCTCCATAGAAAGTCGACGTGTAGAACAAGCCAGTGGCATGTGTAGCGAGTTAGGGAGATTTGAGCATGACTTGTGTACTGTCTCATGTAGCACCATGTAGCAGAGATATGGGAATAGTGAAGGCAGAGAGAAAAGAGTGTGAATTGTGTGTGTGTGTGTGTGTGTGTGTGTGTGAGTGTGTGTGTGTGTGTGTGTGTGTGTGTGTGTTTGTCGGAACGTGTGTATGTCCGCATGTCGTATATTTTAGGCACATGTGATTTTGTGAAAAGTGTGGACGTGTGGTTGGAGGCTGTGTGTGTGTGTGTGTGTGTGTGCATGTGTGTGTGTGTGTGTGTGTGTGTGTGTGTGTCTGTGAACATGTGTGTGTGTGTGTGTGTGTGTGTGTGTGTGTGTGTGTGTGTGTGTGTATGAGAGCGCGCAAGAAGGCGTTTTGCGCCTTGCTGCCAGGTGGTGTGTTGTGTTAACAGACAGAGATAGAGATCAGTAAGGAAATGGCCCTCCCTGCTCTGACCCTTGCGTCACCTCTCCTCTATCTGTCAAGCTGTCCTCCCTGTGACTCTTCACCCTCTGATCCCAGTCTCCCGCTCCCAAGTAAGGGGAAACAGACCGCCACTCCTGGCTCTCATTTCAGCTTAGTTTACAAAGACACTCACACACACACACACACACACACACACACACACACACACACACACACACACACACACACGCACAGGAATTCCCAGTCACAAATACACACCACATGCGCACATTAGTGTTAAACCGCATGATTAGGTCCGGATGATGTACCGTATTTTCCGGACTATACTGTAAGTCGCACTTTTTTTCATAGTTTGGCTGGTCCTGCGACTTATAGTCAGGTGCGACTTACATATGAAAAAAATTATATAATTGAAAATGTTTTTAAATGTTAATTTATATTAACTGACATGAACCCTACATGAAACATTACTGTCTACAGCCTTGAGAGAGCGCTCTCAAATGCACAAGTCCTGTGTACTTTCAGTCAGTGATTAGTGCTTGCGCTATGTGCATACTTAAATCCTAGCCCGGCCTCAGATTCGGACAAATAAAAGCCAGTATAATTTTGTTTCAATTTAACTTATAAAAGAGCTCTTCTTAATAATTTATTGGTTTAATATTGTTACCAATGAAAAGTCATCGTCCTACACCATGAGTCTCCAACACGTTGCTCTCAAGCTACCAGTTGCACGCAGCCCCTGTCTGAGCTCGAGGCTGAAGCAATAACCTACATTTAAACACAATTGTTGCTGCCAGGCATCAGCCTACGAATTTTATAAAAAAGTAAATCATGCATAATTTAAAAAATAACTAAATTTAGGCTATCTTAGACCTCTTTGGCTATACGGAATAAGGTTTCCCTTGCAGCAATGCACACGTTCCATGAATGAATGAAAGCGGATGCCTTATCTCGCAATAAGTGGTTGGAAAAATCCCGACACTCTTTCATACATAAAACTTAATAGTGAACCATTGCCATTGATAGCCTACCGGTATGCCGCTCCAAACGAAACGTATAGGCCTATGTCTCACAGTAAAACGCAAGAAACAAAGGCCTATAGCTGACTCGAATAAGCCATAGTCCAAATAAAGGTGCTGTGCTTTGCCCAGCCATAACGTGAGGATTTAGGCCACGATAGTCTGTCCCCTAAACATTCCTCACCCGTTATCTAGACATGCATGAAAACATTTGAAAACAAAACTCACTGCAATTTAATATTTGATCGCTGTTTTGCTACTAATTATCTTTCACGTGAATACGCACAGAAAGTGAAAGTAGGCCTTATATGCGCTCCGTATCTGTAGCTGTCAGTTCACATCCGCAATTGATTATAATGTTCCTCAAATGGAGAACACATCTATGTTCTCTCACGTTATATTATAGGCTGTCATGCTTCTGTGTTTGCAAAATACCTGACGGTTCCTGATCGCTAAACGTTTGTTTTCCTTTCCTGTTGATAGCGGTTGATGTAGAAGCACCTATAGGCTATAATTTGATTTTAGCGGTGACAAATCCTGCTGAGAGAGAGAGAGAGAGAGAGCAAAGAGAGAGAGGCACCCCCAAAGTGGTCCTGCGTGTGTGTGTCTCTGCATGGGGTTCAATTGAAGTCAGAGTTGGTCCGTCCAGTCAATAGTCCCACATTCAGGCCCCATTATTAGATTAACGTCAGACAGCTGTAAAATGTGTGAGAATTTCTCGCATTATGATGGCTAGAGTTGCGGGACTTTTATTAGTATGCTCAATACTAATAAAAGTAATACAGTAATAATTTATGCGCAATACCCGCAATCCCGCGCTGAAATTTAGGCCCTGGTTTTAAATGCGCATCTTTTTTTCTCTCGCTCTCTCGGGGAGCATTTGTTCTGCTGCCAGCTTGTGCCAATATATCATCCAAAATGCTTGATTGCATTGCATTCTCCACATTTTTAGCTAAATTTTCATGTACCACATCAGCATTTTTGTTCAGTGACTCTTTTGTAAATTGCTTTACAATAGCGTCGGGCCCTTGTCAGCAGCCTTCGGCTTGCCTCTGAGTCTATTTACTAACACTATTTACTCCTTCGTCTTCAACATTCCCTAGAATTCTCAATATTTTTGGCCTCAATGTGTCCAGTTACATAGTCTGTCTGTTCTTAGTCTTGGATTCTGTGAAATAAATTTCTAAATATCACCTGCTTGCTGCAGCTTCGGTCTGCACATTCTTTTAAAACCGCATCTTTTTCTCTCTCAAGAATTTAATCTGCTGCCGGCTTGTCTCTCCACATCGTCCAAAATGCTTGATTGCATTGCATTCTCCACATTTTTAGCTAAATGTGCATGTACCACATCAGCATTTTTGTTCAGTGAATCTTTTGTAAATTGCTTTACAATTACCGTCGGGCCTATAGGCCTTTTGCCTGGCTTGCCTCAGCTTCGGTCACGTCCTTTTAAAACCGTCTTTTTCTCTATCATGAGCATTTAATCTGCTGCCAGCTTGTGACTCCACATCGCCCAAATTGCTTGATTACATTGCATTCTCCACATTTTTAGTTAAATTTTCATGTATCATATCAGCATTTTTGTTCAGTGAATCTTTTGTAAATTGCTTTACAATTACTGTCGGGCCTATAGGCCTATCGCCTGGCTTGCTTCAGTCTCGTCTAAAACTGCATCTTTTTCTCTCTCATGAGCATTTAATCTGCTGCTTGTGACCACATCGCCCAAAATGCTTGATTGCATTGTATTCACCACATTTTGGTGTACCACATGGCATTTTCTTTCAGTGAATCTTTTGCTTTGCAATTACCTTCTTGCCCTCCTCTTGGCTGCCTTCACTCCTTCGTCTTTATTAACATTAGGCTAATCTTTTTTGGCTCAATAATCCAGTTACATAGTCTCTGTTTTTGGTTTTGGATTTTGTGAAATACATTTCTAAATAAATGCGACTTATAGTCGGTCGACGACTTATATATGTTTTTTTCCTGTTCATGACGCATTTTTTGACTGATGCAACTTATACTCAGGAGCGACTTATAGTCCGGAAAATACGGTACATATATGTACACATACACTGCTCTCTCACACACACACACACACACACACACACACACACACACACACACACACACATACCGTGCTAATTTATTTTCTGCCTAGAAGTCAGTTGAACCTGAACCATCTAATGACCTTAGGTCTGCAGGACTAGTTCTGTTTCAAGGTCTTTGCATTCTTTGTGAAAGATCCACATGGAGCCACAGAGAGGATCAAGTTACATGCTTGTGAAACATCATCACAAATGCAAATACTGTAATTACATTTCTCAGATCTAAGCATTTATTATTAATTATTCATTGTGATTTACACATATTCATTTAGCAGCCACTTTATTGACTTTAACAATGCAGTATCATAATCCAATTGATATTATTATGTGCAGAGGAACTCTCTGAAGACTATATAAAGTGAAGTCGTGGCTTCCATTCGCATGACGCCCTGCTCTGAACACAGCCCTGAATAGAGCATGCGGTAGGTAGCGCTCACCCTTAGCATGGGGGCCAGGCTGTTTCCTGTCCATCTCTCCGGTCTATATCTGGTGTGACATTAAACATTTTTAGCCCAGGATATCAAAGCGCACCTTCAAGAGGCTCAGAGAACGCTAGCAGACAGCCAGGCAGGTTATTTCTTGTCTTCAATGTGTTTCCTGTTTTTTTCCCCCTCCTGTGTATCCTGAACCACGGACTCAGACAGGAAGACATGGGACTGAGTCTGCTTGAAAAGGTCTGTCGTGCTCATTGCTGCAGTCTAGGGAAAAGCACACACACACACACACACACACACACACACACACACACACAGGTCTAGACTACATGGTCTGGCAGACAAAACTGTTGCAATGGGATAGCAATAACCACATTGAGTTGGGGGTCCAGTTTAGTCCATTCAACAAAATGTCAAAAGCCCTCTTTTTCATTGTCATAATATTGCTGTTCCGGTCCTGTTTCTCCAAAGGCCTCCTTTATCTGAAGTATTTTCCTTTTATTTGCATTTATGTGTTAATTGCTTTGGCTGCGCATAAAAAGCTCTGTGTGCAGTTGTGCCAAGCAGCCACACTTGTATTTAATTGAATTTGAATAATGAGATTTTCCTGTGTGTA